>NC_037335.1:69635498-69938528 GCF_002263795.3 Bos taurus | reverse complement strand
ATCTCACGTCTGAAGCTGTGGGTCCAAAATATGATCAAGGAGGCGTGACCAGTCCCCGCTGGGTCCTCATCAACCCTGGCATTCCCGGGTTGTGTTAAGGCCCTAGAGACTCATGTGGGGTCTGAGACCTCGAGCTGTCCAAGGTACAAAGCCCACCAAAGCCTCCTGGTTTGTACTGGTCTGGCCATGCCCCTCGCCTGACCCTGCAGAGCTAGGGTGAGGGCTGTGAGCTGCTCCAGTGGAGCGCGGGGGGCCCTCTGTTCATGCAGGCCAGTCATATCTCAGAGTGGAGTTCCAGACCCAGTGCCACCCTGCAGATACTCACTTTTCATTCACTTCAGGTGGTTCTAGCAAAGAGACACCACATGAAGATGTGGCATCTGTAGGAAAGAAAAGGAAAATTGGGAAGAAAGTCTTCCCACCTGACCTTTGCCTTTTGGGGATTTTTCCTCAACTATTAAAAAAAAAGGTGGAAGAAATTTTTCAAAAACATTTCTAGATTTGTCCAGGTTTTTTCATCTTTTAGTGATGTTGTCTGCAGCCATTTCATGATCCAGTCAAGGTGCATGAGTTTGTGCCTAAACCTACAAAGTTATCTACTTTTTTTTTTTTTTTTAAGAGGGTTTTTCCCTCCATTGCTTCAACATCTCTGGGAGGTTTACATTTCCAGTCATCTCATATTTTGCCCTTCAGCTGGGGGGATCTGCAGCACACTCCCAGAGTCAAGAGAAATCAAGGTGCTTATTACAATAGCGTGCTTTGGTTTAATTGGCAGCATTTTTTTTTCTCTCTTTAATGGCTTATACAGTAATGGCATGTCTTACAATTGACAGCATCTTTAATGTAATGACATAAAATAGTAAGAAATAGTTCAAAGATTTGTTTTCCCCTGAGCCCCTGAAACTGGTACAGGCGCTACAGGGCAAACAAGGCCCTTCTCCAGCCTTTCCGACCCCTCCGGGATTTTGTTTGCTGGTAATAGAGGCCTGAAAAAGTCTATGGGGCCAAGAACTCCAACACTGCCAACAGGTTGCCTCGCCACACCAAATCCTGCCAAGTTTTGTCAATAAAGTTTTATTGGAACACAGCCACACCCATTCTTTCGGTATCACCTGTGGCAGAGTTGAGTTGTTGGAAGTCTAAAATCTCGTCTGTAGCCCTGTACAGTACCTTTGCCTCCCTGATGTAGATACTGTTTTACTTTTTACGTGAGGGAGCCCCAAACAAGCCTCACATCCAAACTGCTTGGAGATTTTTTCGAACACATATTCCTGGATTCCAAGCTTACTGAAATAAATCTTTAGAGCTAAGAAATGTGGATTCCTTACAGCTTCCCATCCACATGATTCTGTTAGAATCTAGAGTTTGGAAAATAGGTCATTGCAGCAGGTAAATCTGCTCAGAAGAATTCCCACAAGCAGCATCCGATGAACGTTAGCAGCGTCAGGCACGCATGTTATATGCCATGAGGACCAATGCCTGGTGCCTCTGGGGTAACTGTGGTTTTGATGGCCTGTGGCCATGGGTGGAGGTCATCCAGGTGCAAGACTCTGGCCCCAGGAAGGACAGGGAGCCTGCAGACAAGACCTTGAAGCCTGTCCTGTCATCAATTCACTGAACTTTGATCTCTTAAAGCCATGTCTAAATCCGCTGTGAAGATATCCTTGGACTTGCTCTCCAACCCCCTCTGCGAGCAAGACCAGGACTTTCTGAACATGGTGACTGCCCTGGACACAGCCATGAAGCGGATGGATGCCTTCAACCAGGAAAAGGTGACTGGGGTCTCTGCCCACCCCCCACATTCCACGGCTTGTGGAATCTTAGTTCCCCAACCAGGAATAAAACCTATTCCCCCTTCAGTGGAAGTGCAGTCTTGAACCACTGGAGCACCAGGGGATTTCCAGGGTGACTGAGGGGTTGGTCTTCCCCCTTCTCAAGGCTTCTGTCTGGGAGAAGTGCTACATGGAGTCTTTGCGGAGGCTCAATCTCTCCGGGCGCCTCAGTGTCCCAGCCCTGTGAGCTCTGTCCTGGCCACCGTGCCCTTGCAATGGGTCCTTGCCATGGCTCCTGTGAGCTCACGTCACTCACCATGAGGCCACAGAGGAGATTCAGGCCAGCTCTGCCCACCTGCACCCATAGCCCCTCAGACTCATTGTGGCTACCCACCCAGCCTCCCCACCAGACACGGCCACATTTGGCCTTCCAGACCCTGGTCCACAGGATGAGAACTGCCATGAGACAAGACAGTGCCTCTGGTCGCCCTTCAGGCTCCCTGCTCATCGTCTCTGCCTTGCTCCTTCAACAGTTAGGGGTGCTCCTCCCTGCCTGGAGCTCTCAGGGCACCCCTGTCAGGCCCATTTCCTTTCTCTTTTCCCCTTTGGGGAAGAGTCGAGCCTCCCCCGAGTCTTGACACCACCTGGTTTTTCTTTCAACAGGTGAACCAGATACAGAAGACTGTGATTGAACCCTTAAAAAAGTGAGTAAAAGTCGTGGGGTCCTTGGACCTCAGGGCATGTACTGAAAAGGCAGTTCAGCTAGCCACTTGGGAACTGAATATCATTTCTATTAACCTGTCCCCAGAGTCACTGGGCAGACAGGAAGCTCCGGGGGACACCGGTGGCCTGTCCTGGGGCCCTGGGGTTGACACTCGGGGTGGCTGCAGAGCACCCCACGTGGCCGGGAGTGCTCAGTGACGACAGGACCCACCTGCCCCTCCACGGCAGCCGGCTGGCGCCCCCGCGGTCTTTCCGTGGTGTTGTCCCTTTGTTCCTGATGGGCCAGAGCTTGTGGGGTTAAGCTAGCAGAGATCTTGGCCAGCCCTCAGCGGAGATGAGCGAGGCCTTTCATCTCAACCGGGCTGGGAGAGCAGCTGCCTGCAGCACCCGGCTCTTAAAATGTGGGGGTGGCCACTCACAGGGAGGGGCACAGCCGCCTGGGAAGGTCCCCCAACTCGTGACCTGTCAGGGTCAGAAATTCTTGTGTGAGGCTCAACTTCAGTCTGGCAGGCTCTGGTCAGTGATCAGACAGGCCTATTCCCTGGGTCCCCTGAGGTGGGGGGGTGGGACAGCGGTGGGGAGGACAGGCAGGAACATTGCCTTGAAGCTCCCGAATCACTTCATCTTCCTCCCTGGCCTCTCCCAGCCCAGCTCTGACCTAGAAAGGCTCCCGCGCCAGCCCAGCAGCTGCTCTTTATTACCTCTTCCGTGGTGGTCCCTGGCCGTTGCCTCACCAGGGCTGGGTAATGAGGCTGCGCTAATTACCATTAGGCCTGGATCAGGGCCCGGAGGGAGATGAAGAGGGCAGGTTTTTGATCCTCCAGCCCCTGGCGTTGGGGTTGTTGAGCTCTTGTTCCCTGTTCGGGTCCAAGGGGTGGGATTAGGGAGAGCTCCTTCTAAGCCAGGCCGTCTAGAGGCTCAGCCACGCAGGGAGACGGACCTTGGCCTGTAGGGATTTCTCCCCACTCCTGCCCTGGGCCCCTGCCCCCAGCCCCTGCCCATGCCTAGGTGGCAGAGTCACCCAAGGAGCTGGGTGCTGGAGGGGCCAGCAGTTCAGGAGGGAGGTATCAGAGCTCCACTGCTGATGGCTCTCTGAGTCAGTCTCCAGGTGTGAGGGTTCAGAGCTGGGTGGGAAGGACCTCGGGCCAAGCACACCCTGCCCACGGGGGTCCCAGGGGCTATCACGGAGGCTGCTATGGACACCCAGGCTGGCAGGGTGAGGCAGGGGACACCAGCCTGGAGAACTGGGGGACTGACTCCCGCCTCAATTTCACCACCAACGAGGCGGCCTTGAAATTTGATGCCTGGCTTCTAAAGCCAACTGGAGAGAGATCCCGGCTGCTTCCCACCACCCCAGCAGCCCACCACCTGCCAGGAAGGTGGGTGAGTGGCCGGCCGAGGGGGCGGCCACTATCTCCGCAGCAGATCCGCTGACCTCTGCCTGAGCCCCCTGGCCAGCCTGCCTGCCTGCCTGGCTTCTATGCATCCCGTGGCCGACATGCGATCCCCTCCAACCGGGTAAACCCGGCGCTGCCTGTTGCCGCCTCTTGCCAGGCGAGAAGCTCCCAGGGACCCCAGCACCGGAAACAGGAAACTGCAGCTTTCCTGTCCTCTGATGAGGAACATTGCCACATGGCCTCCCCACCGCCCCCGGCCTCCCCTGGGGGGCTCGGCCTCTAATCCCAGTCTCTGGGCCGTGTTCACATGGTCGGATGGGGATGCTTTCAATTTCCCTTTCCTGGTGGGTGGAAGATCCCGGCTGTGTGGGCACAGATTGAGGAATGGCAGGCATTCCCCACCAGGGCCGGCTGCTCCCAGCCCACCTCCCAGCCGGCCTCCCTTCCCTCTGCCTCCCGCTGCCTCTTCACCCGGGAGACATTTGCTGATTCCCACTCAGGATGGGCAAGAAATGGACAGAGCTTCAGCAAGCACTCGGGGTAGGCCCAGCCTTGCTCTTGCTTCTCCGTGGGTAGATGTGATTCAGTCTTTAGGAGCTTGGGATGTAGTGAGGAAGCCATGCGGCATTCCAAAAAAATGGTCCAGAGTGACAACTGCCAAGGCGGGGCAGTGCAGTGGAGCGGGAAGAGCCGTGCACAGGCCAGGCTTGTCTCCTGTCTGTGGAAGGGGACCAGGGCTAAACTCTTGAAATGACCAAGCCCATCATCACCTCCCTGAAGGAGCTGTCATGGGCTGGAGTCACTCTGTGCATGGAGGACAGAGACCCTCCTGGGGTCCTGGCCCAGGGACCCCATGTCCCCCTCACCAGTAATTTTCGGGGGACCCCCGGCACTGGGCAGAGATGTTCTGAGCCCTCAGCCTTGCTTCTTCATGGCCACCCAGTCACAGTGCAGACTTGGTCCCTAGGGAGAGCTGGGCCACTTGTCCTTGTCAGGTCAATTCCGAAGGTGCCCTGTAGGGTCCCAGAGCCATGTCTGGAAGGGGCCCAGGCCCTGGGGACCAGCCTGTGCTTGTCCTAACCTCCCTCCCACGTCCCTGCCCCGACGTGAAGGTAGAGGCGGCACTTACACACCCCAGACAAGGAGAGCGGGGTCAGCACTGTGGTGTTTATACTCTCTAATACATGGAGCTGGCAGAGTTCTGTAACTTCTGAGGAGAAAATGAGGAGGTGGGGCTTCCGTGAGGCAGTGACCAGAGCCAGGGATTCAGATTACACTGGCTGACCCCCCCTGCCCCACCTCAGTTTCCCTGCTTGCGTATGGGAAGGGCATGACCCCACCCCTAGGGGGTCCTGAAGTCCAGGGCCCAAAGCCACCCAGGTAGTAAGTGGTTCATGATCCTTGGTGGCAAACGGAGTGAGTGGAGCAGCCCCCCTCGGCCTCTGGTTTGACTGTGGAGTGCTCTGATGGGAGACAGGAGTTAGTGTGGTGAAGAGACCGTTTTCCTGGGGGGTCTCACAGAGCTGCTGCTGCTCCCCTCCAGAGGACAAGTGGTCTCGCTCCCACAAGGCTGAAGGTAGCCTCCTGTGAGCACACTCATCCCCTGAGGTTGCCTGGAAATCTGCCCTGGATCCATTCCTCCCTGCCTCAGCTCAGGACCTGTCCAACCTAGGGTTGGATTCCTACTTCCTGTGTTCACTTCAGTTCAGTCACTCAGTTGCATCCAACTCTTTGCAGCCCCATGGACTGCAGCACGCCAGGCTTCCCTGTCTATCACCGACTCCCAGAGCTTGCTCAAACTCAAGTCCATTGAGTCAGTGATGCCATCCAACCATCTCATCCTCTGTCATCCCCTTCTCCTCCCACCTTCAGTCTTTCTCAGCGTCTGGGTCTTTTCCAGTGAGTCAGTTATTCGTATCAGGTGGCCAAAGTATTGCAGCTTCAGCTTCAGCATCAGTCCTTCCAATGAATATTCAGGGTTGATTTCCTTTAGGATTAACTGGTTGGATCTCCTTGCAGTCCAAGGGACTCTCAAGAGTCTTCTTCAGCATCACAATTCAGAAGGATCATTTCTTTGACACTCAGCTTTCTTTATAGTCTGACTCTCACATCCATACATGACTACTGGAAAAACCATAACTTTGACTAGATGAACCTTTGTCAGCAAAGTAATATCTCTGCTTTTTAATATGCTGTCTAGGTTTGTCATAGCTTTTCTTCCAAGGAGCAAGAGTCCTTTTAATTTCATGGCTGCAGTCACCATCTGCAGTGATTTTGGAGCCCAAGAAAATAGTCTATCATTGTTTCCATTGTTTCTCTATTTGCATTGAGGTGATGGTACCAAATGCCATCTTCTTCGTTTTTTGAATGTTGAGTTTTAAGCCGGCTTTTTCACTCTCCTCTTTCACTTTCATCAAGAGGCTCTTTAGTTCCTCTTCACTTTCTGCCATAAGGGTGGTGTCATCTGCATATCTGAGGTTATTGATGTTTCTCCCGGAAATCTTGATTCCAGCTTGTGCTTCATGTGCTGCATTTCGCATGATGTACTGTGCATATAAGTTAAAAAAGCAGGTGACAATATACAGCCTTGACATACTCCTTTCCCAATTTTGAACCACCAGTCCATTGTTCCATGTCCGGTTCTAACTGTTGCTTCTTGGCCTGCATACAGATTTCTCAGGGGGCAGGTCAGGTAGTCTGGTATTCCCATCTCTTGAAGAATTTTTCCACAGTTTGTAGTGATCCACACAGTCAAAGGCTTTGGTGTAGTCAGTAAAGCAGAAGTAGATGTTTTTCTGGAACTCTCTTGTTTTTTCGATGGTCCAACAGATGTTGGCAATTTGATCTCTGGTTCCTCTGCCTTTTCTAAACCCAGCTTAACATCTGGAATTTCTCAGTTCACGTACTGTTGAAGCCTGGCTTGGAGAATTATGAGCATTACTTTGCTGGCATGTGAGATGTGTGCAATTGTGTGGTAGTTTGAGCATTCTTTGGCATTGCCTTTCTTTGGGATTAGAATGAAAACTGACCTTTTCCAGTCCTGTGGCCACTGCTGAGTTTTCCAAATTTGCTGGCATATGGAATGCAGCACTTTCACAGGATCGTCTTTTAGGATTTGAAATAGCTCAACTGGGATTCCATCACCTCCACTAGCTTTATTCATAGTGATGCTTCCTAAGGCCCACTTGACTGCATTCCAAGATGTCTGGCTCTAGGTGAGTGATCATACTATCATGATTATCTGGGTCATGAAAATCTTTTTTGTACAGTTCTTCTGTGTATTCTTGCCACCTCTTCTTAATATCTTCTTGTTTCTGTTAGGTCCATACCCATCTTTGCATGAAATGTTCCCTTGGTATCTCTAATTTTCTTGATGAGATCTCTAGTCTTTCCCATTCTATTGTTTTCTTCTATTTCTTTGCATTGATCACTGAGGAAGGCTTTCTTATCTCTTACTATTCTTTGGAGGTCTGCATTCAGATGGATATATCTTTCCTTTTCTCCTTTGCCTTTAGCTTCTTTTTTCTCAGGGCTCTTCAGACAACCATTTTGCCTTTTTACATTTCTTTTTCTTGGGGATGGTCTTGATCACTGCCTCCTGTATAATGTCATGAACCTCTGTCCATAGTTCTTTGGCGCTCTATCAGATCTAATCCCTTGAATCTATTTGTCACTTCAACTGTATAATCATAATGGGTGTGATTTAGGTCATACCTGAATTGTCTAGGGTTTTCCCTTCTTTCTTCAATTTAAGTCTGAATTTTGCAATAAGGAGTTCATGATATGAGCCAAGTTAGCTCCCAGTCTTGGTTTTGCTGACTGTATAGAGCTCCATCTTTGGCTGCAGAGAATATAATCAATCTGATTTTGGTATTGACCATCTGGTGATGTCCATGTGTAGAGTCGTTTCTTGTGTTGTTGGAAGAGGGTGTTTGCTCTGGCCATTGCATTCTCTGGGCAAAACTCTGTTAGCCTTTGCCCTGCTTCACTCTGCACTTGGCCAAACTTGCCTGTTACTCCAAGTATCTCTTGACTTCCTACTTTTGCATTCTAGTCCCCTGTACTGTAAAGGACATCTCTTTTTAGTGTTAGTTCTAGAAGGTCTTGTAGGTCATTATAGAACTGTTCAACTTCAGCTTCTTCAGCATTAGTGATTGGGGCATAGACTTGGATTACTGTGATATTTAATGGTTAGCCTTGGAAGAGAACAGAGATCATTCTGTCGTTTTTGAGATGGCACCCAAGTACTGCATTCCAGACTCTTGCTTGAATATGAGAGCTACTGCATTTCTTCTAAGGGCTTCTTGCCCACAGTAGTAGATGTCATGGTCATCTGAATTAAATTCACCCATTCCAGTCCATTTTAGTTCACTGATTCCTAAAATGTCGATGCTCACTCTTGCCATCTCATCTTCCACACACTTCCTGTGTAGGCTAGCCCAGTTCCCGTGTTGAGTCAGTCTTCCAAAGTGTATCTGACCTTGGCCTTGGAGATACAACCTGGTTGACCACCGGGGAAAGAGAAGTTATGAGCTGTGTGTGGTTCAGGTGCTGCTGGGGCCAGAGTAGCAAGAACTGCTTGACTGACCATGGGACGGTGGCCCGTCCAGAGCTGTACAACAACCCGCACCCGCTGCTTCTGTGTCATGGCACCCTCCTTCCTAAGGACAGGAGCTGAGGCGACAGCACCTTGACAAAGACGAGGAAACTGTCTGCAGCTCTCTGCCTGCCTGGTCCTTGTCCTGTCTCTGTGCCCGCCCCAACCCACCACCTCCCGGGCAGCCAGAGAGATGGAGCGGAGGCTAGGAACACTGGGGCTACCAAGCAGGGGTGTTGCTAATGAGAAAGTCAGGGCAGCTGCTGGTGGTCCATGTCCAGTTTGGGTGGAAGGGGAGGGGCTCCCCCAGTACCTGAGACCCCCTTGTAGCACTGCCTGAGGCCAAAGAGGTGAAATGAGTCCCACCTTCTCTGGAGGGTCTCAGCCACCTAGGTGTCCAGCCCTACCTGGGGGACCATGTGTCGTGGAGGTGGCCATCTGCTCCAGTTTGCTCAGCACCAAGTAGGCCTGAGTCTTCTGCCCGGCAGAGCAGTCCTTCGGGTACTGGTTTGATTACAGCGTACAGGGGTCCATGACTGAGGATTCTGAGATGGGTGGCTGCTCTGGCCCACATTAGCATCTCCAGCTACACGGTGAGCCCATTACAGACACCCAGGCAATTAGAAGGATCCTCTTCAGTGGCCTGTTTGTTTCATCCAAGTTTACTGCCTGGGTCCACAGCTTTGTTTGGGACGTCATGCTCCAGGCAGGTTTCTGTCCTCTGTTCTCTGGCAGAAGTGGTCATTACTCTTAGGTCACTGCACTCTTGATCTGTTGAGTCTTTTTCCTGCCCAAACTTCCATTTTCTGAGCCTCCCTCTTCATGCTTGTCAGCCATAGAATAATCGCTGGGCCGTCATCTTCTCAGTTGGAGGTGGCATCTCCACCAGCTACTCAGGCTTAGTGTTCAAACCACCCTGTCTTTTCCTGTCCAGTTCCAGAAAACCCACTCACGGCTTTGCCTGGCCTCCTCCCACGCTCATTAGTCGAGGAGAACGCAGCATCCTTACCTGGATGTGGTCGTGCCCTGGGTTTGTCTCAAGACTGGGTTGCCCTTTCTAGTCAAAGAGGACCCTCATCACAAAGACTGTGCCCACGGCGGCCAACCACACCAGAGCCTCTGCTGCTGCTCTTTCTGACCAGCTGCTAGAGTGTTTCCCTGTGGTTCCTTTATCCTGGTGGGGCAGAGCTCCTTGAGTCATTTTTCTCAAACATTTGGTTTGACAGTTTGGCCATTTCAACAGCAGAACATGCGGATTCTTGCGTTTCTGGTGGAACTGGTAGAAAAGGGCAGGAGTAGGTTGTTATTTTATTGGAATATAGTTGATTTACAAGGTTATGTTAGTTTCAGGTGTACATCAGAGTGATTCTGTTTTTTGTTTTTATTTTTTGGCTATGCCATGTGGCTTGTGGGAGTTTAGTTTCCCAACCAGGGGTTGAACCTGTGTCCTTGGCAGTGAGAATGCAGATAGAGTCCTGACCAGTGGACCACCAGGGCATTCTCGATTCAGTTATATGTGTGTGTGTGTATGTGTATATATGTGTATTTTATAAACATTCTTTTTCAGATTGTTTTCCATTATATGTTATTACAAGATATCGAATATAGTTCCCAATGCTATGCTGTAAGGGCTCCCCAGGTGGCTCAGTGGTAAAGAATCCACCTGCCAATGCAGGAGATGCAGGTTTGATCCCTGGGTCCAGATGATCCCCTGGAGAAGGAAATGGCCACCCACTCCAGTCTTCTTGCCTGGAGAATACCATGGACAAAGGAGCCTGGCGGGCTACAGTCAGTCCGTGGGGTTGCAAAGAGTCCAACACAACTTAGTGACTAAACAACGACTACTTTGCAGTAAATCCTTGTTCATCTATTTTATATATAGCAGCGTGTATCTGGCTAATCCCAAACTCCTAATTTACGCCTCCCCTTCATCAATGGACATGAGTTTGAACAAAATCTGGGAGATAGTGAAGGACACGGAAACCTGGTAAACTGCAGTCCACGGGGTTGCAGAGTCAGACACGACTCAGTGACTGACAGTCTTGCCGTTTGGTAGCTACATTTGTTTTCTTTGCCTACGAATCTCTTTCTGTTTTGTTCATGTGTGTCGTGTTTTAGATTCTGTGTATGAACAATACAATATGATACTCGTCTTTCTCTGTCTGACTTAGTATCGTCATCTCTAGGTCCATCAGTCTTGCTGCAACTGGCATCATTTCATTTTTCTTTAATGGCTGAGTAATTCGGGAGTAGGTATGGTTGCACCTGATGGCAGTGTGAGGTGGTGGGAAGGTGCCAGATGGAGAGCTGGGCCCCTTGAGTGGACCTCTGCTGGACCCTCACTACCTAACTGTGACCTTAGACAATTCATGTCATCTCTCTGGTCTCAGCTCTTGCACTTTTTTAAAGGAAGATGTTGGACAGAAGCTTGACCTCCAGGCTTTTCTGACACCAGCCCTCGGAGTGGCTACCCTTGGCCCAGCTCCTGGGGCACCCTTGGATCCAGGCCCAGTCGTGAGGGGTGTGTCTCCATTTGCTCAAATGGCTTCCTGAGCCCTGTCCACCCGTCCCTTCGTGATTGTCTAGGGAGCTCTCCTGGTTCTGCTAGCTCATCTGTCTTTTGTTTCTTCTCAGAAGCATGATGCTAATTAATAGAAGCTGAATCATTTTGTACCAAGTCAAAAAAAAATACTCCAAGGAGTCTTCAGCTCCTCCATACTCTGAAATGTGTGGAGTCATATAAGGTGGGGGCTAAAAGGCAGTGGCCACATCCTTGGCATCTTGCATTCACGACCCCCTGAGTCTCCTTAGGGGCCATGGAGAGGCCCTTCACCCTGTCTTCCTTCCCCCGACCTTACCCCCTGGTGATATTCTCAGCATGTACCCCACTGAAGCCAGGGCCACATCTGTCTCATCCATAGTAAGATCCGCAAGATCTAGAATGAAGCCTGGTACTTGGTAGACACTCAGTATGTGTTTCTGAATGAGCGATGAACTGCCAGCCTGCAGCTCTAAGAACAGGCCTGTCTTCCCAGGTTCGGCAGTGTGTTCCCGAGTCTCAACATGGCAGTGAAACGGCGGGAGCAGGCCTTGCAGGACTACAGAAGGCTGCAAGCCAAGGTGGAGAAGTACGAGGAGAAGGAGAAGACGGGACCGGTGCTGGCCAAACTCCACCAGGTACCAGGAAGAAATGCTGGGGGTGGACCGGAAGCCGTGTGGTCCGACACGGCAAGTTCCTCCTTCACCAAGGGGCTAAGACACCAGATGTCCTGACACCTCCGCCTTCCCTCCACCACCCCACCCGACCCCCGACACACACACACATCTTGCCCCAGTCAGGGTTCTGGGTGAGCCGTGACACCCAGCGTGTTGCTCCCCAGGCCCGAGAAGAGCTTAGGCCAGTTCGGGATGACTTTGAGGCCAAGAACAAGCAGCTCCTGGATGAGATGCCGCGCTTCTACAACAGCCGACTGGACTACTTCCAGCCCAGCTTTGAGTCCTTGATCAGAGCACAGGTGAGGCGGCTGCCACCCCTCCTGCCCCGGAGGATGGCCCAGCGCTGCTTCCCTTGGTGGAGAGGCAGCTGTGGGCTTCAGACCAGCCCAGCCCCACCCCACACACTTGAAGTGGGCTTAGCCACTTTCTCCCACCACCCCCGGCCCATCCCCCCAACTCCCCAGCACTGCCTGAGGGGAGGAATCCAGGCACCTCTGGTTGTTGGCTGGAATTCCTGTTTTGGTTCCTCCGTTGCTCTATGGTTAATCCCAGCCTTGGGACGGAGTTCCCCTTGTCCATGAGTCCTTCCCTCAAGTTCTCCCCACTCCCACTCAACCACAAGGGCAGGAAGAAACCAGGCCGCACCTACAGTGCCTCACCCTGATGGGCAGGTACCTTGCCTGGTGGGCTCAGGTGAAGAACAGAGGCCTTTTCCTAAGGACCCTGCACCCCTGCCCTTCCCTGATTAGCCCTTTTGGTGGAAGACTAGGGAGTGTCTTGACCTTTAGCAGCCCTGGGCAGGGTCCCTAAACCCTGGAGAGAACCATGCTCAGCACTCCCTCTGGGGCACCACTTTCGGTGGAAAGGTAGGCTCGCTCGGGCTGGGCTGGGGTGGAGGTGCACTGAGGTGGCCCTAGCAACCATGCCTCCTGCCATCAAGGGTGTAAAGACAGAGTCACCGCTGCCCTCCTTCTCCGCCCCACATTCTTCAAGCAGTTAGCAGGAGTTAGTCTCCCCATTTGTGAAAAGAGAGAAGGTTGAGATGCCAAAACCAAGAGGTTTTCTATATGTGGGACACCCTGCCGCCTACCCCTACTCCCCCAACAAGGTGACTGCAGGTAGTCAGCATCCTGCCAATTTCCCACCAGGTAACAAAGCTAAAGGCTCAGCATGTCCCCAGTCCGCCTCCAACCCGACACCTCACCTCCTGGCCTGGGTTTCTGGCGCCCTCTAGTGGACACACTCATTCTTGCAGCATCCACAGTTGCAGACACTGAGGAAAAGCCAGGTTTCTCCCTCCCAGCCTATCTTGGGAGAACCCCAAAACCCATGGGAATCATGGGATCCGGAGCCCTGAGCAGGATTAATATTAGTGACCAGAACCCCGGGGGTGCAGGGAAAGTGAAGCAGAGAGCTGAGTGCGTGGGGCAGCCCTGCCCTTGGAGGTGCATGCAGGCTTGCTTCCAGCGGCTTCTCCCTGGGCCAAGGGGCAGTGGTTTGAGAAGACCCTAGCCTTCCCTCTCCTGTGCCGTGCTCCCAGGCCCCCAGCACGGCCCCTCCACCCTGCATTGTGCGCAGGAGGAAAACCTCCAAGTGCCCGAGCGGGGAGCTCTGGGTGCCCTGTAACCAAGCAGCAGGGTGGTGAGGGGTTGTTTACTGCCTCGTCAGCGCCAGCCTCCCCCTCCCGCGGCTGCTGCTGTCATTAGTCACAGAAGTGAGCATTCTGAGTGACTCAGCCTGCGCAGTGCGGCTCGGGGCAGGGAGCTGGGGGAGGGAGCCACCCGTCCTTGCCACCCCACCCCAGGCCCCAGCCCCTCGGGTGACACAGGATTTGTTGGAGACCTTGTTTCAACTACCCCTCAGCCAGTGGAGACCCAGCTCTGGGAGTGTGGAAGGTGACGTGACCTGGCCTTGCCCCTAGTAGCACTGCAAGCCTCTGGAAAAGGAGAGTTCCTCCTTCCCAGAGACAGCTTGGAGCTGGAGCTGGTAAAATTTCAGGGTGTTCGAGCAGTGTCGAACGTTTTCTTCAAAGCCCATGCTTTCATTTGGTCGTGAGGTGGAGGCTGAGGCAGAAGGGGCCCCCGGCCTCCCTGGGGCCTGCCCAGCCCTCCACCACCTGAGAGAAGTTGATGGTCCTCACTCCTCAGCCTGCTGCCCCCACCGCCTTCCTGCAGGCCTCCTTCCTACTCATGTCTGTGCAGAAGACACAGAACAATCCTGGTCTCTGGCTTGGCTTTCCTGGGTCTGCAGTTGAGGCGTGGTCAGGGCTGGGAAGGGACAGAGGCCAGAACTGTGTCCCCTCTCACCTTAACCTTTAAGACTGTCCCAGGGCTCTGAGAGCTACCGTGACCTCTCCCCCACGGCCAAGAGCTTCTGGCTTCCATAAAGCAGGTAGCCCCTGACTCCCTAGGCCCACCCCCAGGATCCAAGGGTCCACCCACTCCCCCCAGCCCTCTCCCCTCAGCTGCCTGGAGAGCTCAAGCCTCCACCTCACTCCCCTTTGCACCCAGGCAGTGGGCAGCGAACGTTCCTGAAGGGCTCAGGGCCGTGGTTGTCCTGCAGTCCAAGGGGAAGGGTGGTGGCGGAGGGGAGGTGACGGAACAGCAGGGGGCCAGCCCATAGGCTCCAACTTTTCTGCTCGCCATCCCAGGGGTGCAGTGCTTTGGGGCCCCGTGTCCTGAGCACAGCACCTGCAGACCTCTCCTCTTCCCCCCCCAGGTCGTGTACTACTCAGAAATGCACAAGATCTTCGGAGACTTGACCCAGCAGCTTGACCAGCCCGGCTGCCCTGACGAGCAGCGGGAGCGGGAGAACGAGGCCAGGCTGAGCGAGCTCCGAGCCCTCTCCATCGTGGCGGATGACTGAGCCTGGCCTGGGGAAAACTCTGGAACACAAGCCAGCCTCCCTCATCTGCCCTTTTCAAAAGCTCGGGCATCAGCCAGCAAAGGGCCCCTCCTTGGGAGAAGTATGGGGACAGTGGTGGCTCCCCCTCCCCAGCCCCTGGGAAGGCCTGACACCAAGAGCCCTAGCAGGCTGCTGTGTCCCTACCCCACCGTAGCAGAAACCCGCAGACAGGTAAGCAGTGTAGGCTGTCTGTTCCTGAAGAACCGTCCAAAGTGCCTCCTGGCCTCGGGCCAGAGCCTGGACTGTCAGCTCCCTAGAGGTCTCAGCCTGGCTGCACAGTTGGGACCACATCTACCTCCAGAAGGGCTCCCTTGGGAGTCCCCCACCTACGCTGCCTTTTCACCTCAGACTCACCTTTTCTGGGAGAGGCTGCGACACTGCCCTGGAGTGTCTCCCAGCACTCAGGCTCAGCCCACTTCTAGCCTTTGGGTCACCTGCAGGGGAGACCCTTAGTCTTACAGCTTCCCTAGAAGCTGGGACTCAACGTGTGTAAACATCCTACCACACTAAACGTCACTGACCAAGTCATGGGCCTCAGAGCAAGAAGAGTGGGTTTATGTCTCACCTGGTTATTTGGAACTTTATTTTTCCAAGTAAAATTTTCAATGAAATGTCCATATATTATTGTGCTGTAACTATTAAGAAGGGAAGGGCCACCCCAGGTCTCTCTCTGGGTTAGGCTGCCCCCTTACCCCCTTAGGGGGGTGGTCAGGGCAGGGTTGCCCCAACCACCCGTAGCATCCCCTCTCCTGACCAACAGGTCATGGAGCCCAGAGCTGCCCCCTACCAGCCACCCTCTGGAGGAGACACCTCCACCAGCAGAGGCTGGGTTGAGGGTGGGGAGGAGAGTGCAGAATCAGACCTAGACAAGGAGTCAAGGGGAGAGCTATGGAGCACACTGGGTTTGTTTTTGACTTTGGTTTATTTAAAAAACAAAAAGCCAAAAAAAAAAAAAAAAAAGAAAGAAAACCAACTTTATATACAAAGTCAAACTGAAACCACGGATTAATGGAAAGAGGCAAGACTTGTGGGGAAGGGGAAAGGCCGGGCCAGAGCCAATACCACATTCTGAACACAGGGAGCCGGGGGACAGGTGCTGGTTTCTTCTGGCACACCTGGGGCAGCTGAACACAGTGTTGACTGGCAGACACAGCCCCACACCAAACGCTCGCTAACACTGACACTGTTCCCGTGATGGCCAGGGAGCCCCCTCCCCAAAAACCTGCTCCTGGAAGCTGGCAGGATTTGTGCCATTCATAAGGGTTCTTACCCCCAACCAGATTCCACATCTGCTCCTTTAGTTTATTGGCATCAGACCTTATGACAGACTTGAAAAGCCTTTTCCTGCCCTGTCTTATTCTAAACTGGAAGAGGACAGGAGAAAGTCAGCACAAGACGAAAGGGCCCCAGGAGGAATCCCAAAGTAGAGGGCAAAATGACATTCGAGGGGTGCACAAGATGTTGGATTTAGTTGCGCGTGGAACCGGCTTCCTCACTCATCCGACCCGCGTGGCACAGACAGACCCCCCCCTGACGGCCTGAGCGCCTCTGCAGAGGCCGAGTGCCGCCAGGTCAGCCACCCCTGCCTCCAGCTCCCAGGTCCTGTTCTGGCTGCTTTCTGGGCTCTAACTTCAGCAGGCTCCATCGCTGACCTCATAGGGCTCCTGCACCAGGCCCCTCAGTTGCTTGGTGCTGGCTCCTCCTTCTCTACCCAGCTGTCAGCCTGTTTGAAACAGACACACGAGAATCAGGACTTGGAGGAGGAAGGGCTGAGATCCGAGATCCCATCCGAGAACTACTAACCACTTCCTCCTGGGAGGCTCCCGGTCGCAAGCTGCTGACTGATGGATTCCATAAGAAACTAGCAGATGGAGGCAAATGCCAGTGAAGCTGAGCCGGCTGTGCTGACCCACCTCACCACGCAACGGCCGGCTCTCCAGGAGGCTCACCTTTTCAAGCATCCTCTGTGTGTCGAGCTGCAAGGTGGTCAGGCGCCTTCGGAACTCCTGAAGCAGCCGCTGAAGCTGGTTCTTCTGTCGCTCGGCTGTCCGGGCCATCTCCTCAGCCTCGGCCAGCCGGGCCCGCAGATCCTGCATTTCCGTTGCCAGTGTCTTATTTGTCACTTCAGTGGCTGAGAAACGGTTATGGCTCTCCTCTGGTGGGGGCAGGCCGGAGAGACTGCTCAGCTAAGAGGGGAGCAGATGGCGGGCAGCCTGGAGTCTGGGGTGCAGGCCTCCCGCTTCATGTCCCCAAGCCACAGGCCACTCACCCAGCTTAAGCTCCAGTGTGTGAATCTTGTTCTCCAGGTAGAGCCGCCCGCTGTCCTGCTGCTCCGCACGCTGCAGCAGGTTCCCCACGTTGATGAGGCTGCCGTTGTGGGACACCAGGCCCTTGTGCTCCACTGGGGTCGTACCCGGCTTCCCACTCTTCCCGGGAGGAGGTAGCAGGTCCAGGTTTCCTAGGAGGGCCAGGAGAAGACTCAGGGACGGGAAGTGGGAGAAAGCAGCCCACCCGCCCCCGTCCCCTGGAGGCCGCAGGGCCCAGTTCGCACCGAAGAGCAGGTCCTCAGGGAGTGCCCCGTCTGGGCCCTCCGGGCGGCTGTACTGAAGGCTCCGATACTGGCAGATGTTCTGGGACACCGCCCTGCTGACCAGCTGTTTGGCCTGCAGGAAACACACACCCACGATGCCCACAGAGAAGAAGGTGCAAGGCCCCTGTAATGGCGCACAAGAACCTAGAGCCACAGCATCCCAAGCCACACCTGCACACAACGACACTGGGGGAGGCATCTCAGGGAGGGCTGGGAGACGCTACCTGCTCTGCACTGAGCCGCAGCCCAAGGGTAAGCAGGATCCTCTCCAGGTCTCGCCGGTGCAAGTAGCCACACCAGTTGGCGTCAAAGTAGACGAAAGCAAGAAGACAGTCCACAGGGAGCACAGCAGAGGGTTCCAGCTCCTTGGGCTGCAAGAGAAACAAGGATGAACAGGATTTACAAATAGCTCTCTTAATGCTAAATCACCCAGGATGAAGCCCTTTCAAAATAAGGCAGCTTGGCTGACACATTCACACCCAGACACACCTTCCAGTTGGAGATCTGACCCTTGGCCTGTGAGCAAAGATCTCTCTCTGGGGCACTTCCGCCCCAAGGCCTGTCATCCAGAGAGGAACCGTGTGTGCTCCTAGATCAGACAGCTCACTCAGAACCACACTGATAGAGACACTGAAGGATTCTCCTGGATCCTATGAGTGTGCTATCCCACGAGCCAAGAGCCACCTTTGTCTTTGATCAATGAGAAGATGCCAGGTGTCTCGGCCTTTCCTGGTGGTCCAGCAGATGAGCATCTACCTTGCAGCGTGGGGGACAAAGGTTCAATTGCTGGTTGGGGAACTAAGATCCTACATGCCATGGAGTAACTAGAGTGCCCACATGCCAAAACTAGAGAATCAGTGTGCCACAGCAAAAGATACCCGGTGTACCATGACTAAGACCCAATGAAGCCAAAATAAATAATTTTTTTTTTAACTATCAATCTATTAAAAAAAAATGCCAGAGGCCATTTAGTAAAAGCATCCCTTTCCCAGGAGAGTCAGAGGCCTTGCCAGGCTTCCCGATCACGGAGCCCCAAGAGCACACTGAAGGTCTCACCATGTCCTGAAGGGTCGAGAACTCCATCTCTGACTGGTTCGAAGCAACCGACCGGACCTCGGAATCCTCCAGCTTGGCTCCTGCTACAGAAAGCCTGAGGTGAGCCTAGAGCAAGGCCCAGGTGGGTCCAGACTGGCTCCATCCAGAACGAGAGAGCAGTAAGCCACAGTGTCAAGAAGCCACCATCCGGCTGGCACCACACATACCAAATTCCTCCTCCCCGTCGTCTCTCAGGAGCAGCAGTTCTGGGTCCAAGGCCATCTCACACAGATCCTCAGACGCCTCACCCCGGGGTTTCTCTTCGTCTTCTCCCCCAGAAGACGGGGGTTTGGGCAAAAGCCCATCTTCCTTCTAGGAGAAGCAGACCCAGATGATAAGGAGAAGAGCTGCCCCTGGAATTACGCACCATAACAACGGTTAACATTTTCACGTTGGCCGTCTTCAGGCAATGGTATAAAGGCTTACGTGCAGCGTCTCATTTAATGTACTTCATTACACAGGGGTCACAGAGCAGACCAGGGCGAGTTCCAGACACCTGGGGTGCTCCTTGGGAGTCAAGCCCAGTCCCATAAGCAATCTGCTTACTTGATTATATTTAGGCAAGAAGCAGACCCATGGACTTTAGAAACCGTTAAGAAAATGCAGTGCTGTAGTTAACCATAGGGTCATGAAAACACCTGTACCCATCAAAACACTGCTATGAACACAGATGTCCATGGTGCCCTGTCAACCACGCTTCCCTTCACGAAGCTCCAGGCCCTCCTCCCTTCTCCCAGGTGCTTCACCTCCGAGCTGTGTAGCCACACAGGAGAGTTACATGCCCTGTGCCCAAGTCACACCGGGGTCAGGAGGTGAGTGCAGTGAGTGTGGGGTAGTGAGCAGAGCTGAGGCACGCTCTGTGCTCCAGTTCTGGTGGGCCTTAGGACCTGCCGCCCCAGTGCCCGCACAAAGGGCAGCGATACTCACCGGCGGGGCGTCTGCCTCGGCAGCTGTGCCCTCACTCTGTACCTCATCCTTGGACTCCTTGGCCTCCTCCTTGACTGCTTCTTCTTCCTTGGCTGCCTCCTCCTTCTCAGGCTCAGGCGGGGCCACGACCTTTTCAGGAAGGCTCAGGAGCGTCTTATAAATCCTATAGCCAAAGTCCCTCTGCAGCATCTCCAGAAACAGCTCAGCCAACACCGTGGCCTGGTGGGGGAGGTGGCGGGAGGCCATGAGCCTCAGGACAGAGAGTGTTCCCATCACCCGCTACCGCCCCACAGCCGCCAGCTCCTACACCTGCCTCAAAAGAGATCCTTTCCTTCGGCCTCCGGTCCTCCACGATACTTTGCAGGGACAGGTTTACACAGCGGGAGCGCGCCATGACAGCAGGTTCCAGAGGGGGTGGGGGGGCCTCTGGGAGGTCAGTGTCCACTTCCTGCTGTGCGGTGACCTCTGGATTCTCGGCACTCTTAGAGGTGTCTGCTGCTTGCTCCGATCCATCAGCCGGCTGCTCTGTAGGCTCTGTTTCCTGTGGCAGATGTCAAGGGCTATGACCACCTGGGTCCCGGGGTTCAGGTACCTCCCTCCCTCATTGGTTCGTAAGCCTTGGCCTCACCACTGGCACCTCCGGGGGCGGGGGAGCTGCCTCTGCAGCTTTCTGCTGGCACAGGGCCTCCCACTCTTCCAAAGTGGGCATGATGGTCCAGATGTCTGGCAGGTACACCACCACAGTCTGGAGCCGCCTCGGGGGTCCCGCCTGCAGGTACTGAAACTCAGCAAAGCGCCACCTGCTCACAGTGAAAGGAGAAATGAAGTGCTGACCCATGACTTTCACAAGTGAGTGCTTCAGCTGCCAGTCAACATTTAATGAACATGTACTGTGGGCCAAGCTCTAAAAGATACAGTCCAAGTCCTCAAGAAATGGTCCATGGGAAGAGACAGGTAATCCAACAGTTACTATCCGAGGTGCCGTGGCAGTAAGGAGCTCGGAATGTGGCTGGGGACCACATCTGAGGAGCCTTGGAGGGTCAGCTGGCTCTCAACACACTTACACATCCCTAGCCATGCTCGGGACTACAGCAACCACTGGCAGGGCTGGAGGGAGGGAGATGAGCTGGGATGAGGGAACTGACGGGAGCTGACAGGTCAGGAAGGCCCAGCAGAAGCCTGGCCTCCGCCTGGGTCTCACCCACTCAGTGGTGCCCACAGGCAAGCTCTGGCAGCCACTCACCACTTGGTGCAGGCACTCAAGTCGATGCCAGCCTGGGCCTGCGCGCAGCGTGTAGCAGTGCGGACAAGCACCTGTGGGTCGCCCTTGGGGTCGAGGCCATCCAGCGAAGGAGACCACTCACCACCAACCAGCACTGCCTCATCATCCTTCCAGCCCAGCAAAAACTGCAAAGAGAGACCAGGGATAAGACACGAAAAACCAATCATCTGGGCTTCCTACTGGGAAACAACCTGCACCACTGGGGAACAGAGTCCACCACACTGCACGTGGTGGGCAGCTCTCTACCCATGAACTTGAACCCCACGTAAATCTAGTAAGACCATCTCTGGGCCACACCCTGCTCCGGGCAGAACGACTAGTATCTCAACTCTGTTTCTTTGAGCTCATGAGCAGCATCTCAGTTGACAGGGACTGACCATCGTCAGTAAGTGTGTCTTGCCTCCTGGGCTCCAGCTCTTACTTTAATTTGCTTCAGAGGGTGTTCCGGGGTCTCCCGTGGCTCAGCCATGTCATCCACGAACAGCATGCAACAACGATACAGTTCCTCCAGTCCCGGGGAGGAGAGCAGCAGTACCTGGTAGGGACGGCGTGAAGGAGACACTCGAGAGCTTTCTCAGCCCTCAACAAGGGGATCAAGTGGCAGGACCCCAGCCAACTCACCTTGGAACTGTAGGTGGGGTCGCTGTCTGTAGGGGGGGGCTCTGCACCAGCATCAGCAGCTGGCTCCTTCTCCGAAGATACCTGGATGCGGCTGGGATGATGGAGAGAGAAGGGCTGGCTCACAGGGAAGGCCGACAGCCAGCTCAGATGCACGGCCAGAAAATCTGAGGGAACCAGGAGGGTGCGGTAACGGCGCTGGAGTTCTAAGAAATCAAAGACGGGGCTGTGGGAAGAAAGCAGGGAGTTCCAGATTGAACAATGATGAAGTGTTTTTTTTGTTCTGTTTTTTTTTTTTTACATGGAACCATAAAAAAGACTTGAAAGAAAAGGGAAGCAAATTCTTTTATAATCTGAGAAGAATTTTCTAAGGAAGACACCTCTGAAGAGAGAAAAATGGATTAGATTTGACCACTAAATGCTACAAGTCAATCTAGGGAAAGGAAAAAAGACATTTGCAATATATGACAGCAAAGAGTCTTTATCTTAAAGTTAATATAAAAGGAACTCACAAATCACTAAAAAAAAATCACATGTCTAAGAGAAAACTGGAAAAACTGACAGCAACAGATACTTAGAAAAAGGAATGAGACTGAAGAGCTCATGAAAATATCCTCAGTATCACTCATAATTAAAGAAATTCAAATCAGGGTATCACTTTTCACCTACTGGACTGACAAACATCATGAAGCTGGCTGACACGGTGTTGGCAAAGGCTGGGTGTGCAAGTACCTCACAATTCGTGTGAGAAGGTAAACTGACAGCCTCTGTGAGAAGCCTGGCCATACCTTCAAGGTTCACAGACCTTTAAGCCAGCTACTCCATTTGTAGGAACTGAGCCCAATAAAATACTTGCACCTGTCCACAGACATGTCTACAGAAGAACGTTTATTATTACAACAAGGTTTAGAATAACTGCAGATTAAAAATGGAGACCTGGTTCAATAAATTCTGGTCCATCCACTTAGCCGTGTGGTTGCTAAAAAGAATGAGATCAGTCTAACAAACATTAATGTGCAATAAATTCCAAGATAAGTGAAAAAGCAAAGTGCCAAATAGTATGTACAACAGGCTTCCACTTGTGATTTTAAAAAAATACACAGCTGTGTGTGTGGCTAATCATCAGCAATCGGTGTCCTGACCACTCAAGATGTACCCTGCCGCAGTGGTGATGTGGGGACCAGGGTCTCCTGAGATTACCCTAGGGAGGCAGGTGGGTCAGCATGGAGAATACAAGGTGTGGCCTGCTCCTGGGGGTGGAAGCAGGGCAGCCCGCCCTCCCTGCCCGTCATGAGGAGGAGGTGCTAAGAGGCCGCCCTCACTTCTACTTGGAGCAAAGTGGATCTGCCCTGGGGGGCTTCTAACACAGCAGCTGGAGCCCTGCATCTCCCCTGCTAGCTGGCATCTGGGATCACTCATCTACTCAGATTCTACGCTTGAGAAGTAAGTTTGTATGGGGACCTGTGACCTCGTACATGCTGTCACACTCAAGAAATCATTCAGAGCTTCCCTGAGAAACCAGTCCCACCGTTCCCATGACCCATAGTTTCCACCTGATTTATAACTGGTATTGGGCACCTGGATTTTGATTGGGATGCCATAATTATAGGCTGACATAACAACTTCTGGTGATTAAATCATAAATCAGTGGTGCTATGCTGGCCTGAATTTGAGATTCTGAAATAAATTTGTCACATTACAAAACAAAAATGAAGTGAGCAAAAAGGTCATAAGAATACACATACACAATTACTACCAGACTATATCGTATTTACACAAGAAAAATGTTACCACCTGCAAGTCTCACCCCCCAGCCCAGCCTCCCCACTCACCTGTCCACAGTATAGGGAGTGAGATGGACTCGGTAAGGAGGCAGGTCATGCCTTGGTTTCTTAGCACCCCAAGGCTCTCCACCAGCTCGCTGTTTGCGTTTCTTGGAGTCGTAGTCATCGCTGGAGGTTGATTCATCACCAGAAGGAAGAAACCATACTGTTAAATACAGCTTCAGGACATGTTGGCCTAAAAAGAGCTGGAAACCATCTGAATCCTGAACTTTAAAGAAATGGATAAATAAGCCATACTAACAGCCATATAAGAGACTGTTATTAAAGATATTAAAGTATACATTTAAATGCTTTAAATAACACAGAAAACCATTCATGTTAAACAAAAAGTACAGTATGGAACACTGTATAGAAAACAGTGCCTCAAATGAGCAAAAACAGCTTTAAAAGACTGAGAGAAAATATTAATGGTGGACGCCTCTGACTGATAAAGCTAATAATTTTTTAATATTTTTACAAACATTGTAAGTTACAGCTAACATGTAAATTTTTGAAATGAGAAAATTAACTTTTTTTTTTTTTTTTTTTAACAAGAGATACATATATGGTACCATGCTATGGGTTCTATCAAGTTTAATTGAGAGAGAGAGATCTGGTAACAAACCCTTGAAAAAAGTGAAGAGAAAGTGTTAGTTGCTCAGTCATGTCTGACTTTCTTGCAACCCCATGGACTGCAGCCCACCAGGCTCCTCTGTTCCATGGAATTTTCCAGACAAGAATACTGGAGTTGGTAGCCATTTGCTTCTCTGGAGGATCTTCACAACCCAGGAATCAAACCTGAGTCTCCCACACTGCAGGGGAATCAAACCTAGGTCTCCCACATTGCAGAGGAATCAAACCTGGGTCTCCCACACCAGAGCAATCAAACCTGGGTCTCCCACACCAGAGCAATCAAACCTGGGTCTCCCACACCAGAGCAATCAAACCTGGGTCTCCCATACTGCAGGCAGATTCTGTACCATCTGAGCCACCAGGGAAGCCCCACAAACCCTTAACCCTACACATTTAAGTCATAAAAATTCACTAATCATACAGCCATTAAAACAATTCTGAGGATTACTCTGCAATATGGAACACATGTTAAATAAGAATGTATTAAAAAAAATCTGAACTCAGATTAAAATTATAAAAACTATGTGTGTGTGTATGTGTGTGTGTGTATGTGTGTGTGTGTGTGTGTATATATATATATATATATATATATATATATAAAGACTAGGAAAGAACAATGGGGAAAAAAGTGACAGGAAGTAATTTTGCTTTTCTAAAGGTCTTCAAATATAAGAATGGCTACCTTGGGGACAGGGGGATGGGGGGATAAGAATAGGAGACTAAGAGGTACAAACTACTATGTACAAAATAAATAAAATACAAAGGTTTAATACACAGCACAGGGATTATAGCCAACATTGTATAATAACTTTAAATGGAGTGTGATCTATAAAAGCACATAACTTTAAATGGAGTATAACTGCTATGTTGTACACCTGAAACTAATACAATATTGTAAACCAACTATACTTTAATTAAATAAAGTTTTTAAATGCTTACCTTTAAAGGGAAAGAGGGAATGATAATTTTTGTAGTACTTTAACTTTACATAATGTCATGCACTATGTTTTATAATAAATCACTTATTACGGTGCCACTACGTTATGCTGCGAGCAATGAGAACAGTGGAAAAGCAAAGCCTTCAGGCCATTATAAAATGCCAGACTGACGGGGGAGCCATGTCTCTCAGGGGAAATGAAATCAACTGTCAATTCTTCATGCTGAGGTAATACTGAGCTAATTCTATTTTTTTTACCAGGTCTCTGCTCTTTTCCTTTAGACCTGCCTGGGTTGTTTCCCTAGTCATGACACCCCTGATTGACTAACTCGATTATATTTAATGCAGAATTTTTCTTTTCTCACATTTCTGCCTGGGTAATTTCCTTGTTCATCAGTATCTCCCTCCAAAAGCTGCCTTCTAATCTTGCCCTTGTGGGATATCAGTGCTTCTGTGTCTCTAACAGAAGAACTGCTCCAAAGTCATTTTGATAACTCTCTTCAGCTCACCCGTGATTGAAGTAAACTCTTCAGTAAAGGCTGTCAACCTCAAGTTGAAGTGCATGTTCTACTGAATCCTGTAATCTTTATTGTCAATTGTCAGGAAGAGACTATAAAGCACGAACAGTGGAAGCCATCTGGGTAACTTCAGCAGGACACTGAGATGGTCTACCCGGCTGAGTATCCTTGTCTAAACCCCTCAGTAGTTCAGCATTAGCAATCCAAAGGAGACACTGGTTTCTGCCTCCCAAAACCTGAAGTTCAAAAGAAAGCCTGGTTTCCAGTCAAACACTAAGATGGCTGACTCGGTTATAAACGGTTGTTCCCCCAGAGGGTGACCTCATTGCTACTGCCCCCTCCCCGGCTCTGCAAATCCCTTCTACAGACTCATGGTAGTATCTCACTCCCAAAAGTCATGTCTTCTATCTCTAGAGACCGTGACACTGAACCATTATGGCCAAAGTAACAGAACACAGAACTTGCACAGGGCTTGGTGTGTCCTGGACAATCAAATGCTACTGGCTTTACAGGAAGACTGAATTTGAACCTAAAGCAAAAAGTCAATAGCAGCCATTGATTTCTACCCAGGCTACATTATCCCTGAGGGCACCTGCTGTCCTCAGTCTGTAACAAAGTCTTTAATAAACTCACAGAACGGGAGAGTTGGAGAGTCCTTGGAAACTGAAGACCAAGAAGATGCAGAGGACAAGAGGTACGGGTGTATGTGAATTATACACCAGTAACTTGAATGAAACTGTTTTAAGCAGTGGAGATGCTGTGGAAAAAAATCCTACACAATCAGAGCTGCCCACTCCAGAGTTCCCAATGACCTACCCCGAGGCAGCACACAGCAGCTTCAGCAGACTAGCTCCATCACTTTGCTTAAAGCTTTTTCTCTGAGGAACTCCATGCCCCCTTTACATGTCTGCAGTAGACTGCGTGCTTAGCCCTTACTTACAAGTAATAATCACTGGCTTCTGGGAGAGGAAGCGGTTTCCTTCTGAGAACAGTCCTCATTTCAGAAGAGAACTAGAACATGAGAACCCTTTCTGGAGTGATGGACATATTCTGTATCTTAAAAGGGGTGAGAGTCACATGGGATTTTTCATTTGTCAAAACTGCCCATCTAAGATCTGTGCACATCAACCTACATAAATTTTACCTTAAAAAAAAAAAAAAAAACAAAGTATAAGGCAGATGAAAAAGAATGGCAGATATTGATACTTGTTGAAGCTGGGTGATGGGTATATGAGGGTATTTACTATGCTTATATTTGAAAATTTCCATAATAAAAAGTTAAAAAGAAGACTGACAGAAATAACTTGAATGTGTCTTCAACAAACTAGTCTAGAGCATAACTCCTAGGGATAGAAACAAAAACTTTTAGGTAGGGTACGGCAGGATCAGAACATGTGAGCCAGAGAGAACAGGAAGCATGCTCCTGGCAGTCCCCAACGCTCACAGATGACACACGATGGCCCAGAATGCCCCAAAGGCCCAAAGCCACCATGCCTGCTCCACACAAGGCCACGTCTACATGTCCACAGCACAGGATTTCTGGACAGAGTGCAACATACATAGTCTATCACATCGCTGACTTCTGTGGTGTATAGGAAGAAACATGTTTTATACTAAGAATTAAATCATGCACTGCAGGAAACTAAAAAAAAAAACCATCAAAAAAACAGAAACAGACTCACAGATATAGAGAACATACTGGTGGTCACCAGAGCAGAGGGGGTTGTGGGGGGAATGGGCAAAACAGGTGAAAGTGAAAGTCACTCAGCCATGTCCGACTCTTCGTGACCCCACGGACTATACATAAACAGTCCATGGAATTCTCCAGGCCAGAATACTGGAGTGAGCCTTTCCCTTCTCCAGGGGATTTTCCCAACCCAGGGATCCAACCTAGGGATCGAACCCAGGTCTCCCTCATTGCAGGCGAATTCTTTACCAACTGAGCCACCAGGGAAGCCCAAGAATACTGGAGTGGGTAGTCTATCCCTTCCCCAGTAGATCTTCCCAACCCAGGAATCAAACCAGGATCTCCTACACTGCAGGCAGACTCTACCAAAAGAGCTATCAGGGAAGCCCTAATACAAGTGAAGGAGGATTAAAAAGTACAAACTTCCAATTATAAAATAAGTAAGTCATAGAGATGTAATATACAGCACAGACAATATAATCAATACTTTAATAACTCTGTAGAGTGACAGATAGTAACCAGCTATTGTGGTAATCATCTCATAATACATAAAATTTCCAATCTACTGGTATTATATTGTAAATTATGCTTCAGTTAAAAAAACACACTGCAAAAATTTTTTTGGACACTACTATTTTCTTCAGTTTTGATTCCTGGTATCCCAACCTTAGAGACTAGAAATAAAAGACAAAATTATATATTAAAAACAAATTCAGTGTGATATTTTGAAAGATGAATTATGCCAAATCCCTACTTGTTGAACCAGCTTATAAAGTTCCAATATTTCTCAATGTGTCAGCCTATCTTAGGGATAAAGGGACTAGGATCTAGCTGCACAAAGAGAATGCTGGTGTTAAGAAGTGGTCAAAAAAAAGGGGGATGGGGCACATTCTCTGAGAGGCAAAGAAATGAAGCACCTTTCCTGCTTGATCATCATCTTACCTTCGGCCCTGATCCAATCGTCCATGAGGGCCCCGAGCAGGAAACCTGTTCAGGTGGCTCAGATGAAGTGTGTGGGATGTTTGGAAGAGACTCAGAGCTGCAGAAAGGAAATGGATAGTGACTCAAAACACCTAAATATTTGCCCAACTTTCCTGTCCCCTATTCTAGTCTCCACTTTTACTCTGAGAGCAACAACCTAATTCTTACAAGTCCATTCAACCAGAGTACTCCATAAAGCCACACCCCCAATATCCATGTCGCGGGTACTCACGCTTCTGAGGAAAGAGTGGGGGAATCCGGTGAGGCTGAAAGATCAGCTGGGGCTGAGCTCCCAGAATCCCTTGCTTCTGGCCCAGGGCTGCCACATGTAGAAGGGGAGGTGCTGGGGACTTCAGTAGGGGCTGCAGAACAGTAACCAGGAAACTCAGGGCATCCCATGGCTGAAGTGCTCACTACCTTGGAAAAATGTGGCCCTACCCCCTTGACCAAAGAAAGGTTCCTGTCCATCTTTCTGGGCACCAGGGTGTCCCTCCTACCCCTTTCCAATGCACATGCTGAGGAGAGATGAATACCTGGTTGGAGAGCGTCTGCACCTTGACAGCATTCCAGGGCACTGCCTGACCTGGGTTGTATGCAGCCTTCACCAGCACCTTCTCACCCAGCTGGGGCAGCCGGCCCTTCACCACACTGCCAGCACACAAGCCAGGAGACCCAGTCAGGAGAGAGACCCTGGCCAAGCCACCTTGACTGTCCCTATGAGGCCCTTCCCATCAAGATTTCTCACACCTTGCATAACAGCAAAGCAATGTCTTTAGAAGGCCCCACCAGCACGGTGACAGACCCGAATCCCGTTAAGCATTTCCAGAAGGGGAACGGCCTCAGCCTACCTTAGCTGAAAAAAGACTTCTTCATCCACCACCCCAAAGTAGTCGTGCAAGCTGGTAACAATGCCAGTGAAGACCCGCTGTTTCTCTCCACCCTATATGAGAAGAGTGAAGTTTAAAGGTAAGAGGAAGCATCTATCCATGCTCTGCCATTAGCATCTCATCTTTCTCCACCCCTCCAGCCCCAGATCAAAGTACTGCACGGAGCTTCCTGTAGAAGGAAGCACATGTGTCTAGTGGACATAATCTACCGAAGGTGGGAGAAGTCATGCTGATTCTTGGGCCATAAGCTTCTTCTAGGATTCCCAGTTCTTCCTTAACTCCAAAAAGCACCCTAGAGATTTCCCTAGAATCAAAACCAAAGACTCCCCAGTCAGAGAGTTCTAGTTACCTCTGGACTGGTTGACGATAGGAGTGTCAAGAAGGATGAACAATGTCATGTAAGAATGAAAGCATCGGACAACCATGCATGCTGAGGTCCTCCCAAGTGCTGAAACTCACTAGACGGGATGCCCAACTTACCTGAAGGTGCCTGGCATTTTGGGACAGGTCTGTGGCCACAGGAGGAGTGAGCAAACCAGGAGGAGGGCCCAGAAGGGATGTCGAAGCTGCGCCTGTTGGAAGAGAAGCAATCCAGGAATTGCACCTACCGTGGTAAGCACTAGAGTCAGCTAGAGAAGACAGGAAACCCAAAGGGTAAAGTGGATCCGTACAAGTCCCAACAGGGTTTTGCTGACAACCACTGTGGTCATCGACTAGCTTCCTAAGAAACATCAGCAGCAAACTGCACTCCACCAGGAAAACCCCTGGTGGATTTAAAGACTAACGTCTGTTAAAGACTAACTTCAAACCACATACTTCCCAATGTGGGGCCAGGTAGAGATAAAGGTGATCACCTGAGAAGTTGCGTCCCCCTGGAAGCGGGTTGATCCGCTGGCGCTTAAACTGTGACATTGGGAATGCTGTCCTCTTTCAGAGTCTTGGGAAAAAACCTTCAATCAGAAAAGAAATAAATTAACAATTCACAGGGAAGATTTTCCACCTACCCCCCAAAAAGGAACTAAGGATCTGAAGGAAAGTGGGGAAATGTATACTGAGAATGAACAGGGAAGACAGATGGAGAGAACAGGAAATGGACCAGGAAACAGAGAAATTACAATGCTTCAGTTTCTCTCACAATAACCTAGTGATGGGTAATACTGTTATACTCTTTCAAACAAAAGGAAACCGAAGCTCGGAGGGACTGAGACTTGCCCGAGGCACAGAACCAGGTACGTAAAAAACTAGGACTCACACCCAGGTCTCCCGACAACTCAGCGCTCCTCTCACTATGCCACGCCACCCTCAGATGGTTGGGGAGAGTGAAGGGTTGGAAAGAGCCCTGGTGACATTCATTCATTCAAATACATCCGCCAAAAAGCTCCACGCAAGGCCCGGAAAAATGGAGGAGGCTGGTGCCGGAGAGGAGATGGTGTAGGCCCTCTCCCCGGAAGCCCGGCCCGTTGTTCCCCGGACGGGCTGGTGAGAAGACAGCTCCGCGGCCAGGCGAACGCAAATCCGGCTGCGCGCCCGCCCTCCTGCTCCCCCGCTCCCCGTGCCTCGGCTCCCGTCTCAGCGGCCACCAGAGCCGGATCTCCCGGGCCGGGCCGCGGCCAGGCCGCCGTGGGAGGACGAAGGCGCGCGGTTTCTCCTCCTCCCGCCCGCCCCCAGGGCCGAGGCCGTTGCCAGGGAGACGAGACTTGCAGTCCGGAGAGGGGCTCGGCCCCTTCCGCGCCCAGTGCATCTTCGCGGCTTGGCTCTCGCAGCCCCTCGGCCGGGGGAGGGGCAAGGAGGCAGAGGGGCGGCGGAAGGCCCCCCCAACCCACCTGCGGGCCAGGGCCGCGACACCGGGGGGACAAAGACACCCGGAACCACCAGAGCCGCTGCTGCCGCCGCCACCGGAAGCGTCTCTCCGGAAGCACGACCACTGGTCGGAAGCTGCCACTCTCCCGGATATAGTCCCTCCCTCCTCTCCACCGACCTCTCCCTTCCCCCACACCGGCCTGCCATCCCGCTCCAACTGCTGAGCGGAAGTGCGCCTTCCCCGATCGGATATGCGTTAGGAAGCCGCGCGTCGGTGGTGTCCGCGCTTACGTGTCCCATGAGAAAAGCAGACTTCAGAGAACTGGTTCCTGGTCCAAAGACACATGGAGCTGGACCCTCAAACATAAAGCAGCACCTATGCTTCATTCTGGCGGACCCCCAAGCCGGCAGCAGCAAGAGAACCAGCTGACTGGAGGAGGAGGATGCATGATCAGTGCCCGTTTCTATAGAGACATCCTTGTGTCTGACTCAACCAATGACCCCATCTCTAGCCCTACCCTTTGTTGAGGGCAGCCCCCACTTGTACCTCCCATCTTCTGGGTGCCTGCAGGAGACTAAACTTTACCCCCTTCTCAGTTAACAGAGCTTGGAACCTAAAAGGTGTGAAATGGAATAGTTCCTCCCATATTGGTGTCCTGACTATGGTGACTATGTCCTCCTCCCATAGAAAATATTTTCCTCCATTTCCTCCCTCAGAAAAATACTTTTCTGAGCCCAGGTAGAATAATACCAGCTATCTGGCAGCCATCATCCACTTAGCCACTTCCCTGGTAAATGCTGAGGAGCTTGGGGCAGGGGGCAGGTGTGTGCAAGAAAAAGCAAGAGGCAGCCACCCACCACATCCCCCATTCCCTAAGTTGAAAGAGGAATTAAAGATGTGAAAGATCATGCAGTAGGATTTAGCCCCGCTAGCTGAGATGCATATGAAAGGAATGAATTCAGGGAGCCCAGACGATCGCAGCTTCCCATACTTAGAAGACTGCTAAATTTCTTGATTTGAGATATTTGGTTTTCCTTAATTAACAATAAACTTTTGTTCAGAGCCCCATCCCCTGCTGCAAACTTCTATATAACCTGACTCCTCACCTCACCTCCTTAGAAAGAGTTCTCTGAGGAAATGCTGTCTCCAAGGCTTGAAGTCCTAAAAATTCCCACAGAATAAAGGTCTCTTAGGTTGCGTGTATTTTTTCAGTCAACACACCTTCACAATATACATTTACAAAGAATTCTCACAGTCATTTTCTTTAGTCCTCACATCAACTCTTGGGGAATGAGCAGGTCAGGTGTTAGTGTTCTAATTCTCAGATGTGATACGTGAGAGACTCAAATGACTCGCTCAAAGTCTTGCCACTAATCACTGGCCATTTTAGTCCCAATTAGCAATCCCAATTCCCCCTTATCCTCTGACCTTCTCATCATCCCTCCAGTTTAGCCTCCCTCCAACTGCCCTTTCCTATTCATTTAACATTCACCAAGCATTTTGAGGCAGCTTAATTTCACTTTATCCTCAGAACAAGTCTGTGAGGTAGGCAAGGCAGGCATCGTTATACCATTTGGGAGATTAAGTGGGCAGCTGTGGCTCAGAAAAGTTAAGCAATTTTGTCAAGGTCTAAATGCTAATTTGGGCCTCTGGTTTCAGCTATGATATAGGTAAGCAGTAAAGCAGCAGAGAGTAGACCTTGAAGATTACTCTGCTGTTCCCTGTGTTGTACTTGACTCTCCCATCCCTGGTGCAGTCTTCAGGCAAGATTCAGGGCAGAGGCAGCCAAAAGAGTGCCCTTCTCTGTTCTAGGGCTGCCCACTTGAGTATGAGGAAGAAGACAGGACTCCAGATCAGTAACTGTCCACTCAGGAGTGAAGGTCAGGTCCATCGTCCTGCGGTTACCTCACCATGAGGGCATGATTCCAGAGAGATGGCTGGATCCAGTCAGTTCACCACACTGACAGTCCCACAGTCCCCAGCGACACACTGGGTGCCGAGAGATCACTGTGCCTGACACGCCCCATGGATGCCCCATGAATCAGTGAGGTTCACATTGCCTAAGCCCAGGGATTTTTGGCAACCAAGGAGGAGCCCCAGAGCTGCTGCACTTTGGGGCCTCTCAGGGACCCAGGGCTCCTTGGCTGCTCAGAAGAGAAGGACTCAGCCCTTGCCTGAGTTCAGAGAGAAGTTCAGAGAGAAGACAGAGCATCCACAGCTTTTTCTGGCAGTGCCCAGAAGCAGCATCAGGGCAGACGGCGAGGAGACTTCATTGCACTCGCCCCACGGGGGTCACATCCCTGCACCAGGAGGTCTCAGTGTACAGAGAGGTTTTTGTCTTGTTTCTTCTTAACCACTAATGATGGCATAAAGGTCTTCTGGAGGGGATGGCCCAGAGGCTTTTCAGGGAGGTCCCTTGATGCAATCCTGTGGAAAAAGGAAGGAAGCTCTAGGCTAGGGGAAAAAAACAAAGGTAATGATGGCAGACTTCTGTGATTAAGAATCTACCTACTCAGGGCAGGGGTTGGGTGGGGGGTGGGGAGGAGGGATAGTTAGGGAGTTTGAAAAGGTCTTGTACACACTGCTGTATTCAAAATGCATAACCAACAAGGACCTACTGTACAGCACATGGAACTCTCCTTGGTGTTATGTGGCAGCCTGGATGGGAAGGGCGGTTGGGGGAGAATGGATACAAGCACATGTAGGGCTGAGTCCCTTTGCTATTCACCTGAAACTACCACAACATTGTTAACTGGCCATGAAAGTGAAAGTGTAGTCACTCAGATGTGTCCAACTCTTGGACTATAGCCCACCAGACTCCTCTGTCCATGGGATTTCCCAGGCAAGAATACTGGAGTGGGTTGCCATTCCCTTCTCCAGGGGATCTTCAGGACCCAGGGATTGAACCCAGGTCTCTTGCATTGCAGTAAGACCCTACTATCTGAGCCACCAGGAAAGCCCTGGTGATAACTGACTGGGAAATCACCAGGGTTGCAATATAGCCCTGGAATAATCAGTTATATCCCAATACAAAATAAAAGGGTTTTTTTGTAAAAAAAAAAAAAAAAAAAAAAGAATCTGCCTACTAATGTAGTAGACATGAGCTCCATCCCTGGTTTGGGAAGATCACACAGTCTGCAAGGCAACTAAGCCCATGCGCCCCAACTACTACAGCCCGTATGTCCTGGAGCCTGTGCTCAATAACAAGAGAAGCCACCAGAGTGAGAAGCCCACACACCGCAACAGAGTAGCCCCTGGTGGCCACAGCTAGAGAAAGCCCGAGCAGCAACCAAGATCCAGCACAGCCAAAAATTAATCTTCAAAAAAAAAAAAGTAATGATGGCCCCTGAGTTGACCGACAATTGCGAAAAGCCTAAGGATATTAATTGATGGGGCTTATCCTGGAGAGTTATTCAGTAAAGACCCTCACTCCCAGCACCCGCTGTGGCATTCTGTGTGCACTACCTTGCTTTCCTGGGGAAACCCAGGGAGGTCGCCTAAGTTTCAGCTTTGAGGGCTGAAGGCTTGCTGGGTTCACATGACGATTTCCTATCTTTTGGTCCTGGCTCTGCCACTGGCTCGCCGTGCGGCCTCAGGAAGATAACTTCCCTCCCCAGCCCTGTTCTCAGACTCCTCATCTATAAATGGGGCTTTTTAACTACTTTCTGTTTCTTCCCACAACCTCTCCAAGACTTTTTGTTTAGTTGCTCAGTTGTGTCCGACTCTGTGACCCCATGAACTGTAGCCCATTAGGCTCCACTCTCCATGGGATTCTCCAGACAAGAATACTGGAGTGGGTTGCCATGCCCTTCTCCAGGGGATCTTCCAGATCCAGGTATCAAACTCGGGTCTCCTGCATCACAGGCAGATTCTTTACCGCTGAGCCACCAGGAAAGCCTTCTCCAAGACTGCCTCTCTCAAATTTTGCAGGGACAAAAATAACAACTGGCAGCACAACCTCAGCCTCCTAGCTCATCAGGCTCCTCCTTCTGCCCTGCCCTGGGCAGGGTCACAGAACTCACCTGGGGGCTGGGTCACAGGACTCACCTGTGTGTCACAGGACCATCGGCAGAGGTGGCAAGTTCAGCAGGTCGAGGGCTGCCCCACCTGATCCGGTTGAGCAGGACTTTGACTTTGTTACAGTGGGAGCGATCCCCCTGAGCAGAGGGTGAGGGGGTCACCCAAGGTCCCTCCTCACAACATACCCCGGACCAAGCTCCCACAGATAGTTGTCACCATAATCAGGACAAGTCACCTGCTCCAAATAGGAATCCTCTCATATTCTAGCTTTCAGGGTATCCACACATCCCAACCATCCCACCCCCACCCCATCCTGTCACCTGGCCCCACGTATCAGTTCAGTCACTCAGTTGTGTCCAACTCTTTGCGACCCCATGGACTGTAGCACACCAGGCTTCCCACTACAGCAGGCCAGGCCCCACATATAGCCCTCACCTACCTTGTGTTCCTGGGAGGATGAGGTGTGAGCTGGCTCCATCAGGGCCTCTGACAGCCTGGGAGGGCTGGCACTGGGCGCCCCTACCTTTGGGGGTGAAGCTGTTTTTGCTCCTTCAGAAAGATAATCCGGTTACCCCAGGCAAGGAACAGGAAGGCACTCATCAAGCCCAGAGCTCAGGCAGTCTGCCTGTGGGGCCCTGGTTAGGCAAGATGCAGAGAGAGATGCAGTTGGAGCTCACCTGTCTCCTCTGTCTGGCTGAGCCATTCCCACGGTCCGCGCACCTCACTGCCTGGGGCATAAGAAGGCAGAGGTGAAGGCGCCAGGGTTGTCTCCTCCTCCTCTTCAGGATCCTGTGCACAGGAGAGACAGGCTCTCTGGGCCTGGCTAGAGGGCTGAGGCTGTTCTGAAGGGAGTCCTGGTTTCAGGGGTCCCACCGATCCTCTGCCTCCCCCTCACCTGCCCACCAGCCGGCCTGCCCACTCACAGCTCACTCACCGCAGGGCCCCTCTGAGTCTGCAGCTGCAGACAGAGCTGCTGTAGATTTGCCACCTGCTCCAGCACCGCGCACAGGTGTTCCAGATAGCGAAGACCCTGCCCCGGAAGGCCGGAGCAGGCTTCAGGCTCCAAGTCCTCCACCTGTGGGACACAGTGAGGTCAGAGAGACTTCTGAACCCAGCCAGACTCCCACCCAACGGGCCAGTAGATGGGGCAGAATAAGTAAGAGGAGAACACACACCCAGCTGCTCACCCCGTGCCCAACCAGGCAAAGGGCCAGGTAGGCCCCAGGCCCTGCTCATCTCCACACAACTGGGGGTTGGGGGTGAGGTGAGACATCTCATCCAACCCATCAATGAGAGGCAAGGAATGCCCTGCCCCAGCTTCCCTGGTGGCTCAGATGGTAAAAAGTCTCCCTCCAACATGGGAGACTCAGGTTTGATTCGGGTTGGGAAGATCCCCTGGAGAAGGGAATGGCAATCCACTCCAGTATTCATGCCTGCAGAATTCCATGGACAGAGGAGCCTGGCAAGCTGCAGGCGCCAGGGTTGTCTCCTCCTGCAGTTCATGATGGTCACAAAGAGTTGGACACAATTAAGCGACTAACACACACACACACACAATACCCTGCCTGGGAGAGTTCCAGGGAGAACAAGGTTGGGGCGGAGGGGTGGAGGAGGTAGGGGAGAGTCCATCTCCATCCCACCCTTGAGAGTTGGCACTTACCACCTCTGCTTGTTCCAGGCCATCCTCCAAATCACTCTCTGCCTCAGTGGCCTCTGGTCCCCTTGCTTCAGAATGGGGCATTTCACACTTAGGCGACAACTTTGGGGAGTGGCAGTGTTGTGACAAGCTGGTAGGGGGAACTGAGAGCTGGTGGGAGCGCTTCAGCACCTGCTCCAGCTTACGGCTGGCTAGAAGCCGGCTTAGGTGGGCAGGAGGCTCCAGGGCACCAAGGGCTAGGGACTCAGCGCTCTCCAGGGGCTCAAAGTTCAGAGAGTCTTGAGAAAAGCTGGGGGAGGTGGCCAGGGAGCTGTCCCCAACCGCCATCTCCACTCCTGAGTCCTGGGAGCCCAGTTTGAGAAGCGGCACCTGCCCCTGGGGACCTCTCAGCTGGTCTTGCCTCTTCCAGGAGTCTGATGAGCAAACTGGAGCCACATCTGGGATCTGCCTGTAGGTGCTGTTGACTCCAGGCACTACACAACCATGTGCCAGGTCCTCGCCAGCCCCATCTGCAAGGAGAGTCAGTCATCAGGCTGGGCCGGCTGCGCCAACATTCCTGCAACTGGTGGCGTTTCCCGGGGAGGAGTGTCCTGGGTCAAAGGTGACAGGAGGAGCTCAGCAGACCACAGCCGCGTCCAGATCTCTCCATCCCTGTCTGGGAGATTGGGTTAGGATGGGGGTCCCTTTTACAAAAGTAATTGTTAATGATATCTTCCTTCGAGGGGTGGGCACTTGCTTCCAGGGAGCCCTTGCGCTCTGGCCCCTGAGGTCAGCCTAAGACCTCTGAACCATCACTGGGGAACTATAGCCTCTTCGGCTGCTCCCCAAGGGGTAGTGTGGCTGTGCCTCCGCCTCAGGGAGAGGGGAAAGGACACAAAGAGGGAAGCAGGGGTCTAAACTGGCATCAGGATGCAAGAGAAAGTCCATCCCAGAAGTCCTGGAGGGAAAAGGTACCAAAAATCACAATAGCCATAATCATTTTGGACTTTTGTTCTTTTAAATGAGAAACAGAAAATTTGGGAGAGTTGAAAAAAATCTGAACTGAGGAAAGGGAACCCAAATGGTAGGAGAAGCAGCGCGGTCGCCCAATCACTGTCCTCTCTACAGCTCTCCTGGTCTGTGCCAGGCTCTCCTGCAGTCTAGGTGCCCAATCGTAAAAATACAGAATTGGAGGTTGGAGGGGACGGAGGCCGGCCTCCTTCCCCGGCCTGCCGCATCTGGATGCCAAACCAGGCCCCTCTGGGCAAGAAAGTCCACCAGGAAGTCTACCCCTGCGCGGCTCCTTTGGAAAGAGGTCCACCGACGCAGAGATGAGGGCTTTTCGCGACCGCCGGCTGGGGCAGGGGCCAGGGAAACGAGGATCCTGACCAGGAATTAGAGGTAAGTGGGCCCGGGGAAAATGGGATGGAGGTGACGATCGGTTTAACGCCAAAAAGTAAAAGGGCCTCCAACGTGAGGACGCGATCCCCGGCCCTTCCTAAGGGAGGCGGCGAGGAGGGCGCACCGAGGTCGGGCGGGCTGCGCCGCGCAGGTGGTGCGGGCTCTGCCGGTGGGGCGGGGAGCGCAAACAGGGGCCAGGGCACGAGAGTCGGCTCCAGGCCAAAGGTCCGGGCCCGCCCCTGAGTGGGCGACTCACCCTGGCCGCCCAGCGGCTCCACGGCGAAGACGCGCCGCCGGCCCAGCATGGCCCCAATCCGGCCCCAATGCGGCGCCCGGGCCGTGGCTGCTGCAGAAAGACCGAGCTATCACTGCCGCCGTCGCGGAGCCGCTGTCGGGCGGGCGGCTAGGCTTGCGCGTCCGGACCCGGCAGGGTGCGGCCCCGGGACACTCCCAACCCGCATTGGGGAGGGACGGGGCGGGGAGGGGTGCGCAGGTGTGCGAACGCGACGAGAAGGGCCGCGAGGGCGGAGCCTGGGCCCCCCAGCATAGTCGACGGGGACAGGGGCCCGGGGTCAGGGGGCAGGGGTAGGAGGCGGGCCCCTGGCTCCCTTGCCCAGCCGGCCTAGCCGAAGAGCAGGGACCCTGGCGGGGGATGCGGTCTCGCCCGTGGCGTGGGGTCACCCTGCCCACGGTTCCCAAGCCGAGTCTATCTTACTGCGGCCGAAATGAAGCTGGGAGAGGCGGGGGGCGGCGACCGGACGCGAGCGCGGAAGGAAATGGATCAGCACGTGCAGGCGGTGGAAAGATCGCAGGCCAGGACGTCCGCGTCCGCGCGCGCCCAGCTGTGTGCCTTCGGGAAAGTCACTCAGCCACTCTGAAACCTGGCGCAATCAAAGGTGGAAGGGATTCTCGGCACAGAAATCCTTTCCAATAACTGCAGGGCGCCTTGGATCCTGGGCTAGAGTAGAATCCGGCGGGGGCGAGGGTGTGGTTCAGGATCCGGTAAAGTGAAACAGGGGGACCGAAGGGCAGCCCCGAGGTCTGGGAGTGTAAAGGCTCACCAGTCCTCAGCCCCACCCACTTTGAGTCCATGGAACTCCACCACCGCAGGCAGCCGAGAAAGCTGGGACAGCCTGGAGACCAGATGGGGTGGTGGCCTCTAAGGAAACCTCAGTCCCCTGAGGAAGGTCACTGGGGCTGGAAAAATCCCAGCAGGACCCAAATTCCCTGGAGGGAGATAAGGGCGCTGGCGGACGTGCAAGCTTGCACCTGAGCCTCCGGGAGTAGGGAGAGGGGCAGGCTGGAGCTGGAGGCTCTAGTCGCAAGTGGTAATTATCTGGGAGAGAGAAGACAGTCTGCTCACCCTCTGCTTCCTCCTACCTGTCCTCCAACAGCCCCCGCAGGATCGGTCAGGAATCAAAAACTACATGATTCTAACTCTATGACATGGGGAAACAGGCCTGCAGCGAAGCCCTCACCCCCGCCCCTCCCCACAACTCCCCCCTCCCCCGGGAACAATGACTGCCCAAATTTACTCTTGACACCTTGACTTTCAGGCCAGGCCCTTCCCTGCTGTCTGAGTTCTCTGGGTTGCCCGCTGCGGCCCTGTCCTCCTGGAAACCACCCCCATGACTCTTTCCCAGGTACAAAACAGAGAAGCCTGGGCCTGGGGACAGTACAAGTCCAGCAGCCCGGTATATCGTGCACCATGCTTCCCAGGGGAGGAGGCGGAGGTTGGGGGGTATGGAGGGAGGGCTGGCTGTCAGGGGGCTTTCCCCCTCCTGAGTCAGAGGATAGGGAGGTAAAGGGAGGGAACCTTTGCCAGATCTTGTCCTGAATTTCGAGAATGTGGGGCCAGATTCCAGGCAGTCTCTGTGGTGACTCTGGGGCAGGAATGTATCTGGAGCAGGAAGCCAGCCCGGCCAGGAATGCAGTGTCTCAGCACAGGGCTCTGTGTGGGCTCAAACCACACACACACACACACACACACACACACACACACACACACACACACACACACACACCAGGCACACACACACCAGGCACACTCTCCTCCAGGCCACTCCCTCCTCCCCATGTAGATATGCCGGAACCTTCAAGGTGGTTGGGATCCCCCACTGTGGGGGGCCACATGCTGCCTTCCCATCTGCCGTTTACTGCCCTAACTGTGGCAAGCGCCTGTCAGAGCTGGGCCAGGCCTTCACCACCCAGAAGGCTGTCTCTCCTTCCCCCCACCTTCTACCAGAGAAGAATCATCTCTCTCTTAGTGATGCTGGAAGGGATAGGAGGGGCACACCCTCGCTGCCCACCTGAGGGATGAGTAGCTACCATGAGTCCCTGAGACACATGGTGGCCCCAGCAGAGGCATCCCTCAGCCTCCATGGGGGAAGTCCCAGCTTCAGGAAGCACATCTCCTGCCAGCTAGGCCCTGTGGGAGGAAAGGCAAAGCCAAGAGCCCAGGGCAGCTTCTGGCAGACTAGAGATGGCTGAAAGCTGTGGTGACCTCCACCGTGGCCTGGAAGGCTGCCTTTGGTGGAGGGACAAGAGCAGGCTCCTGGCTCCTCAGCCCCCTGCCCTTACTGCCAGGAGTTCTTGAACCAGCGACTTATCCTTCCTGTCCTCAGTTTCTTCATTGACACAACTAGGATGACAACAGTACCTATTTCAGAATGGTGAGAACTGACATTAAAGCACCTGAGAATTACCTAGCAGTGTCACTTTGGGAAAGTCATTTTCTCATCTCCAATAGCAGGGGGCTGTATCCGATGCTCTCTCAGGTCACTTGTAACTCGAATCTGTCATCATTTCTGAAGTCATTCCCCAAAACACAGAAGAAAGTAAAGAGGGCACTGAGCTGGACAAATAGCAGCTGCCTGCTTGGGTGGTATCCCATCCCCTCCCCAGCTTGTCTGGGTCAAAGCGGGTGGATGCTCACAGCTGGGCAGAGACCAAAGGCTGCCCCCCACTTTCTCCTCTGGCAACCAGGATTGACTAATAACTCTCTTCCAAAGAAGTCCTCCCCCAGGCTCGGGCTGGCTGGTGGCTGCAAAGAACTCTGATGCTGAAACACTTGGGCCCTGGGGAGGAGAGCTGACTGCCACAATTAGGGGAATGGCAATCCACTCCAGTATTCTTGCCTGGAGAATCCTATGGACAGAGGAGTCTGGCAGGCTACAGTCCACAGAGTCGCAAAGAGTCAGACACGACTAAGTGACTAGCACTACACTGCTGCTGCTAAGTCACTTCAGTCGTGTCCGACTCTGTGCAACCTCATAGACGGCAGCCCACCAGGCTCCCCCGTCCCTGGGATTCTCCAGGCAAGAACACTGGAGTGGGTTGCCATTTAACACTACACTACTATTAGTTAAAACCTGTCCAGCCTTTGAAAGGCCTTCAACAGCTCACTGGCCGACCCATTTCACATGGGCCTCCATACCCCATTTGTTCTCTGTTCCTTAGAGCTACCATGAGTCTAAGAGAATGGTTTGTTACGCGTGGGGATCTGACCATATTAAGACCCCAATGTTCTCTTTTCCAACCTGTCACTTCCCTGCTGATTTTTTTTTACTGTCCGCAGAGCCTCAAGGTGAAATTCAAACCATATCTTACGGCATTCAAGGCTCCCATCTTCCTTTCCAATCTTGTCTCAGTATCGCCTTCAGCCTCTCCCCTAAGCTGAGCATTCCACTTGCACTAACCCCCTCACTCTGCATGTCTCTCCTCCATCTGTCTGAGTCCTGTTCCTCTGACAATGATGGCCCTGGCTCTGAACTCTCAGAGTGCTGCTGTGTGTTCCACGTAAGCTCTTCACACTCACTACCATATAGCACCTTTCATCATGTCAACTCTATTGCTGCCACTTGATTATACATCTTTAGGAAACCCATAAAAGTGCTCTTCCGGTATTCCCACTGTGCCAGGACCCAAGAATTTACAGAGGAGTCAATCAGTCCCCTTTTGTGAGCATTCTCCCTGCCAAGGGCTACACCTGACACTAGGTGGCGCCAAGGACCCTGTCCTACTTGGGACCAGATTATTGGGGCCTGACAACTCCTTGAGCCACAGACAGGCTTGATCTTTCCTATAAAAATAAAGGCAGCCATTCAGGCAAAAAGTGGGACAATTATAGCAAGGTATAAATTACATCAAGGTGCCTGAGGAGGCAACACACACAGTCTCTGCCAAGATTCCATTCAAAAAGAACCAGATAGCACCAAAGCACCCCCCAGCTTTTATCTTTTCTCTCCAGACTGACTGGGTGGTAAGGTAGGTGCTGCAGCCCAGCAGCACCCATGCACCTTTCCAAAATGTCCTCTGGGATTAGGACCAGAAGTGATGGGTGAATCAAGCCAAAAATCTGGCAGAGGACCACAGCCCCCTGTCTGACTCAAACATAGCCCCATGGCAGGCACGCCTAGCACCAGCTTTCCAATCTACCACCTGTGAAGCAGCTGGGGCTCCCAGGGGAGAGGCTGGCAGACAAACCCTGGCTGGGAGGGTGGGGGCACTGCTGGGTTGTCCCTCCCAGGCAAAGCTAACTCACAGCCCTGTCCAAGGTTACCCCTAGGGATGATCTTTCTCAAATGGGTACAGACAGCCTTGGGCAAGTACACAAAGTTCTTTAGATCAGGGGTCCTTAACCCTCCGGTCTTAGACTGGTACCAGTCCGTGCCCTGTTAGGAACCAGGCTGCATAGCAGGAGGTGAGCAGGAGGCCCAGTGAGCAAAGCATCTGTATTTATAGCCATTCCCCAACACTGCCATTACCACCTGAGCTCCACCTCCTGTCAGCAGCCGAGGCATTGGATTCTCACAGGAGCATGAACCCTAGCCCTAATGTCAGGGCAGAATATCCTGAGATTGCCACAAGACAGAAATCAAGTGCACAGTAAATGAAAAACGCTTGAATCATCCCCAAACCATTCCCCTCTCTGCCCCAATCCGTGGAAAACTTTTCTTCCACAAAATTAATCCATGGTGCCAAAAAGGTTGGGGACCACAGCTTTAGGTGTTGTCTCCTCACTTGCCTCCCCAGCTCCTCTGAGTAAGTCAGCAGGGCTGGCAGCATCCATACGAAGTAGAGCGAGGGGCAGAGCGCCAGCCCAGGCAGGGCTGGCAGAGGAAGATGCTGTCTTACTGAGATGGGCCTGGGCAGAAGCGGTTTCAGGGCCTGCCTCCTGTTTGCTTCCAGCGCTCTGTCACCCTCATCCCTCTCCAGGCTCCCAGTGAGACACTCATTCCTCTACCAGGGATCATCCCAATAAAACAGGCATCTTTACAAAATGGTCCAGGGAGAACATGACCATCCACTAAAAGGAGCCAGTCTCTTCAGTAGGGAGTGTCACATGGCGAAGCAATCTGGTAGGAGTGGGCTTGGGGTGGGGGGGAATAAGAGGGCGAAAAATTGTTACATGTGAATACTCTCCAGGGGTGTCCCTAGGGGTGGGGTGATTAAGAATCTGCCTCCCAACACAGGGTACGTGAGTTTGATCCCTGGTCAGGGAACTAAGATCCCACATGGCACAGGGTTTCTAAGCCAGCACACCACAGCTACTGAGCCTGCATGCTGCAGAGCCCGTGCATCACAAGAAAAGCCCTCACAGTGCAACTCAAGAAAGCCCACTCATTGCAGTGAAGACCCAGTGCAAAATTAAAAAACATTTTTTTAAAATAAAAAAAAGAGAGACTCTCCACCTAGGATTATGGGAAGCTCATTTCCAGGGGCTGGGGCAGGGAAGGAGAGAAGAGAGGGGCACCTACTTTATTTTGTTCACGTACAGTATATATTTTTAGTGCTCATATGTTGAAAACTTTACACAGTGAATACCTGTAGCCTCTGGCCCACCCCTCTCCTTCTGGACACTTATATCTGTGTCCCAACCTGCTTAATCCCCGGTGCACAAAGATGTCCAATGCAGCACCCACTTCGGGCTTTGATGCAGAGCCCATCCATCAAGAGGATGCAACAGTATCCAGCAGAGGCCTGGGGATGTGGACTGCCCTCACTTGCAGCTCAGGTAGGTCCCAGCCTCTGGCTTCACCCCGCTCCCCATCACCTTTCCAGGCCAACGTGCTATTAGCATGGGTTTGGCGTGGAGGTGCCCACAGAGTGGAGGGTGGGCTGAGAGCTCAGGCCTGGGAATTGAGGGTTGGGGGTGCAGAGTAGCGTTGGCGGGCATGCTTCTCGCAGTACAGCTCGTCCCCCACCCAGAAGTGCCCTCGCATCTTCAGGTTCAGCCCGCAGTCAGCACAGGTGTAGCAGCCAGGATGGCGGTACCGCCCCTCCTGGATACGGACGGCCTGGTTCCTGCAGGGACAGGGAGGGGACAGCCATTAACCTGGGGGGCAGGAGGGAGGGACAGGAGTGCCTGGCACGATGCCACCATTCCCATTCTCAGGGAGCCTAGTCCCCAGCCCAGAGCCAGGACCCTGGAAGGTCCCAAAATCTCAAACACCTGACTCCTCAAGCCTACCCTCAGGGACCCCAATCTTAAAGTCATTCCTCCCCCGCACAAAGGCAGACAAGCACCATCCTGAATCTTCTGGACTGTTAACAGAATAGTGATTCTCCAAGTGCAGTCCCAGGTGCCAAGACCCACAGCATTGTGTCACCAGGGGATGAATTGGAGATGCAAATCCTGGGGCTGGGGACCTCCTGAAGGGGAAATTCTGGGGGTGTTGGCTGAAATCCCTCAGGGGCCCAGCTGCAGCTCTTTGAGAACCAAGGCATAGGATCCCTTTCCTCAGGCATGCACAGCAGGGGTGGGCAGTCTCCCATTCTGCAGATGAAACATAGAGGCCAGGGACTTGCCTAGAGTTATCTGACCATCAACACTGAGCATGGAAGAAATTTACCAGGAAGGTGGGATGGCCAAGGTTCAATTTTCCAGAGAATGTTTTCTCTGAGCTACATTATCACGCCACCCACTAAGAAAAAATGCACCCACCTCTGGAAAAGGCAGCCTAAGAGCGGGAAGAAGGGATTAAGAGCAAGATTTTCCAGGAGGAGGCGGAGCAGATCTCCAGAGGCATTGAGATGATGATTGGAGAGAAATCAAAAACAGTAGCATTTCTTCCTCCTCCAGGAAGGCAGGGAAAGAAATGGAGCAAGAGGAGAGACTGCAGGAAAAAGCCAGTGCAAGCATCCCAAGAAGGCTGAAACGACCCCTGAGCCCATCACAAGTCCCCTGTGGCAGTGCTCCCCCCTGGGCCTCTGGCTAGTGGATTCACACAGAGCATCTGGGCCCTGCCCTCCCTATCCCAGGCCCTGCGCCCCAGGCCGCCAACACTCACGCGATGCTGGTGTTGCACTTCTCACACGTGTGGAGCTTGGGTGGGCTGGCCAGAGCCCTGGAGGTGGGCAGGGAGGACTGCGGACTCAGCGAGCTGGGCAGGTAGGCAGGTGTTCCACCTGGACAGGGGGGAGGACAGACAGACACATCAGAGCTTGTCCATAGCAGCAGCATCAGGCTGTATTTTTTTTTTTTTTTTTCTTTTTTTTGGCCACAAGGCATGTGGGATCTTAGTCTCCCAACCAGGGACCAAACACGTACCCTCCTGCATTGAAAGGCAGAGTCTTAACCACTGGACCACCAGGTAAGTCCCCAGGCTGTATTTTTGATGCTCACTCCACCTCCCCCAGCACTAGGTCCAAAGAGACTCGTTGTCAAAGGCACACTTCCAAGTGGACCTCAACGCAACCCTGGGTATGAGCGGGGGTCATGGAGGAAGGAGATGATCATGCCAGACCCTTGGCTGAGGCTGGTCAAGGGCAGGGAGCAGATTCAAGGCTGAGCTACCCAAGCTAAGGCAGCCTGAGCAGCGTCTGTGCTGAGTGTCTGACACATCAGACCAAGCAGGAGGTTCCTTTCTACTGATCCAGTCATAATGACACTAAGAGACATGGTAATAACAGATAATAACACATACCATACCACCTCTGTGCACTTTTCAAAGGGCTCTCATGTGCATTATGGTGTCTGAGCCTTGGAACAAAGTGAAGGTGAAGCACAGATGTTACCTGGCAGGTATGGTCCCTGTCTACAGCTGAGGATGCCAAGATTTCAGGGGTGAAGTCACCATCTGTCTGCATTGCCCTCACCGCCCCCACCCCCACCCCGCCTCTCTCTGTACCCACTTCCAGGGCATGCTGAGGCCTTGGGGTGGTGATGGACACACTTTGCCCCCCTCCCCACCTCTCTCTGTGCCCCCTTCCAGGGCCTGCCAAGGCCTTGGGGTGGTGATGGATGTGCTTTGCTCCAAAGCTTCTTACCCTGTCTCCTTTCCCTCTGTGAACACCTCCAGGAGCAAAACATCAGACTTGGAACCAGTTACCAGGTTCCCCTCCAGTATTCCTGCCTGGAGAATCCCATGGACAGAGGAACCTGGGGGGCTACAGTCCATGGGGTTGCAGAGTCAAACACGACTGAGTGACTGACATTTTCTCTTTGACCAGGTACCAGTCATTCTGCTGATCAAATACTTCTGACAGTCCCATCATTTGTCCCCTTGATACCACTGCCAAGGCCAGGCCCTCCTCATCTCTCCCCTGGAAGGAGGCAGTGCCCTGCGCCCCGCCTCCCCCGGCATCACACATAGATACACACACACACACAAACATCCACTTCCCAGAATGCTGAGCAGCCAGTCTGCCCAATACACGGAGTTCCTCGGGAGTAGATTAGTAGTAGTAGTAGTAGGTGGTGGTCCCGACCACCTTCGATTGCCACATAGCTCAAGGCTGGTCCACTGGATGAGTCAGTAAACGTCTGATGAATTAACAACTCACCCACTGGTGGGAGACCATACCTCTGTTGCCTACTTTGGCCCCTCATGTATCCTCTGTCACTATTTAACCCAGCCCTCCTGGGTTAGGACACTCCTCAGCCTGGATGCAAGGCTTCACAGCTAGGACTTAACCTCCACAGCCCCCCTCCATGCAGCCAGAGTCCTCTTGATCCCACCCGAAAACCCTCTGGCTCAGACCTCCACATTCCACACAGCTCCCGGCCACCCTCTTAAGGCCGTTTGTGAAAGACTTGATCTTTCTTCAAGGGCCAAGGCAAACCCTTCTTCTTCCATGAAGTCCTCCTTGGAGACCCAGGGCCCACCACCTACCTTTATGGTTCCCTTGGCACGTCCTTGAACCTAGCCAGCACCTTTGGGTGCAACCCAGTAACCCCTACCAGACCAGAGGCTCCTGAAGTTCAGGGAAGGTGGCTTCTATAAGTCAGAGCCTTAAAAAATACTGATTTAAATGCTAATTTATTAACACATCTGGTCAGCAGTTCAGAGTGTCCTGGGGGAATGTCCTCCTGCCCAAGCCCCCAGGGGCTCACCTCTCTCCTCAGCTTCTAGGGCTTCCTGCAGGAGCCGGAAGGAGCTGGACTGCCGGGGGGCCATTCGTGCCTCGCGGTTTTCTTGCAGCATTTTGAAGACTTCTGAGTCCTCTCTCAGGAGGTGGCTTTCGCCTTCTGAGACCACACTGCAGGGATGGAGGGAGCCAGCCAGGAGTGAGGGACCCATGCCCGGGGGTTAGGAGGAGCAGGAGGGCAGAGAAAGAATGTCCCGGGGCGGGATAAAGGATTCTGGGGGTCAAAGGGAAGCCAACTGGGCTTACAGAGCTGGGACCCCCCCACCCTTCTCCGGGAAACCTGACAGTCTCCTATTGCTCCCAGACCCTCCAAGATCCCATCCCTCCCTCCAGACCCCAGTGGTACCTGAGCCTGGAGCTGGAGGAACGGGCACCCGGGGAGGGCGGTGGCGGCAGTACCAGCACCGCTGAGTCGCCAGCAGGGCTGAGGCTGGCCTGTGGGAAGGAGAGGCACCAGGGGAGGAGTCAGCAGTGGGGCCCTGGGCCAGCACACCCATCTGAGCGGCCAGGCTCAGCTGTTCCCCAGGCCAACACCAGGGGGCCCCCGGCCCTCGCTGACCAGCAGGCTCCCCCTGCTGCACCAGCAAAAGCCAGCAGCTGCTCCTACTGGGTCCGAGAAGGGAGGGAGGCCAGCACCCAGCTCTGGAAGGGTGAGCTGCTGCCCAAAGGGGAACAGGCACGGGACAGAATGAAGACGAGCATGTGGGGCAACCATGCCGGCTCCTCTGCCATCTCACGGATTGTGTTTGCAAAGACGTTGCTTACTGGCGCGGGGGGAGGCAGACAAGCAGAGAGAAAGTAAGCTGACCCTTTTGCAATGAGGAAAAGGAAACATAAAGGGCCAAGACCCTTCTTGGTGTCAGAGTTGGGGCCACACAAAAGTCCCATCTCCCCCACATGCGGGGGGAGATCTCTCCTCTGATAACACTAGGGTCTGGGCTCACCAGCCTCTCCCGACTGCCCTGGGAAGTCTGGTCCTGGCCCATGGAGCCTTGAGGAGCCAGGCCTGTTTGGGGCTCACAGCAGAGTCCACTGCTCAGTGTGTGCTTGCCCTCTGGGCCTCTCACACCTGTTCTCTACCTGGAAATCTTGCCTGCAGTCTCCCTGTTGCTCTGCTTTCTGGCCTGCATCTTGCACTCTCTCTGTAGCCATCCCCAAAGGAGAGGAGAGCCTCAGAGACAACTAGGCTCGCCAAGACCAGGCTGAGGGCACAGTTTCCCAGAAAGCCAAACACTTTCGACTTTAAAATTCAAAGTCAGGGATGGGACTTTCCTGGTGTTCCAGTGTCTAAGACTCCAAGCTTCCAAAACAAGGGGCCCAGGTTTGATCCCTGGTCAGGGAACTAGATCCCACAGGCCACAACTAAGAGTTTGCATGCTGCAACAAAGACAGAAGTTCCTGCATGCCGCAACTATGACCCAGCGCGGCCAAATCAAATGCTTTATTTTTAAAAAGTTGGGGCTGAAGTATACTGTCAAGTGGAAAAACTTCATGACTTCTTAAGCTGAAAACAAACTTCAAAGTCTTAAAAAAAAAAAAGCCCTAAACTCTCACTGCACCAGACCCCCTGCACCAGCCTGCATTCTTCTGTTCCTCGGCTTCTACAGTAAGGAGATTAAAGGTCAGAAAGGAAACTGGCTGGTCCAAGTCCCTCAGGGAGTGGGAGGCTGGGCTAGGACTCCTCGCTGGGCTCCTGGGTGCCCGGCTGGTGCCATGCAGTCAATTGACAGATGGTGAGGCTGTTCCCTTAGGAAGGACAGCCAGCACCAGGTACTCAAGAACAATGTTCATCTTGCTGTCCCAGACAGGCCAGCATGTGCCCTGCATGGGGGCACTGGCCAGCAGGGAGGGAGAGCTGAAATCCACCCTGGCTCCCTTCGTAGGCCATGTCCTCATGCTAGCCAGTGAAACAAGGGCTGTTTTTACTTCATATCTGGTCACCCAAGAGTGTGCCTGTTGAGAAGGGGGCAACTTCTGGTTTCTGAAGGGCACCATAAGGACTGGTAATGTCCTACTTCCTGAGCCCAGTGATGCCTTAGCCAACTCGGGAGCCAGAGGCAAGGCCATGACCACTGCAGCCTGGGGCAGTGGTACCTCATCTGTAGTCACCTCTGCCCCCTTCTACCTGCCAGACCACCTCATCCCCAAGGTGGTGGTGGTTTAGTCACTAAGTCGTGCCCAACTCTTCTGACCCCATGGGCAGTAGCCCACCAGGCTCCTCTGTCCATGGGATTTCCCAAGCAAGAATAATGGAGTGGGTTGCCATTTCCTTCTCCAGGGGATCTTTCTGACCCAGGGATTGAACCCACGTCTCCTGTGTCTCCTGCATGGCAGGCGAGTACTTTTACAGGTGAGCCACCTGGCAAGCCTGTAAAGAGAAAAGCCCAACGCCCTGACTTGGAGCAGCTTCACCTTTCCCCTCCCTTCCCTACCTCCCTCCTCCCCTCGAGGCACCCATAGGTGACACTTCCCTTTACCAAACCACCTTTCATCTCCAAAGCTGTTTATCTGCTCATCAAGAGCTGTCACTAGCCAATACTTCTCAAAATGTATTGCGGGGGATGTTAATAACTGAGTGCTTGGGGGAGTGGACAATGGGGAACCCCAGGAGAAATTCTGCAGTTAAACAAGTTTAGGAAATTAATAAAATTAAGCATCTTTCTCACAGGACTTTTCAGAGCCTTTAAGGTACTCAAGTGCATGAGTGGTTCCCAAGAGGGAGCTATGTGTCTGGTGACTCCACCCCATCTGACCACAGCCTCATTGTCGTAGACCAGAAGGCAAGTTTCACGGGGTTAGGAATTTCTGCTTTTCCACCAATGTATCCCTAGAGCCTAGAAGGGTGCCTGACCGAATCAGCTGCTCCACAAATATTTGTCGAAAGAATGACAAGAGGCCTCAGGATCAAAGAAGGGAATTCAGAGCCTCAGGTCCAACTCTGAGGCCCAGAGAGTGGAGGAAGGGGGCCTTGTCCAAAGTGACACGGTAGAGGTAAGACTAACCCAGGTCTCCCTGCCACCCCGCCCAGAGCTCCTCTTCACACCACATGGGTGGTCCTCAAAGCTGTGTGTACAGCAGATCCCTGAGGGCTCCTGAGAACTCAGATGGGTGGCCCCACCCCACCCAGGCCCTCACCCCTGTCTGATCCAGTAAGTTTAGACTGGAGCTTGAGAATCTGCATTTCTAACAAGTTCCAAGGTGCTGCTGCTGCCACTTTGAAAGCCACTCCCCATCTCATCTGCCTTTCCCCTTTGCCCTGGTTGCAGACACCGGGAGGAAGGAGGCCAGGATGGACCAAGCTCATCCCTAGCTGGTCTCAGCCCCTATCTCTGTGGAGAAGGCCCCCAGGCCCAGACACGCCAGGTCTTGCTCCAACTGCTGTGTTCCCATCTCCCCAGCTCATCATCTCTAATCCGAAATCTACCTCTGACATCCAGCAAAATTCCTGACAAAGCCTTCTCAGGCCACCCCAGCCCACACTCAGCTGTCCCCTCCCAGAACGCCTCCTGCTTTTATAATTAAGACCATACCGTTCAGTGCTTAATTGTTCCAAAGTTGTTTTGCATGTCTCTCTTATCTCTACAATTATGTTTGAAATTCCTTAAAGATGGTGTCTCATTGAATATATACATCTCTATGCCCACGTTGCATGGAGGGCCACTGGGCAGGCCCTGCAGCGGGTCACCAGGGAGCCCCTACTACGAAGCCTCCAAAAGACCCTGCTCTGTCCTTCTCCAGAGCCCCCAGTTTCTAGCACCCTCCCCCAGCCATCTCCAAAGGCTCTGCTTTCTGGAATGCAGAATCAACTTGAGGTAGGATTCCAGCAGCTGGGCCTCATCCCCTTCACCCCAAAGGCTGGACCTGCCCCCACAAACTCTGCCCCCAGCAGCTGTGGCCAGGACTCTTGGCCGCCTCACTCCTCACCTCCCCAACCCTGCCCCTGGAGAGGAGAAATACCACCAAGGGGTGGGGGTTGGGCTGTCACTCGTAGACAGTGGGACCTGGGGGGTCCTGTCTGTCAGACAGTGGGACCAGGAGTAAAGGGCTGGGGAGGGGGGAAAAAACAGACAATAAGCCAAATGCAACTGGAGTTGGAATCACAGTCCGGCTGGTGGTTCTCTGGTGGTTCTTGGGGGCTGAGTCAGAGGAGGAAGAGGGGGGATGGGTGATGGGAGTTGGGGGCGGGCATGGGGCTTGGAATGGGGAGGAATGTGTTCAAGAGATGCAGCCAGAGCCAAAGGGAATCATCCCAACAACAGCAGCAAAACTATTTCGGTCCCAGCCCAAGAGAAACACTGGAGAAGGGAGGAAGCCATCAGCAAGGAGGAGGTGGCAGCGAGTAGGAATGTAAGATGTAGAAGGCCACCTGGGTCTAGCCAGCACAAGGACTGTCTCCCTCACCAGAGCGCTGGCCTCCTAGCTCCGGAAAGGAGCCCACCACTGCTAGGAAACCGCAGTGCTGATTGCCCAGGTGGGGCCAGCCACCTGCGGCCCTACAGGCACCACTACCAACCAACCAGGTATCCTCACCTGTCGGCTTCCACGGCGGCCCCCATAGTACAAGTGGTCAGCAGAAGCAGGTTCCAGGGAGTACGCCAGGCTCTGGAAACTGAAATGGGGAAATGGACAGAGGGTGCCTGGGTCCTCTCCACCAGGCTGCCCTAAGGAAACAGAGGTGACCCCCAGAGCCCCCTAACCTCAGCTTCGGAGACTCTGAGAGGCTAGCCTGCACCTCTGGATGCGGTGCCCACCCGCTGCGCTCACCTGTGGCTGGTCACCACCTCTCCAGTGGGAGCCTGGGGGCTGGTCGGGGGCAGGGTGAAGAAGGGGCTGCATGGTCGGGGGCTGAGGGAGGCCTGGCTGTCAGTGTGTGTCCTCCTGGAGCTCTGTGGAGAGAGGGGCCTGGAAGAGCAGGGCCGAGAGGAGCAAGGGAGGGGCCCCCATCACTTCAGGGTATGGGGCTCCCAGCAGGAGGCATCGTCCTACCTGGAAGCGAGTGGCCAGCACTTCCAGGGAGCTTTCCCCATTAGCCTGCCCGGGAGAGGCAGCCTGGGGCCTGAAGAGAAGACAGAGGGAGGTGAGTGTCACCGGGGTCCTGGCACCTCCACTAAGCTGGTAGGGCCTGTAGATTCCAGCTGTCCCCACACTGGGTTCTCAAGATTAGGAAAATGTACATAACATTCAGACATCAGGTAGCTAAATCTCAACTTTACCAAATTCACAAGTAACTATCATCAACGGCCACCATCATTTCTTACAACAAAGGACAATTCAGCACTACAAAGTAGAAAGGACATCGTTTCAGCAAGAAGTTCAATACATTCAAATTTTTTAAAAACTCCAAACAATATCACCCCTCCCTCTGCCTTGCCTTTGTTTTTCCTTTTCTTTATTTTTTTTTGGTGGTGGTGGGGGAACATTTCACCCAAACTATATCACTGGTCAGCATCAGTTTGTGGATCAGTTTGGTAGGGGACAGCTGACTATATATAAGTAATCCTTTATCCTTCACCCCTGGAGAAACTCAAGACCAGAGAGAGAGAGTTGCCAAAATTCTTAAAGGCCTACAATGGCTGGGCCCACTGCCCCCTTTTCTCCAGGGGCCTGTCCCCTGCCAGCTCAGCCTTTGAAAGAATCACTTCTCTGCCCCTTCTGCAGGCTTCCCCCAATAAAACAGAGGGTGGAGCCAGCCCCACTTCCTGCCAGGCAGGGAGCTGAAGGACCTAAAGAACAAGGCAGCTAATCACCAAGGCACCCCCAACCCCCAGCCTCAGCTCCCCAGGGACTCCCCTCCGGTGGAATCTGACTGGAGCCTTGAACAGGAGGTGACTAGAGGGCTGGGAGCTGCTGAGGGTGAGGAATGGGCCCACCATGTCCCACTACACCAATCTTGGAGGTCTGACCACTTCCAGCAAGGTCAATAGGAACCTCAGTCCCCACACTCCATGCCAGCCACAGCCTCGGCTCTTTCCCAGGAGAGAGTTTAGGGCCTGAGTGAGGGGAGCTTGGGCTCTGGCCCCGCCCAGAGCACCACTTCCTGCCTGGGGCTTCTGAGTGCCTGAGAGGTCTCCTGGGGCTGGGGTGTTGGGAGAGGTTAGGAGGGGTTTGAGCAAAAGAAAGAAGAAGCAGGGAGTCTGGACCTGCCCCCATGTGGAACTGGAGGAAGCCTGGGGGTACCACCTCTCTGATGGGGCTGGTCCCATCCAAGAAGCATAGGAGAGGAAGTGATGGTGTCAGCAGCTCCTCACCCCTCCCCCACCCCACTCTGCAGCTTCTTGTGGATTTTGGTCCCCTCCCAGATGCCATGACCCATTCTCTACCCTCCTCCTCCAGGCCGCACTCCTGTAAACACTCAGGAGCCAGAAGTGGCACGACGTAGGCACTGAAGGGGCTGGGGTCATGAGAGGTCCCGGGAACCAGCATCCACAGCACTGGAGGGGTGGCAGAGGCGAGGAGAGGGCATGGAGCCCCAGCTCAGAGGGAAGCTGGTGGTGGAGGCATTGGCAGAGGTATAGGAGGTACCTGACTCAGGCTCAAGACCCGCCCAGAGGGCTCTCCTGGCAGGGGGATCTCCCAGCATTCCTGCCCTCTGACTCACTGGGATGCTCCACCCCAGGAAGCCACCTGTCCACCCTCCAACTCAGCCCAGGGTTCCAGGCTGGGAATCTGCCTTCCCCAACAGGGTCCAGAGAGGAAATGGGGAGCCACAGGGGGTTCTATGGGGAGGGAGACCCCAAACTCCTCACCATCCCAAGATCAGAACAGAGGGTGTTGGAGGCAGGGACCCTGGGGACCCAGCCTCAGGCACACCTTCCTCCTCTTCAACCCACTTCATGCCCACGCCCTGTACCCCACACACTGGGAACCAGTCAAACCCGGGCATCCAGGTGGCTGATGCCAGCCTGCCCGACCCTGACTGTTCACCCAACTCTGGTTGGGCACCCGGTTGGCCTCAGCTGTCCTGCTGCAGCCCCAGAGCCCTAAACCTTCCCGGGGATGAACCATAGTGGCCCAGGGAGGCCAGACTGGAGCCGAGGGTAGGGGATAAGGGCAGTCATTGTGCAGCAGGTTGGCAGAAGGCAGAGCAATACTGGCAGGCCTAGTGGAGGTGGAGGGCCTACCGGTCCAGCTGCAGCCTCAGGGGTGAGGGGCTCTGGCGAATCTTGCTCTGGGCCTCGGCGTGAAGCATGTCCTTTGCACTCTCACCGTTGATGGACACAATAATGTCACCAGGCCGGAGGTCAGCAGCCTCGGCCTTGCCCCGCTCAGTTACCTGGAGGGGATGAGGATCAAGTCGTCTCAGGTGACACTCAGGTGGGAATGAGGAGAGGAAATGTCCTTGTCCAGCCCAAGAAACACAGAAGCTGACCTGCACCAGGCTGGCCTGCATATCTCCCTTTAACATCACTCTCCCTGCCCACCAGTGTCCACCCAGTTAATTAGCTTATCCCCTCCTGGAGGGGTCCAGAAGCTGGAGTGGCAGCCCCCCCACCCCTGACTCCAGCACTGGGATTTTAACAGGGCCTCTCAAAGAATATGCAATGGCAGAATTTCAGGAACTGTGCTTGAAAAGAGCCCTGCTTGTGCAAACCAAATCATGCAGGTGCTGCCTGCCCTTGGAGAATCACCAAGAGCTCAGGGGGCCTCCCCTACTAACCACCAAAGTGGCTGCCAGTAGGTATGGGGTCGGTGACCAAGGAGAAAGAGCAGGCCCTGCACTTGGCCCAGCTCCCTTTCACTCCCTAGAAGTGGCCACCATATCCTCATGGCAACCTGGCCCCAGCTCTACCCCGGCCAACAATCTCAGAAGCAGGCCTTGACTCCAGAACAAAAAAAAAAAAAGAGAAAGGTGTCTGTGGGGACTGGACAGACAGGGAAGAACCTGACTCTGGGGGCACCTCCCCATCTCCTGGAACTAGCACTTACCTTGGTCACCATGATAGGCGTGTGGAAGTCCCTGCCCCCAGAGATTCGGAAGCCCCAGGGCGCTGGCCCCACCACATCCACCGTCAGTGCCATACCTGAGGCAGAAAGGATGGAGAGATGGAGCCAGCCCCTCAGCTCCCCAGGGGGATGCTGTGAAGTGGAGGTGAGGTGTGTGTGACAGGTCCCCGGAGCAGCCAGTTAGGGGCTGAGGTGGGGGTGGGGGGGGCGGGGGGGTCAGCGGGTGGAGGTTGGTAGAGGAAGTGACTAACCTCTCCCGCAGGCCTCAGTTCCACTTCCCCCACCCTGGGAAGTCAGGACTCTAAGTTTCCCCCTTAGCGTCTGTCTTCAGCAGAGCAGCTCCCTGGAGGCCAGCTGTTGGGGTGCTAGACACTGGGGCTTGCTGAGAGCAGGCAGGCAGGCAGGGCTGGCAGGTGGTGGATGTCAGCACTTCCTCTCCCCTCCTCCACTATCAACGCTAAGTGCCCCTAGTGCTGGCTTCCGGTCCCCAAACCCGACTGCACAAGGTACTTCCTCCCTGCTCTGGGGGAGGACAACACTCGGGGAACAGAAAGGGGCTGCACCACAGCAGGCTTTCAAGTAGCTGGCTGGGGGCCTCCCAGCTGCCTGCTGTGCCCCTGGGAACATGGTTCAAGTGGCAAGACAAGGCTTCCACCTCCCCCAATGGCCTGTTGCCCTCCCAGCCGCTCTTGCAAGAAGGACAGGCTCATCTGCCACGCTGGGCACACCCACCCCTGGGCGCTGACCAGCAGGGCGAGCTGACAGATGCTGCCGCCGAGCTGGGGCCACAGGACTCCCATCCAGGGCCCCTCCACTGGGTAAGGGAGTGTCCCTGTAGACCAGGCCCTTGTAGGATTTCCTGACCCTCTCGTTCTGGAGTCAGGAGCCAACCCAGGCAGGAAGCTGTAATGCCAAGCTGGGCCACCACCCTACCAAGCACCCACCCTGGGGCTGCCCTTGGGGAGGTCCATGGACTACAAATGCTGCCCAAATCTATCAAGCACACTGGGACCACTTCCTACATTTAGGAGACTGGGGAGAGGGTGCCCGGGCAAGTGAGGCTGTCTGCCCACTTCTCGACCCTTCGGCTTCCCCTTTTGCCCGGGCCCAACCTCTCTGTCCCTCCCACAGGCCCCAAGTCGGCTGTGGCGGCTAGCAAATGCCTTGGATTCCCAGACCTTTGAGCTGGTCAGTGGACTCTGCGCCGGGGCAGCTAAGAAGTGCCCAGCCCGTCGGCCCGGCTCGCCCAGTTCAGGCTCCTTCTAAGTTCTGAGACCAAAGTACCGGTGCGCCTGGGGGCTGGAGTAGGAGCGCCCGGGAGGAGAAAGCCCAGCTCCAGGCGGGGAACCGACCGCAGGCGAGGCTGCGGGGAGCGGCCGTGCGCAGAGAGGTTCGGGCACCCAGGGAGCCGCGGGCGCACAGAACGGCCAAGGCGCCGGGGCCGGGGAGGACGCCAGCCATGCGCCCCGAGCACAGGTGGGTGCGCTCACCTGGCTCCCGCTCACCTGTCGGGCTGGGCGGCAAGGCCCGAGAGCGAAGGGAAGGGAAGGAGGGAGGCAAGGAGAAGCCGCTGCTCCCGCCGCCGCCGCCGCCGTCTGCCTGACTCAGGGGAGAGCCCGCCCGGGACTCCGAGACCTGCCTCCACCCATGTGATCCCAGGGCCGCCCCTGCCGCCGCCCCAGCCGCCGCCCCTGGCCGGGGAGGCCGCCTCCTCCGTGCAGCCCAGCCCGGGCGCTGCCACCTGGCCCGCGCCCGCTGGGGGCCCGGGGCTACTCTCCCGAGAGCCCCCTAGAGGCTGCAGCCGTCCTCTCTGGGGTAGCCCCATCCTCCCGGGGACAGGGGAGGCGTTCTGGTGACGGGCCCGGAGCCCCACTTCGCAGACAGCTGAGCCTGCTGACCCCCGAAACTCGTCCTCCTTCCAAGGGACGGGGGCGGGGACGAGGTGGGGGAAGGCCGGCTGGGTCTGTCTGCGGTCCGCCTGCCCGGCTCCTCCGCCCACTCCAGGCTCAGACGCTGGCGCAGATGCAGCCCTGACACCCACAGATCCCAACCCGGGGGCCGCGCCTCCGCCTCCTTGCCCGGCCAGCGCGCTGGAGGGGCGGTGACTACCGACTGCTGCGGTGCTTTGGCTGCGCAGAGCTTCTCAGCCTGAGATGCACCGCCAGCCTGCTCCACTCAGGGCGACGTTCCAGGCCCAGTAGGAGATGAAGAGGGACTCCAGCTGGAGATGATCGACCCCCCTCCGGGATTACACACATCCCTCGATCTTGTGCGCTGATGCCCGTTCCATTCCTGACTGCCTCCCTCTCAGCCTCTGGGTCGCCCCTGCCCGGGGCCTGCCACTCCCAATAACCACTACTGGCCCACGCTCCCCTGTACCCCCAGCCCTCTGCCAGCCACCTGGGTCCCTGGCTCTAGGGATCAGGAGAGGACAGTCAAGGAGGACACCCCAGGTGTCATCAGCTCAGAACCATCCAGCAAATGGTCCCCTGTGGAGCCAAACCAGGCAAACCTCACCCTGGGAAACCTCAGGACCCACCAGAGCCAGCTCTCCTATCTCCCGCAGGTCTCCACTTTAATCTGGGGGCTCAGCAGTAAGGAATCTTCCAGCAATGCAGGAGACCCCGGTTCAATCCCTGGGTCTGGAAGATCCCCTGGAAAAGGGAAAGAATACTGAAAGAATACTTCAGTATTCTTGCCTGGAGAATCCCATGGACAGAGGGCCCTGGGGGGCTACCGTCCATGGGGTTGCAAAGAGTCGGACACGACTGAGACTAACACTGTCAGGCCGGCCTGTTTGCAACACAGCACACCTGTAGGCACAGCTGTAACTTGCCTGTGTCAGGTGTGAGTCATTCCCTCTGAGTTCCCTCTGCAAGGTGTCCCCTCACTTCCCCTCCCACCTGCCTATGCCCGCCCTGGACCAGCCTGCCTCTAGCGCAGCTACCTGCCCATCCCGGCCTCCCACAGCTCTGGGTGTGTGTTAGCCGCTCTCACACTAACAAATCCCAGTCTTCCCCATCTTTGCCTGATGCATCTGTCCTGCCTCCCAACTAGGCTGGAAGCCCCTGAGGGAGCTGGAAGCTGTGGGTAGGACAGGTGCTGCCTGGGGCGGGGCTCACCCGCAGACCTAACCGCAAATGCCAGATCTGCTCTACCTAGCTCTGTGACCTCGAGCAAGTTCCTCGGCCCCTCCCAGCCTCAGTTTCCTCTGCATCAGCTGGGATGGTACACAGACTACCCTCCTGTTGTACACACTCCCCTCCTCATAAAGTTGCCCGTTCCTTGGAGGGCTGGGTGGATTTTGTTTGCCTTGTTGCTCCATTCCTGGGTCTAGCACCGTGCCTGGCCCCCTCAGCAGCTGCTCCAAGAAATTTTATAAAAGGGATATTATTTGAATGATCTTATGGATTAATTTCCCTCTCCTTCCCACCCACTCCCATCCTGCCAGTTTGTAACAGGGACTTGGTTTTGTACATCTTTTGGCTCAGATTTTGCCTTGGATAGACTCTAGAGAGATCTGCAGGTTCATCAGCAGGATTTCTGCTCTGTGATTTACAATCATGAAACTCACAACAAAGAGAAAGTCAGCCGACCCTGGGGCACGTCCCTATGGAACAGAAGGTGGACTGTTCTGCCCTTAGCCACTCTGGTCCTCTGGGCAAGTCACTCACCTCACTGGGATAAGCACCCTAGTGACTTAAGGTCCTTCCTGGCTCTGACCCTCCCCCCAGCCAGGTCACCCCTCCTGCCTTGTGCCAAGTCAAGGCAGAGAAAGAATCATGTACAGGCAGGGCGTAGGGTTAATTTGCTGCAGAGGCTCCAGGGCCCCACCAAGGAGAGGGTGTGGATTTGGTATCTGCCTTAAGGAAAGGAAGTCTCGGCCCTGAGATCTTTTTCTTTCTGAGGGCATCAGGCAACTCAAAGGAGATGGGATGGGTGATCAAGAACAGGCTAACAGGTTCATGGAGAAGGGTCACTTCCACGGCATGGGCTGGGTCTGCCACCCTATCAGCAGACCATGGCGAGGACTGGGGTGGACGGAGGACTGAAAGCATGTCTCATTCTTCAGGCTGCTGTTTAACCAACACTGGAGCCCAGGCCACACCCAGGCTCAAGGAACCTGCCAGGGACTGGCCACAGCCCCATCATTCACAGACCTCTCCCACCTGTCTTGACAGAATTAGGAACCATCACCTCTTCCCACCCACCTTGGGTGGGGGTGCCCTAAGTGACAGGCCCAGATGACATGATTGCCAGGAAGAATGTGAGAGAGGCCCAGCCCAGGCCCGCCTCAGGGACCTCATGCATGACCTTCCTTCTCCAGGGCCTCTGGACAAGAACTGCCCGGGCATTTGGTAGGCTGTACAGAGAGGCAGCAACAATCATCAGACCTGACTTCAGCATTTTAATATGATGTGACCCAGACAACTTAATTTCTCTGCCTCAGTCTCTCCTGCTGTAAAACAGACCTATAACTTGCCAGTTGGGATGCTTACATCAAACATGTAGGTAGCACCTTACACTTGGCTCATCTCTCAGCAGTGGCCAAGGAATGGAGCTTTCCTTCCTAATGAGAGCAGCCAGGCCCAGACTGTGCCCCCTCAGGCACCGCCAGGCCCCAGGACTTTGTCCTCGGGCCAGAAGATTGGCCTTGGCTAGCTGTGCTCCACCACTCCCAGCTTCCTGCCATCGATTGCTCAAAAACCCAAGCCCAAAAAAGAAAGTAAACAAACACACGAGAGCCCAGAGAAAGAAAACATGAGGAGCAGAGCAAACAGAAATGTCTAGTTCAGCAACCCCATGGCAGCTCCAGGATCAAACTGCTGCAAATGAGGCCACCTTCCGCTCCCATCTCTGGTTTCTCCCCACAATCAGGTATTGCCCTGCTCCCTGTGATGTTAGTTCTCTCAGCACAGCTTGCCAGATCCTCCAGGCTGCCCAATCCTTCCTGAGACCTGAGATCTTTAGAGATAATGATGGTGCTTTTCCAGCCTTCCCTTTCACACACACACACACACACACACACACACACACACACACACACACACACTCACTCATTCACATCCCACTTGATTCCCAGATCAGCCTACGGCAGAAAGAATTCCCATAATCCTAAGAGGGAGGAGCCCTCACCATAACCCAAAGAAAAAGGACAGGAAGGCAAGGTCCCTGGTACCCAGATTTATTTTACATTCTCTGCTTCCAGGGGGGACTTGAGGGCTGCTGGGCTGGCAGGAGGACAGCACATACCCGTTTCCCTGGAATACATCTGGGACAGGCCAGTCCTTGGAAGCCCCGCTCTTCCTGGGCACCAAGGCAGCCGGAATGATGAGCACGGCCCAGGCACAGGGTTTGGCAGCCTTTGGGAAGAGGGAGCCTTCAGGCAAGACCTCTTGCCAGGCAGCAAATACTAAGGAAGAGTCGTGTCCATCCCCCACCACACTCCCAGGCCCAGCTGGAGGCAGGGAGGCAGAGAGGATGGCAAGCAAGCTGCAGTGACAAGGGAGAAAGCCCTCCAGGCACAGGCGGCCTTTGGTCTCTATTAGGTTAGGAAGCTGGTTCTTGTTAGAGGAACCCCATGGGGGTAAAGCTGGGAGCCGGTCCCTGTTAAAAGGAAACGCCATAGTGGGGTGGGGGACTCAGGGGTCTGGTCTCAATAAGGCCTGAAACAGTCTCCACTTCAAAGCAGACCTCTATATTTGGGGAGTGGGGAAGGGGAGGAAATAAAAGGGCTGTTAGAGGAATGCTTGTGAGTCGTGGGTGGGAATCAGTCCAGGGGGCTTCAAGGGAGGTTCTGTAGGAAAGACTGCTGGGCTTGTCTGCAGATGCCAGCAGCTCAGGTCCTGGGGGAGGGGTATGTGTAGGGGGGGTCCTCTCTCCCTCCCATAAGTGCTCTGTTCCCCACCCCATCCTGGGTGGGCTCTGAGTTGCCACGGAGACCACTCACACCGGGGCTACATAATTTCCAGGGAATGTCCCAAATTTCTGGGTCCTCCTGGAGACACCTGAAAGAGGAAAGACAGAAAGAACATTCCCCACTTTTAAAAACAGGAATGGGGTGAGCTAGTGGTGGTGGTGGGGAAGTGAGAGCCCTGCCCTCTGCTGGCAGTACCCAGAACTGCAGGTGGAATCCAGGTCCCAGGGAAGGAGGAGTCTACTTTTCCTCACTCTTGGCCCCTAGAAGCAGAAGCCTCCAAGATGGGCCCAGCCACGCATCATGATGTTGATAATGATGGGCGAATCTGAGCACTCAACCAACTGTGCATAACTTTGCACACAGCCCTGAATAACCCCTCAGGAAAGCAAGGAAGCAGGAGAATGAATCACAGAACTTAAGTAGGGAGGAATCTCACTGGTCTAGTATGACACCCTAATTTTAGAGATGGGGCAGGTAAGGTATATGACAAGGCCATGTCAATTCCCCCAAAGCATTCAGCTGCTCAGAGGTAGAAGCGGGACCAAAATCCAGGCTTCTGTCTACTACAACCCCCCAAAATTTGTGTCCTGGGGTAGAGGAAGAGAAATGCTAGGAGCTACAGGAAAATAAAATTAAATTAAAGTTCTGACCGTCCCTTCCCCTCAGGCAGCCACCCACTTCTGTGAGCAGCTGAGGGCCCTCTTGCCCCTAGGCCTTACTGATACTCTTCCCCTCCCTAGAGGGCCTCCCTTCTCCTCTCTGCCTCCCCAAATCCTTCCACTGCCTCCCTCAGTTCCTCCAGGAAGCCTTCCCTGATCTGCACTGTCCAAAATGATACTCACATGTGGCTGATGAGCACTTGAAATGTGCCAGTGTAACTGAGAAGACAACTGTTCTCAACCTTCCCTCTAAAAAAGCCCTTGGGGCTTATTCCACAAAAGTGGTACTTTTTCCTCTTATCTTTAATAGGAGTTGTAAAAAAAGAAAAAAATGCAGAAGTGTACAGACTAAAATTAGAATGTGTCCCCAAGACTTCATTTAGGTGAACTTGATCAGGTGGTGCTAATAGTAAAGAACCCGACTGCCAATGTAGGAGACGTAAGAGATGAGGGTTCAATCCTTGGGTCGGGAAGACCCCCTGGAGGAGGGCATGACAACAAACTCCAGTATTCTTGCCTGGAGAATCCCATGGAGAGAGGACCCTGGTGGGTATAGTCCATAAGGTTGCAAAGAGTTGGACACAGCTGAGCGACTTTGCACTCACGCACAAAGTGCTGCCATTTTGCCATATATGTACAGCATGGTGGGCTACAAAGCCTTTGTCACAAACCTATAGTACCTATTTCAGCTGCCCCCAGTCCAGTGGTTAAGACTCCGTGCTTCCAATGCAGAGGATGCATGTTCTATTCCTGGTCAGGGAACTAAGATACCACAAGCCGTGTGGTGTAGCCAAAAAATTGACAACTGGGCTTCCCTGCTGGCTCAGATGGTGAAGAATCTGCCTGCAATGCAGGAGACCCAGGTTTGATCCCTGGGTTGGGAAGATCCCCTGGAGGAGGGAATGGTTACCCACTCTAGCATTCTTACCTGGGAAATCCCATGGACAGAGGAACCTGGCAAGCTACAGTCCATGGGGTTGCAAAGAGTCGGACACAACTGAGCAACTAACACCTTAGACCTAAATTACTCCTTCCATGAATTTGGTTTCCTTGGGGGAGGGGGATGGATTTTATGATGAATAAGAAATACTAATTTTTTAAAGTAAATTGACTTTGAAGATACAAAAAGTTAACTGCATGGAATAAAACTTGTAAATGAAAAAAAAAGAATGTGCCCTCAAGCCCACCCATCCAAGGAAAGGACTGCTAACAAGCTCTGTGTGTGTGTGTGTGTTTGGGGTGTGTGTGGTGTGTGTGTGTGTGTGTGTGTTAAGTCCCTTCAGTTGTGTCTGACTCTTTGCGACCCTATGGACTATAGCCCGCCAGGTTCTTCTGTCCATGGGATTCTCCAGGCATAAATACCAGAGCGAGTTGCCAAGCCCTCCTCCAGGGGATCTTCCCAACCCAGGGATCAAACCCGCATCTCTTACATCTACATTGGCAGGCGCATTCTTTACCACTAGCACCACCTGGGAAGCCCCATTTTAATAAGCTGGTGCTTCATAGTTACTGGTGTGTCAGAATGGTGGTCAGCACTGAGGTGCTGGATTCAGATGAGAGAGGAAGGCTGTCACTCCTGTGGCCACTCCTCCCAAGGTACCCCCGCAACCCTTCAGGCCCTGGAGCCTGTTGAGCTAGAGCTTCCGGATGCTCACTGCTCTCTAGGGATGACCCCATCCCCTGAAGCTGCAGCCTGGACCTGACCCGCTCACTCTGGGAAAAAAGCATGCTGAGTGGTCACCGTGAACCAGGCCAAGGCCAACCTGAGACTTCCTGCTTTAGTCCTTGCCTGAGCTGCCCTTGAGTCAGCCTTGAGGGCTCAGATCTTTTTCCTCTCTCTTCTCTTGGGGGTGAGAGAGCTAGCTTCTAGCTCTGGGTGGTGGGGGTGGGGACACACAGGTGTGAGACTTGGTCCTCTCCACCAAGGGCTCAGCGTCTCAGGAGACAAGTCCCCCCACAACCCTCCCACCCAAGGACTGCTCCCCAGACACAGGTGTATGATGGAAGGAACAGAGGCCTGGGGGTCAGGAATCCCTGAGTCCCACTGGCTTCAACAATGACCCTGAGCAAGTCTGGTTTCCTCCCAGGCCTCACCCTTCTTCAGGGAATGAGAACAACAGAGTGCTGGCTTTGGGAAAGCAGCCAGTGCTGGGCTGGAAGGGTGGGAGGTGGTCAGCCCATGAATCTTTGCTGAACCAGTCCTGGCAGGCAGGAGCAGCCACTCAAATCCCCACAGGATCCTGAGATAACCTTTCTGGCCTCTCCCCCAGGCCCTCCCCCCAGGACTCTGAGATACCCTTTCTGGCCTGTCCCCCAGCTCAGTCCCCTAGAACTCTGAGATGCACCTGTCCCCAGCCTGCCCGCCAGGCCCACCTACCCACAAACCAGCCGTCGTCACACTGCTGCATAACGTCCACACGGTCCCCCTCCCGCAGTTCCAGCTCATCCTCATTCTGGGGCCTGTACTGGTACATCGCCCGGTACCTACAGGAAACATTGCCATAGCAACCACCAGGACCCTAACCCCTCCCCAGACCAGGCCTGGCTAGTCCCGAACCAAGGTGGACACATTCTTGGAATTTCCCAGGTCCCTCCATGCTCCCATTAGTCTCTGGCCCAGCTCTGGGCATGGCGATTCTTTCCAGCTTCAGTGCCTCCATCCGAGGCCTGCTCCTTGCTCTCCAAACCCTAATCACCCACACTCCACCTCCCCTGAGCTCTCAATGCCTTCAAATCTGTGTTCCACTTTGCGCACACACCCACACTGACCTCAGCCCTGGAAACCCAGTGAGAGATGGAGGGGAGAGGTGCCCAGTGTGGGAGGCTTGCTCTCAGGCCCAGAGCTGGGAGGGACAGGTCAGGAACACTGCAGGCAAGTGTCCTCCCACTCCCGCACCCCCTGCCCCGCACACACCCCACTAAAATCACCCGTAAGCACTATAAGGACAAGCACTCCTTAGGAGAAATTTCCCAACTCCATCCTGGGTAGGGAGGAGTAAATTAGTATGTGCTCAACACTGCCTGTGGAGTAGCCCCCAACCCCGACCAAGCGTCCCAGATGGTACTCACGGGGTCCAGTGTATCTCGCTGGTGGTAGAGGATGAGGTCCCCAGGTCCGGGGGATGGCTGGAGCCTCCAGGATGGGACAGAGCTGACCTGGGGGTGCTGAGACTCTGGGTCCATAGGAGGGCAGGTGGGCACATGCAAACATGAGGAAGGAGGCATGAACCGGCCTGCCCCTTTCCCCAGGAACAGCATCCCACGCTGCCTCATCTCATCTTGCAGTCCCCATAGTACAGGGAGACCTGTCTGACTGTAACCTCACAGGTACTGGGAAGTTGGGCCCAGGTAGGGGAGGTGGCTGATCTGTACGTGTGCACAGAGCTGGGAGCAGGAGGAGTCCTGTGCATGGGCTCTATCTGCCCATAACAGTTTGCTGAGTGAGGGATGAACATAGGAGCACATGCCCTTGTCTGTGGTCAATGTCAGCATGACGACCAATGGCCATCATTGCCCATCAGCTACTTCCTACTAACCACCCTCTGCAGTGGGACTCGCTGTCCCCATTCTACAAGTGAGGAAACCCAAACCCAGAGAAGGTAAGTCATCTGCCCAAGGTCACACAGCAGGTGAATGGCAGACACCCCGGCTCCCAGCACACCCTGTCCCAAGACGCTGATACAGGTAAATCCCAAGAGTGGACTCTGGAAGGTCAGGAGGCCTGTGCTGGTTTGGGGGTCCCATCTAGAGACCCCTGCCTCCCTGGGCTGCAGCTCCAGGGTCTGGGGTCCTCAAGGACTGCAACACAAGGTTCTCTTCAGTCACCCCACTAGACTATCCTGAGCAGTTGGGGGAATTCCACAACACAGAGCCTCCCAGGAACGGGGAATACAGCACAGGGAGCAGGGCTCACTCTCGGGTCTGAGGCAGGTCACCTTACCTGGGTCTGGGGTCTGGACTCCTGGGGAGGGAGGGAGAAGCCGGTGCGGCGGGGGGAGGTCTGGACCCCCCAGTCAGTGGGGTCAGCTGGGCTGCGTGGCGTTAAAGGAGAGCTGGGGCGACAGACCAGGCGGGCGGTGGGCAGGCGGGGAGATGCAGGGAGCTGGGGGCCGTCATCACAGAGCCGGACCCGGGGCTCCCGGGTCACCTGCACGTAGCTGGCGGGGAAGATGCCCTGGCGCCCGGTGCCCGAGATGCGGCCCTCGTACCAGTGCTCATTCACCTTGCGGATCAGGCAGATGCGCTCCCCCTGGTCACAGAGAGGGAGGGAGGTAGTATCTGCAGGCCCTTGGCTGCCAGGCACAGGAGGGTGCAGAGTCATTGTAACCTAACACCTTGCATGGAGGGATCAGGCTTGGAGGGCACCAGCTGGTTATATACAGGTCACACAGCTCCATGGCAGGTTGGTAAGGAGTACCGCGCAGGTGTTAGCACCACTGCCATGACTGGGTCCTTTCCTGCCTCCACCTTGGAGGTCATCACCGCATCCAAAAACAAACTCCCTGAGGACAGCTGGTGTGTCCCCAAGCCCACATACTGACTACTGTTAGTGGGGCTGTCCTAGGAAGGACGGTCTCCAGCCCCCCTCCTGCTCCCACCTCTCTCCATCCAGCCATCCCCTTCCTCCTCTCTCGCTAGGCCAGCTCTTCCAGGGCAACATTCACTAGGTGCATTCACGCCCTTTGCCCTCAAAATAAACCAAGAGGGACCAGTTCCCTTGCTTTCTGGGGCATTACTCCATTTTCTTTTTTTTCTTTGTTTTTGAATTTTTTGGCTGCACTGCATTGCACGTGGGAACTTAATTCCCTGACCAGGGATAGAACCTGTGTCGCCTGCATTAGAAGTGCAGAGCCTTAACCACTGGACTGTCAGGGAAGTCTCAACATTTTTCAAGCTTTCTGAACCATTATCTATAGTAAAAAGAATATGTTGTAATATCAATCCAGTACACCCACCCACCCACCCACACACACACCTGTCTAAGAGTTGGATGAAATACCCTTTCTACATGCAAGGTATTCTAAGACTTCCATTCTATTATTTTTAAAATGCTGATGTGATCCTCACAGCCTACCAACCTGCAACTTGAGAAAAAGCACAACTACTCTAGAAGTTTTGAACATTTTAAAAATGGGCAAGGGACTTCCCTGGTGTTTCAGTGGCTAAGACTCTGCACTCCCAATGCAGGGGGCCCAGGTTCGGTCCCTGGTCAGGGAACTAGATCCCACATGCTGCAACTAAGACCCAGGACAACCAAATAAATTAAAATAAATAAACAAATAAAAATGGACAGGAGACTTCCCTGATGGTCCAATGGTTAAGAGTCCGCCTACCAATGCAGGGGACTCGGTTTAATCCCTGGTCAGGGAACTAAAATTGTACATGCTGTGGGGCAACCAAGCCCCCATGCCACAACTAGAGAGCCTGAGCACCACAACGACTGAGCCCACATGCTCTAGAACCCACGTGCTGTAACAGAAGCCTGCGTGCCACAACAAAGAGCCTATGCAGCAAAAAAAAATAATAAAAGTAAATAAATTAAAATGGGCACAATTAAGGGAAATATATCCAAAGAGATTGAGAATAAAAATCTGAAACACTAGTGAAAATAGGTATATCTGATTTTTTTTTTAAAGAATATTTTTACTGCACACATTTACCTATGTCTTCAGCTGCCCTTATCCTGCCCCACCCCCCTTTCCCCCTGGCCAAGCGTACTTTTCTGAAGGAAAGCTCCACCTCCAGATCCCCCTTGAAGTTGTACTGGGCCACGGCTTCTCCATACTCCAGCACCTGGTAGGTCGGAGGCTTGATGGGCTTGGGAATCTCATCTGCTGGCAGCACCTGGAGGAAGAGAGGACATGTGATTCAGCTTGGGTATCAACTGGGCACAGACCTGGGCTCCTGGGGAAGCAATATGAGCAAGGTCTGTCCCCAGACCACACTGGAGACAGATACCAAACACAAGCCTGGGGGGAGCCAGCAGTGAGCACAGGGCACAGGGGTAGTCAGTCCCAGAATGCTTCTGGAGGAAGAATTTTCACCAGAAGTTATGTGGAGTGGGCATTATCAGAGTGGACAATGGCGGTGCAAACAGGAGAGAGTTTACATTGGGGCACAGAAGGATATGAGAGGTACCAAGGAGCAGGGAACTCCTGGTAGCCTGTTCTAAAAGTGAGGATCTACCATTTCACCACTGCTTAGAACCAAGTGTCCCTCCTCCCCCTCCACTTTTACCCCATCATGTGCCCAGGGTCCCCATGCTCTCGTCACTTCATCCTACTCAGAAAAATCAAGATGCTAATAAACTAGTTCATACTAAGATATAAAACTTCCTTGGTGGCTCAGACGATTGCCTGGTGGGGCAACAGTGCATGGAGTCGCAAAGAGCTGGACACGACTGAGTAACACTTCCGGCATTTCAAGATGTAAATGACTGATGATATGCAATACTGGATATACTTGTGGAACTTCAGGATCAGGGACATCGTTTTAAGGATAGAGGAGGTCTATTGATGCCTAGGAGATAAAGAGCCTGAAATAGACGACTCAATCGATGGGTCAAAGAGGAAGCCACAAAGAAATGACAATAGTCTGAGCTGAATGAAAAAAAACAAAAACAAAATATCAACATCTGTGGGTTGTAGGTAAAAGCTATACTTAGAGAGGAATTTATAGCATTAAATGTTTACACTTAGGAGAAAAAGGTTTCAGATCAATAATCTGAACTACCACTCAAAGAAACTAGAAAAAGAACTTAACACAAGCTGAATAAAGGAAATAATGAAGAGGCAGAAATCAATGAAATTGAAAACAAAAGTAGAGAAAAATCAATGAAATCGAAAGTTGTTTCTTTGAAAAGATCCATAAAATTAACCAATTTCTAGCCAGAATAAGAAAAGACAGAGATTATCAATGTCAGGAATGAAGGAAAGGACATTACTTTGGATCACAATAAACTGTGGAAAATTCTGAAAGAGATGGGAATACCAGACCACCTGACCTGCCTCTTGAGAAACCTGTATGCAGGTCAGGAAGCAACAGTTAGAACTGGACATGGAACAACAGACTGGTTCCAAATAGGAAAAGGAGTATGTCAAGGCTGTATATTGTCACCCTGCTTATTTAACTTCTATGCAGAGTACATCATGAGAAATGCTGGGCTGGAGGAAGCACAAGCTGGAATCAAGATTGCCAGGAGAAATATCAGTAACCTCAGATATGCAGATGACACCACCCTTATGGCAGAAAGTGAAGAAGAACTAAAGAGCCTCTTGATGAAAGTGAAAGAGGAGAGTGAAAAAGTTGGCTTAAAGCTCAACATTCAGAAAACGAAGATCATGGTATCCGATCCCATCACTTCATGGCACATAGATGGGGAAACAGTGGAAACAGTGGAAACAGTGGCTGACTTGGGGGCTCCAAAATCACTGCAGATGGTGACTGCAACCATGAAATTAAAAGACGCTTACTCCTTGGAAGGAAAGTTAGGACCAACCTAGATAGCATATTAAAAAGCAGAGATATTACTTTGCCGACAAAGGTTTGTCTAGTCAAGGCTATGGTTTTTCCAGTGGTCATGTATGGATGTGAGAGCTGAACTATAAAGAAAGCTGAGTGCTGAAGAATTGATGCTTTTGAACTGTGGTGTTGGAGAAGACTCTTGAGAGTCCTGTGGACTGTGAGGAGATCCAACCATTCCATCTTAAAGGAGATCAGTCCCGTGTGTTCACTGGAAGGACTGATGTTGAAGCTGAAACTCCAATACCTTGGCCACCTGATGCAGAGAGCTGACTCATTGGAAAAGACCCTGATTCTGGGAAACATTGAGGGCAGGAGGAGAAGGGGACGACAGAGGATGAGATGGTTGGATGGCATCACTGACTCAATGGACAAGAGTCTGGGTGGACTCCAGGAGTTGGTGATGGACAGGGAGGCCTGGAGTGCTGCGGTTCATGGGGTCGCAAAGAGTCAGACACAACTGAGCCTCTGAACTGAACTGACATTAAGAGGATAATAACAAACATAGGTTCAATCCCTAGTCTGGGAAGACACCACATGCCTCGGGGCAACTAAGCTCGTGCACCTCAACTACTGAAGCCTGAGCACTCTAGACTCCGTGCTCTGCAACAAGAGAAGCCATCACAAGGAGAAGCCCATGGACCACAACTAGAAAGTGTAGTCTCACTTGCTGCAACTAGAGAAAGCCCAGTCGCAGCAATGAAGACCCAGTGCAGTCAAAAATAAATATTTAAGAGGATAATAATGAAATATTATGAACAACTTTATGCTGATATATCAGATAATCTGAAATTCCTTAAAAGATGCAAATACTCAATAACTCATAGCCCCATATCTATCAAACCCAGAACCTTGTCTCTGGATTCGGATTCTAGATTTTCTACTTAACAACTTGGCTCTGAACCTTAGTGCATCTGTAAAATGGGGGTGATCTACTACTTTGCCAGGTTGATCGGGGGATTGAGGGAGGTGATACACAGGAAGGAGAGGACACAAGTATATGTGACTGGTGAACCATCTCAGACTTCATATTCTTGTCAGTTGCAATTAGATTTCTTCCCAAAAGACAGCTGGAGATGTAGGTTTTGAGAGGTGGATTCTGAGTGGTGAAAGTGGGGGACGCTGAGAGGACTGATGGCCTCCAGTACAGGAACTGGGATTTTTTGTTCTTCCCCCTGGTCTGGGCTCCACCTTTAGGCTTTCGTTAACAAACATTTCCTGGAGGGCATGAATGAGGCTGAGACTTGGCCCCTACCCCAGCTCACAGTTTTAGTCTTAGGAAACTTGCCAGGTGTGAGGGAGCAGCCAGTTCTGGAGAGGTTCCCTGGCTGGTTAAAGGGGGTCTGCATTCTCTAAGTCTCTGCAAACCCTTCCACCCTCCTGGCAGGGCCCTTGCTTGTCGCCCCCACTCACCTCCACGTAATTAGCAGGGAAGATGCCCAGGCGGCCATGGTGCTCTCCCTCCAGCCAGTTCTTGTCCACCTCCTTGTGGATGTAGACAATGTCACCCTTCTTCAGAGTCAGTTCCCTGAAGGCCAGAGCAAGGACATTCAGCAATCTGAAGTCCTCAGGGTCCTCCAGACTCTGCCCAGTGTCCCCGAAATCCCTCCCCACCCTCTAGGGGGGCACACTGCAGTCCTGTCCTCCCAGGGACTGCCACAGGGAAGGCAAGAGGCAGAATGGTACTTACTTAGGGGACTGGGCCTGGAAGTCAAACTTGAGCCGGGCGGCCTTCCTCTGGGCAGGGGGAGAGGACAGAGCAGGTGACCTCAGTCATTCAGCCCGCAAGTAGGCAAGAGCGGTCACCGGGACCCACCCCAGGCCCTCCTTGCACCCTGATGGTCCCACCCGCCCTTACCTTCTTCTCTTCCTTCCTGGCAGGACTGCCCCCTGGATCAGAGGCACTAGGGTCTGTGGAGAAGCACTGCCTCAGCTTCGGAAGGCCATGTCTTGGGGGGCAGGGCTGGGATGGGGCTCTGTCCCCCCCTCCCTGCCCAGGACAGGAACCAGTGGGAACAGGGGGGTTCCGTGACCTTTCTGCCACCTCTGCAGGGGCACCACCTTATCTGGAGCAGTGGTGCTGGCAGAGGGGGCCGTCTGGGTGAGAACAAGATCAGTATCTGGTTCTCACCTCGAGCTGAGGAAGGGTAGACAAAGTCCCTCCGACCTAGGAAGGGGCTTCCTCCATCCGCCATCCTGTGGGGGCTCAGGGAGGAACTCGGGTAAAGTGCATTCGGGGAGCTGGAGCTCCAGGCGGAGGCCGGGCTGCGCGGGGACGACGCAGGAGTGAGCCACCTGTCTGGAGCTTCACCCTCGACCCGGCTCCCCACTGCCCGCCCGAACGCCCCCCACCCTCACCACTCCCTCCCCCCATCTCCCCTACCCCACCCCTCCTTCTCTGGAGGCGTCTCCCAGGTCCCGGGCCCTCAGCAGGATGTCCTACTTCCCGAGTGGTCAAGGCCGGGAAAGGGTGCGGCCCGGGGGTGGGGGAGGCGGGAGTGAGCGCAGGATCCCTTCGCTGCTGCGACCCGAGTCCCCCCGGGCCGGGGAACCAGCTTCCCTCGGCGGACCAGGGACGGCCCCCCAACCCGGCCGACGAGCGGCGGATAGGGTCCCCGCCGGCCCCTCTCCGCGCTCCCGCCCCTCCTCCCGCCGTCGGCGTCCGGGGCTCGCCACCCCTCCCCGCGCCACGTCTCCACCGCCACTCACCGCGCTGGGGGCCGCGGCTCCCGGGACCGTCGGGGCGCCTGAGAGCTCTGTGCGGGAGACGGGCGCGGTCAAGGCCCGGGACGCCGCCTCCGGAAAACTTTGCGGCCGGGAAGGGAGCGGGAGGGGGAGCGGGAGAGGAGGGGCGGGAGGGACGCGGGGCGGCGGGCCGGGAGCGGGAGGAGCGAGGAGCCGGGGGAGGGACGGCGGGTTTGGAAGGAGGAGGGAAGGCCGGGACATGGGGCCCCGGGGCTGAGGTCCCGGGGGCGAGGGACCCCGCCGGCTCCGGAGGGGAAGCTGACGTGGAGTCGGCCCAGGGAGGGCTCTTAGGGGTCGCTAGGAACAGTGATCGCCCCGCACTTAAGGGAGGAGACTTGGATGGAGTCGCCCAAGGTCGCGAGTGCAGCTGGAGGCGATGCCTCTCGTCAGCCTGCCCCTCCCACCAAAGCCATGCCTGCGCGGCTCGGGGTTCCTGCACCCACCAGCAGGGCCCCGGGGGGCCGGTACCTTGGGGGACGGCTGCCCAGTCTCTATTGCCCGCAGGTCCTTGTCCAGCTCGGCGCTCAGCTTGGCCAGCTCTCTCTCCAGCAGGACCTGGGGGCGGGTTGTGCGGAGAGACTTGGGCCAGGGGCAAGGTTGGGGGCGGGGAGTATACCGTGGAGGGCGCTGGCCTGGGCGAAAATCAGGTGTGAGAAGCCTAATGGCCAACACGTCAAAGCTCGAGGCGCTGGGGTAAAGGGCAGGCTCAGGGGGCGGGGCCAGGCCAGGCTGACTACCTCTGGGCCTGCCAGGAGGTGTGTCTTGGGGTGTCAGGAGGGCCCTCCTTGCTGACCCAGCTCACCCATCCCTTAGGACCAGGGTAACACTTCAGTATTTCCTGATGTGTTTCAGGACCAGGCTCCCTACTTCCTCTCCTGTCAAGTCTTTTATGGCCCTCTACAGCCTGGCTTCTCTCTATCCAACCCTGCCCTCCCTCCCACAGCCAGTCCAGCTGATGAGTGTTACACACACACACAGACACACACACACACACACACACCCTTCCAGCCTCTGCCTGTGTCACCCCCATCCTGGGCACCCCCTCTCTTTGCCTGGCCTCCAAGCTCCATCTTCCAAGAATACTTCCTGACAATTCCAGTCCACCCTGATCAGTCTCTTCTCGGCCTGCTGTGATGAATACACAATTTTGAACACGTGTTTACTTAGCACCTACTGTATGCCAGAGGCTTCCCTGGTGAGTCAGACGGCAAAGAATCTGCCTGCACTGCAGGAGACCTGGGTTCGATCCCTAGGTTGGGAAGATTCCCTGGAGATGGGAATGGCTACCCAACTTCAGTATTCTTGCCTGGAGAATTTCATGGACGGAGAAGCCTGGTGGACGACAGTCCATGGGGTTGCAAAGAGTCGGACATGACTGAACAACTAACACTTTCACACACTGTATGCCAGGCACTGTCCTGGATGCTGGGGGTACAGAGCTAAACCATATGGGACTGGAGAGGGTCAGAGTTTTGAGTCCATGGCCTTGGCCCATGGTCATGGGGACCTTGACCACCCAGAAAATCCCTCACTGGTCCCCCAACATACTGTGTCCACTCCCACCCACCTGCCCATAGTACGCACCTCAATGGGCTGGGAGGGCTTCTCAACAGGGTCGTCTACCAGTGGTTTCTTGGGCTAAGAGTGGGAAGAGTGAGTCAGAGGGGGTGAAATCGCTCCCCTAATGCACGATTTGAGGGTACATCCTTTTCCAGAGAACCAGGCCCACACACCTTCTGCCCAGTCTCTAGTTCTTGCAGAAACTGGTTCCAGGATTCTTCCGTCCAGACATTGTCCGCTTTCTCTTGGCGTCTGAGCACCTGCATGGCAGGGAGTAGGCATCAGGTTGAAGAGAGGGGTATTGGGACACTGGCCAGGCTTGAAAAGCAGGCTTTCAGCCACTGTCCACTTCCGTGCCCATCAGCACCCTCCCCAGAATTCCAGGATCTTCTGGCTGCACAGGCTCCAAGATGAAGAACAGCTTTACCTGTGCTTGCAGCAGAAAGCGAAAGTCGCTCAGTTGTGTCTGACTCTTTGCGACCCCATGGACTATACAGACTATACCGACTACTGCAGCAGAGAGCCTGACCAGAGAGCATGGTGACGGGAGAAGTGCTGGGCAGGGAGAGGGGATGCTGGGCAAGCTACCTGCTTTGAGGTCTGGTGCAGGGAGGAGGGTGCTCCAGGACTGCAACTGAAGGTGCTTCTAAGAGACTCTTCAGAGACGTCCCAGCTTCTTCTAAAGAAAGGCAAAGACATCTTTCAGTTTCGTTTTAGGGAAACAGAGGCAGGTGTGAGCACACAGTCCTGGAGAGGGAGCTGCACCCCCTCCCCACCTGCTCTGGGCTGTGGAAGCAGTGTTAAATAGTAAAATGTTATTAGCTCTGAATTCAAATTCCAGTCCCACCACTTAGCTGTGTCTCCTTTGGTCTCAGAGCCTCTGATTCAACACCTATGAGAATGACTCCCACCTTTATAAGGGTGTGGGGAATCTTAGGTGAGGGAACATACCTGAGACACCCAAGACAGGGGTAACACATACACATCTGCTCCAGAAGTGGCCAGTCCCTTTCCTGCTGGCCTTGGTGAAATACCCTGCATTTGGCTTCTGTCTGGCCCCATGACTGTGGGTATGTACGTCTGTGCAGCTTCGATGAAGTTGGTCGCCATGACCAAGTGGTCTTGCACCCATACTCAAGGGTGTGAGACTACATCTTAGTTCCGGGAAAACCCAGGTCAGGGGAAAGAGCCTGCAGGCCTGACCCCAGAGCTCTGAACAAGTTACTTCTGCTCCACAGGTCTCAGTTCCCTGAGGTGCTAGATCATCGATGTCATCTGTCACAGTTACCTGAGTGTCCTTCCGGGACTCCCTTCTTGGCTGGCTGAAATCTTCCAGTTTCTGCTGAATTTGAATATTTCCACCAAGTGGAACCACTGTACCAAGCTTATCAAGTGATGGAATGTCTGAGGGGAGGGGCAGGATTTGTCGGCTGTTACTATGACTCTACTCTAGGAAGAACATCACTAACAACAGTGATATGAGAATGGAATACATTGTTCCTAATTTAAGGAAGCTGTAGTCATAATTGGAAGGACTGATGCTGCAGCTGCAGCTCCAATCCTTTGGCCACCTGATGGGAAGAACTGACTCATTGGAAAAGACCCTGATGTTAGGAAAGATTGAAGGTAGGGGAAGGGAACAACAGAGGACGAGATGGTTAGACAGCATCACTGACTCAATGGACATGAATTTGAGAAAACTCCAGGAGGCAGTGGAGGACAGAGGAGCCTGGCATGCTGTAGTCCATGGGATCACAAAGAGTCGGACATAACTGAGCAACTGAACACCAACAACAACTAGTCATAATCAAGCTTGTATGATAATCATGTTTGTGGAGACTTGCAGTGTACTTTGATCTTCATGCCACCCTCTGATTCCCATTTAACAGATGGAGCTAGAGAAGCTTAGACTGGTTACCTTGGTCAAGGTCACGTGGCTAGTGCAGCACACTGGTTTGAATCCAGAGGTGCACGTGCGTGCTCAGTTGCGTCCAAATTTTTGCGACCCCATGGACTGTAGCCCGCCAGGCTCCTCTGTCCATGGAATTTTCCAGGCAAGAATCCAGAAATCTGGGTCCAAATTTTGACCAAATCTTAGTTTCTACCTTATTGATGATGCCAAGAGCCACAGCCCAGTTAAGGCCAGGCTAATGAGGTCACTCTGTTCCCAGAAAGGAATCAGAAACTCATTAGTGACACTGTGACAGAGAGCCTCCTGATTCCTGAGGTTGGGCTGAGCCCCTGCAGCTCGGGCTGAGCCTGTGTGGTTTGCTTAGAAAAGATGCACTGCGTCCTTGACCTGTCTGCAGGGTTCCTCTCTAAGTGGCATCTGGGACAAAGCCTGTGATCCTCTATGCCCCTTGTTTTCTCACAGGCTTCAGAATGGATGGCTGCAGGTCCACACCTAGCCACAGGCTACCCCGCTCTCCACCCCAAATGAGGCATGGACCTTTGGGGTGATGAATTCCTGCTGCCAAATACAGAGGCATCCCAGGTGGTCCTGACCACAAACAGCAGTCAGGTCATCCCCCTTCGGCTCTGGTGGCATGGAGGATCTCAAGCAGTGGGAACGCTAAGAAGGGGCAAAGCCATGAGCAGGAGCCTGCTGGCCTGGTGCGAGACTGTGCCAGCTGTGGCCACCAGGGGGTGCCAGTCCCCTCAAGGAAGCCAGCACCCCTCTGAAGCTCTGGGGCCCTCCCCTTGATGGCTCACCCGCTCAGAGGCGACATCTGGTTTGGCCTGGCAGGTGGTCTCTGCTGGGGCCCTGGATGCCTTGAGTCTGCAGAGGTGGCACAGGAAGAATCCACTGAAAGTGAGAGAAAATAAACAGGAGCAATGGAAGGTGAAAGCTGGGGTTGAGGGCACCTGGGTGACCATAGAAGGTTCTGGCCCACCCCTACCCACGCTCCTGGGTGGCTGGTGGGAACAGGGGTGATGCTCTGGACCAGTAACTATGGGCTGGGTGCCAAGAGCTTTACACTCTTTACCAAACCTTTGAAACATCTCTGGGGTGTTCCTGTTTTACACGTGAGAAAAGAGAGGCCCAGAGAAAGCAGAGCCAGGGCTAGGCATTTGCTGGACAGTGACTCAGGGGCTCTGAATTATTAATACCATGGACCAGGGGATTTGGAGCTCATGGAAATGGGCTGTACAAACTTCACAAGTTGAGCTGAGCCAACTGGGGAGCCCCAAAGCCAGGCGTGGCTGCAGGGAGGGGTAAATGCAGGCACCAGGCTAGGGCATGCCACCCCCCAACCCCTGCCTTCACCTTTGGGTGCCTCCTCGAAGGTCCAGTCCAGCTGTAGGTCTAGGGTAGCAGAAAGGACTCGATCAGGGTGGGGACAGCAAGCGAGGACAAGGATGGGGAGCCCTGGGAGGCAGCCCCAGAGGCTCCCAGTCCCTCCTGCCTAGAGCAGGGGCCCAGGGGCTGAGTCAGAGCCTAAAAAATGTCTCGAGGGAGGGAAGGAATTAGGAGGGCAGTTCTCAGGAGGGCTTGAAATGCCTCTGGCTGCCTTAGGACCCCAGCGAGCCAAGAGGGCAGTGGCCTTGCTCAAACCCTCCTGCCCCTCCCTCCCTACATTCCCACACACACCCTCTCCCTGACCTTTGGAGACCTGCCCTCGCCAGGTCAATTTAGAGAATTCCACTTCCCCTTCACCCTCTTGCCCTTTCTGCACCCTCTTCTAAATCTTCCCCCTTTGCCCAGACCCACTCTTCAAGGTGCTCAGGACTCTCTGGGGCCTCCAAGGCAGAGCTACTGACCAGCCAACCCTCTTGATTTCCTTGGAACACAGACACGTAACTACAGCCCTGACCTTAAATGCAAACCACAACCCCCCTCTCTGGATCCCACACCTTCCTCCAGTTCTTGGAGTTTTCTGCTTTCCTTTGCAGCCAACTACTGGCCATAAGGGGCTTCCCAGGTGGCGCTAGTGGTAAAGAACCCACCTACCAATGCAGGAGACATAAGAGACACAGGTTCAGTTTCTGGGTTGGGAAGATCCCCTGGAGGAGGGCAGGGCAACCCAGTCCAGTATTCTTGCCTAGAAAATCCCATGAACAGAGGAGCCTGGCAGGCTACAGTTCATAGGGTTGCATGCATGCTGGCCATAAGAAACTCAGTGTCTTCAATTCCACTTCCTGATAAGCAGGCTTTCAGCCTGAGCCACCCTTGTCAAGGACTCCAGTGACCTCCATGTTACCAGATCAAATAGTCAGTCCCACTTGATCAGCAGCAGCATCAGTCACACAGGTTCACTTCCTCCTTTAGAAATTTCTTGTCATTCGGCTTCAGGGAGACTACTCTGGTTTTCCTCCTGCCTCCCAAGCTGCCCCTTCCCAGGCAGCCTAGTTGATTCCTGCCCATCTCTCCAAGCAAGTACTTCAGGGCTCAGTCCCTGGGCCTCTGTCTCTCCATCTCCTTGGGTGATCTGGTCCAGTCTTCTACCTTAAAAAATACTGTCTATTCAGGGACTCCTAACCTTAGCTGTACATCAGAGCTACTTGGGGAACCTTTACACCAAAAATCTCTTTGAGTGGGTGCTTGGTATTTCCATCTACAGCTTAAGCCTCACCCTAGAAACTACAGACCTGTTTATCAACTGCCCAGTGGCTCAGTGGTAAAGAATCTGCCTTCAATGCCAAAGATGCAGGTTTGATCACTGGGTGGGGAAGAGCCCTTGGAGAAGGAAATGGCAACCCACTCCAGCATTCTTGCCTGGGAAAATCCCATGGACAGACGAGCCTGGTGGGCTACAGTCCGTGGGATCACTAAAGAGTCAAACATCAACTGCCACTTTTATGAACCGTATCTAAAACTGAAAGCCCCTTAAGACTTGCACACACACAACCCCTCCCTGCGTTTCCTGTGTGTATATACATTTATAAAGGGCAATTTCATGGACTCACTCAGGTTTAAAGTCATCCCTGACTGGTCTCTTTCATGCCACATCCAATCCATCATCAAATTACCATGATTCTGTCTCCAGAATTCCATCAGGCCCGCTGCTACTGCCCTGATCTGAGACACTGTCGTCTTTAGCCTGGATTCTGGACAGACCTCCTGACTGGTCCCTTGCCTCCACCCGGCCCCATCTCTTCCCCACCTGGCAGCCAGAGGGAGTCACTTCAGCCACCACCTGTCAGAGCCTGTCACTCACTCTTCAGCTCAAAGCCTCCTGGGGGCTCCTCAGTTCTTATAGAGTAAAAGCCCAAGGCCCTGGGTGACCTGACCCCAGCATCTTTGGGTTCCATCTCCACCACGTGCCCCTCTCACTGCAGTCCAGCTCCTCTCTGTGGCCCCAGAACAAATCTGGCCTGCTCTGCCTCAGGGTTCCCCAGGCTCCCCATGCAGTAACACTCCTCCCCTAGCCCTGCAGGGACAACTCCTTCACAACCTTAGCTCTCAGTTCAGAAGCCACTTCTCAGGGGCCTTTCCTGACCAGCCCGCGTGAAGTGGCAGCCTTCCTGCCCTGGGCACCCTCCCGACCTTTTCTCCCTAGCCCTTACCACCATCTGCCATATTAAATGTCTGTGCATTTACTCTGTGACGCCTTCTGTCTTAAGCTTCGCTAAGGCAGGAACAACCTTTGTTTGTTCCCTGTTTTGTCTTTAGCACCTAGAAGAGTAGTCAGCAAACAGCAAGTGCTGAACACACGGTTAAGGGACTGACTGAACGAATGTGTGACTGCACGGCTTCCCAGACCCTGACTGGGGACAGCGTCTGGTCACTGTTCCCCATACAGGGAGGAGATTGGCGGTTCCCTCCTTTGGTCTGTTTTAGCGACCACTTACGACAGAGCCTGGGGTGAGTGGAGACACTTTCCGGACAGGTTAAGTCTCCTTGTCCGCCTCTCGCTCCCAAGCCCACTCAGGCAGAGAGAGGGCCCCAGAAAGGGGTCTCACCCGGCATTTTGCGGTGGATCTGCTTGAACATTCTTCGGTACCAGTCCCTGGGGCTGTCAACACTCTGGGATCAAAGAAGGCAAAGTCAGGCCACCCTCCCAAAATCAAGCCACAGACATTTTTCCTCACTGAGTCTTTTCTCTGGCCACCCTTGAAGCCCCCCTGGGTGGGCTGTTGTGACATCTTTAGTAACAATACCTCCGTGTAGTTTGTTATGTTTGAGTAAGATATATAGAAGGGGTCTTCCCTGGTGGTCCAGTGGTTAAGACTCAGTGCTCCCAATGCAGGGAGCATGGGTTCAATCCCTGGTTGGGGAACTAAGATCCCATGTGGCATGGCCAAAAAATTTTTTTTCAATTATAAAAAAAAATACCCAGATATATGGAAGAATCTCCACCAATGATGAGCCTTAAATTGTGAGATCTGGGGTGGCTTATATTTTTTTGTTTTTATGTATTTCTGATGATTCTACAAAGAATATGTGTTTCTATGTAATGAAAAATAAACAGTATTGGTGGGGGGTAGGGTAGGAAGGTATTTCACATCCTCTACCTCACCTGGTAGAAGCAGAAGATATTAAGAAGAGATGGCAAGAATACACAGAAGAACTGTACAAAAAAGATCTTCACGACCCAGATAATCATGATGGTGTGATCACTGACCTAGAGCCAGACATCCTGGAATGTGAAGTCAAGCGGGCCTTAGAAAGCATCACTATGAACAAAGTTAGTGGAGGTGATGGAATTCCAGTTGAGCTATTTCAAATCCTGAAAGATGATGCTGTGAAAGTGCTGCACTCAATATGCCAGCAAATTTGGAAAACTCAGCAGTGGCCACAGGACTGGCAAAGGTCAGTTTTCATTCCAATCCCAAAGAAAGGCAATGCCAAAGAATGCTCAAACTACCGCACAATTGCACTCATCTCACACGCTAGTAAAGTAATGCTCAAAATTCTCCAAGCCAGGCTTCAGCAATATGTAAACTGTGAACTTCCTGATGTTCAAGCTGGTTTTAGAAAAGGCAGAGGAACCAGAGATCAAATTGCCAACATCCGCTGGATCATGGAAAAAGCAAGAGAGTTCCAGAAAAACATCTATTTCTGCTTTATTGCCTATGCCAAAGCCTTTGACTGTGTGGATCACAATAAACTGTGGAAAATTCTTAAAGAGATGGGAATACCAGACCACCTGACCTGCCTCTTGAGAAACCTGTATGCAGGTCAGGAAGCAACAGTTAGAACTGGACATGGAACAACAGACTGGTTCCAAATAGGAAAAGGAGTATGTCAAGGCTGTATACTGTCACCCTGCTTATTTAACTTATATGCAGAGTACATCATGAGAAACGCTGGACTGGAAGAAACACAGGCTGGAATCAAGATTGCCAGGAGAAATATCAATAACCTCAGATATGCAGATGACACCACCCTTATGGCAGAAAGTGAAGAGGAACTAAAAAGCCTCTTGATGAAAGTGAAAGAGGAGAGTGAAAAAGTGGGCTTAAAGCTCAACATTCAGAAAATGAAGATCATGGCATCCGGTCTCATCACTTCATGGGAAATAGATGGGGAAACAGTGGAAACAGTGTCAGAATTTATTTTTCTGGGCTCCAAAATCACTGCAGATGGTGACTGCAGCCATGAAATTAAAAGACGCTTACTCCTTGGAAGGAAAGTTATGACCAACCTAGAAGGCATATTCAAAAGCAGAGACATTACTTTGCCAACAAAGGTCCATCTAGTCAAGGCTATGGTTTTTCCTGTGGTCATGTATGGATGTGAGAGTTGGGCTGTGAAGAAGGCTGAGCGCTGAAGAATTGATGCTTTTGAACTGTGGTGTTGGAGAAGACTCTTGAGAGTCCCTTGGACTGCAAGGAGATCCAACCAGTCCATTCTGAAGGAGATCAGCCCTGGGATTTCTTTGGAGGGAATGATGCTAAAGCTGAAACTCCAGTACTTTGGCCACCTCATGGGAAGAGTTGACTCATTAGAAAAGACTCTGATGCTGGGAGGGATTGGGGGCAGGAGGAGAAGGGGACGACAGAGGATGAGATGGCTGGATGGCATCATTGACTCGATGGACGTGAGTCTGGGTGAACTCCGGGAGTTGGTGATGGACAGGGAGGCCTGGCGTGCTGCGATTCATGGGGTGGCAGAGAGTCGGACACGACTGAGCGACTGATCTGATCTGATCTGATCTGACCTCACTTGTGACGCCAAAGAACCTTGGGAAGCAGAGGGCTATGTTACTAATCTGAGTTTCCGATAAGGAACTAGAGGCAGACAGGTGGCTCAGGATAGGCCTGGGAGTGGTGGAAGGGCAGGTCCTCCCAGCATGAATCCTTCAGATCCTCCAAGCTTGCTGCTCCATCAGGCCTCACTCAGGACTCTCTCGTTCACCCATTCAGTCAGTCACTTACTCAGCAACCACTTCACCAGTGCCATGCCAGGCCCAGGGCCGTGAATGGGGCAGCGGGGCAGTCCCTGCCAGGGTCAGCCCTTACAGTAGTGGCTCTCTACCACTGAGAACCTATGGGGTAGTCTAGAACTGCCCACCCCCACCCCCCCCGCCAAAAAAAAAATCACTTGTGCAACTCAGACATGCCAGAGTGCTCATAATTTTATGGGGCTCATGATGCCCCAGACCCATAATGGTTGAACCCCTGCTTTAGTCTGGTATGGTTTGGGAACAGCCTTTGTATCAGAGGTGGAGCTCAGGGTGGACCCCTGGGCCCCACCTATCAGCAGCCCCAGCCCTGGACTCACAGATCGGGGCGCAATTGGCATGCCGCTCTCATCCACGGGCCCGATGCCCTCATACTTGACCCAGCGCTTGTCCCGCCGTTTGCTGTCCTTGGTCCATGTGGCTGACCACTTCTGGGAATGCTGGGAGGCAGGGGTCTTCTGGTTCCCAGGGGGCCGGCTCCCAGGACCCGGCCAGGTCTGATACCAAGCAGGGTCTGTGGGGGACATGGAGAGGAGCTTCAGCAAAGAGGCCCCACCTAGTCTTGTTTGTCCCTCATCTCCTCAGACCACTGAGCCCTGTGGGTTCAAAAGTTTCAACAACTCCTTGTTTGTCTAAGTTGATGACGCAGACTCTACAAATGTCCCCATCCTTGGCAGGACCACAGGGCTCTGTTTGTTTACTTTTTAGTTAAAGTGAATGAAAATGGATTTTATCTTGAGAAATCTATGCCCGTTCCCAACCCACCCTGCTTTGTTGGGGATGTCCTCAGAGTTTTTAGAATGAGAGCTAGAATTGTCACATGCAGAGAATGCTAGAGGCATCTCTAGCTGGGGAAGACAGTGGGGTGTGGCAGAAAAGGGCCGGGGGCTGGGGGCAAAGACCTGAATGCAGACCTATTGGCTGTGTGTCTTAGGCACAGCAATCAACTTCACCGTGCCTCTGTTTCCAACTTCTGTAAAATGAGGGTAGTCACAGCAGAGCTGCAGGGAGATCTAATGTGTGTGACTGTGTTCAGGACAGTGCCTGAACATAATCGACAAACCAGGGGCAGAAACTCACTCACCAGCACCTTTGGCCTCCGGGTGTAACAACAAAAGGGCTTCAGGGCAGGATGGACCAGTGTTTGAACCTCAGCTCAGCCTTTGTGACTGAACATCCCTACGGGTCCTTCACTGAGAAGATGCTAATAATGACACCTTATCTTGCTAGGCTATGGAGGGATGAAGTGAGGTAAGACCTGGAAAGTGTCTTTACAGTGTCCAGGATTTTCTATGTGCTTACTGACTATTTGTTAAATGTGTAAACTACTCAACACATTGGCTGCCTCAAAGGAATGCTCTATAAATGTTGCCATCCTCCTAAAGAGAGGGGCCTTGGGGGTGGACGTGCACACAGGAGGTTCCAGGAATCTCCCAGACCCCGTGGGCTGGGTTGGGCTGGGCTGGGCTGACTCATAGGAGCCCAGGAGCTGGCAGAGTCCCAGAGCTGTCTCTGCAACCTTTTGCTGGGCTGCTGCATAAAGATGGGGGATGGGGGCAGCCCTTAGGGGGCATGTCTTGTGTTCAGCGCCCATCCCTTCTTCAACCCACCTATGCTCACATTCCTTCAGCCTCCATTCCCAATCCAAGCCATCCCCTGGCCTGCTGGAGGTCCCCCTGGCCTAAGGCTATGTTCCCTGCACATTTCCTTCCCCCTGGCACTGGGTGGGGGAGGCAGGGGAAGGGATGTGTCAGCCTGGTCTCTACCACAGCAGTTTCACTCTTACAGGCCAGCACGTGCCTACAGGGAGGGGTGGTGAGCTGAGCTCACTGGCCCCAGGGCCTTGAGAGACTTTCACCCACCTCCTGTCCCTCCACCTGACCCAGGGTGAGTGCCAGAAGGCTGAGCCCAAGAACCTCTGACTGAACCCCTCTCCCCAACCCCTAACCCTGGAGCTGGTTTTCCCAAGCAGACCCACCTGGGTGTCTGGAAGCATCTCTCCTCGGTTGGAAGTACCCATTGCACACGGTCCTGGGCGCAGGGTCATGGAACTGGAAATTAAGGGTGTTGGAGCCACCATTCCGGATCACAGGCACCTGTGGGGAGGGGCCAGGAGCAGCAGCTCAGGCCCAGAGGGTTCTGCAGGTGGGCAGGAGGGATGGCTAAAAGATGAGGGCTGGACCCTGTCTGGTGAACCAGCGAGGCTCTCTAGAGCTGTCATCCACCCCCCTTCCCGCGCTGATCCTCCTGCTGCCCCCTGACCTGTCCTGAGCCCCCCTCCCCAACTAGGGGCCCATAGTACCCGCTCCCTTGCTGTCTCACTCACCCGTGTCCCCCGGGTGGATGACCCTACGTGGGCCAGGAGGTGGCCCGGGATGAAGTCATCCAGGCTGAGCCCAGCTGGGAGGCTGTAGGGTGGGGCCTGCATGCTCGGGTCAGGGCTGGAGAGCTGCTCCTCGGCGTGTCCTCTGTGGGGAAGGAAGAAGTAAGGGAAGCCCTGCTGGGTCCAGGCTGCCCCTGTCCTCTGGGTTCAACCTTGGGGCTGTGGGAGGGAGGGGGTCGGGCCAACTCGGTGGGAGCTCAGAGACCCAGGAAACAGGCCGCTGTGGGCACCCGCCTTCAGGCTGCCCGTGCAGGCTCCTAGAGGCACAATGGGCTGCTTGTTAGGCCTCAGGCAGGAGCTCTGGGTGGGAGTGGGGGAGGGGGAGGCCAGGCAAGGAGGAGGAGGAGGGAGGCTGGCTGGGAGCACACCTCCAGCGGCCTGCCCCTCTGGGGCTCTCACTGAACAACACGGCCCTCTCCCCCAGAGGGAAGGCAGAGGGAACTGGGGCAGCTGGTAGAGGCGGGCCCGGGTACCAGGACTTTGTTTCAGTTCCCTCTGCCACCCCCAGGCCCCGTGAGCATCTGCTTGCCAGAGGGCACAAAGGGTTAGTCAGGCAGTGGGGTGGGAAGCGGCCACCCGCCCACTGCCCAGCGGGGCCAAGATTCTAGGGAGGCTGGGCATGTCCAGTCCGCAGGAACCATTTGTTCTGAGCTCAAAGTAGTATCAGCTCCCTTCTTTGGCCTCTTGGCTCAGACCGAAGCCTCACAGGACTCAGGGTGCCATGAGAGGTCAGGCAGCTTGGGCCGGGGCTTGGGCTGGACAGCGAGTTAGTGGGTGAGTGGGGAGTTGGCCAGCTCCAGGGAGGTGGTGCTGTCACACACACGCACACACACAGAGGTGTGCACACACCCCACTTTCTCCTACACCTCCAGGCTGTCTTTTGGACAGAGGGTCTTCCAGGGAGCATCATGCCAGACTGGCCAGCTGGGTCCTTCCACCCCAGGCAAAGGTGAGGTCAAGAGACAGGGCTCCCACATTCAGGAGAGGAGGCAATGGGGATTTTCTACCAGAGAGCCGAGCTGCCCAGGCCGTCTTGTCCCCCCTCACCTGTCCTATTGAACGTGGCCAGAGGCTGAGCCAACCTCGGCCACCTTCTGGCGCTGGACCGGTTCTGGCACTTTTGTTTAGAGTTAAGGCTTGCGTGTGCCTGTGGGATCTAGGGGCTCCAGGAGGGTGGCAAGGACCTTGTGAGGTGCTGTTTGTGTAGCATGGAGTGTTAGCACGGTGGATACTTAAGATGGTGGATGGAATGTAAGAACGTGGCTTGTGCAGGGTTACTGGGTCGGGGGTCATATGAGCAGTATGGGAATTATAAGTACAGAGGAGGTTCAGCTGAATAGTAGGTGGGAGGTATGCAGTGGGAGGTGGTGTGCAGCTGGGGGGTCACAGGAGCAGTGTAAGTGTTGTGAAGACCAGAGCGGATGAACGTGCCTTGGGGGCTGTGACTACTGCTGTACCCAGTTTCTGCTCAGCCATGGTGGGGCTGTAGGGTACAAACAAAGCTGGGGGCAGCTCTCTGACTTTAGTCAGGGAGTGGCAATTCCTTCTGACATTTGAGCAGACCTACTGGGGACACAGCTTTTCCGGGCCCATCCCTAGCTGGGGTGGTGGGGGAGAGTGAATGGCTGAGGCTGGAGGAGGGGCAGCTCACCAGCTGGATCCAATTAGGACTCCTACCAAAAGCAAAACAGGCAGACACACCCCAGTTCCCAGCTACTCTCCCCCTCTCTGCGGGGAAACTGAGGCAGGGGAGAGTAGGAGATCTGGAGCCCTGAGGCATGCTGATTCCTAGCCGCAACCCCACCCTAGACAGCTGACAACGGAGGCCAAAATGCAAGGTCAGCACAGGCAGCCCTGATCATCAGCTGACCCAGCCTCCTTCCCTCTCATTGCCATACTCTGTTGCATTCCCTGAGAACTGCCCTGCAGGAGGAAGAGGCCCGTAGGAGGTCTGATTCTTCAGATGCTGCTCATCCTTGGTCGCCCAGCTGTCTGACTCTCCCTAACACAGCACCCTGTGATGCACCTCTCAGGATATGCAGGAGTGGGTGGGGAAGGATGGGCTGAGTGTTCCTCTCGTACCAGGAGGTGATAAGGAGGACTTCTCATAGGGAGGATAGAGGCACTGGGGTAGTGGGTCCCGCATCTGGCAGAGAACAGAGGGGGACAGCAAATCCCCAGGTTCTCCCTGAAATCGGGCAGCCCTTCCCCGCTAACGGCTGAAAAACGTGAAATAGCCCACTGTAGTTGGCAGACTCCTCCCTCCCTCCAAGAACTGCCTTGACTTTGGGGGCTTGCGCCTTAGGTGCATCCCAGGGGTATTTTCCAGCTACAAGTCCACGTGGACAAGTTCAGGTTTTCTCGAATTTCGTCTCATCTGGATTAAGGGGGGACTTCTCACCTCTTTCCCTCCCCCAGAGTTTGGGACCAGGACCCCCGAGGGAGGGGCTTCCCGCGTTGCCCCGGGTTGGAGTGCGGGTCCCTCCCCGACTGCAGCCCCCGCCTCCTCTCCGCCACCTCTCCTCCGGGGCACCTACCTTCCCAGGAGAGCAGGTGGAGGGGACTGCGGACGCCCGAGAGGACACAAGAGCATCTCTGCGCGGCTCCTGCCTGGCGCGGCCGCGGCGGGCCCTCGGGGAAGGAGGGCAGGGAGAAGTCCGGGCTGTGCCGTCCGCCCTTGTGACCCGGTCAGGACGGGCTCCACGAGGCTGGGCGCCCGAGGAGGAAGAGGGGGATCGGCGGGGCCGGAGAAGTGGGGACGAGGGCGAGCGCTGGGAGCAAGGACCGTGAGAGGCGCGCGGGGCCGGCAGGCGTGCGGGCGGAGTGTGTCTCTCCCTGTGATCTGGCCCCTGGGCCGGACTGGGGTGGAGGGCGGGGGCTCCGGCCGGCTGGGGCGCCAGAGAGCTCCCCGTCGGGGTGCGAGCGGGCGGGCCGCGGGGACGCTGTGGGCCTTGCCGGGGGCCGGGTCGGCCGCGAGGCGGCGCCGAGAGAGGCGGTCCAGGGTCCCCAGGGAGACCGCTCCGGTTTCCCAGCTGCTTCCCCCGCCTCCACCGCAGGGCTGGCGTCGGGCGGGGGCGGGGGCCAGCGAGCGGCACTCAGAGTTTCCAGCGACATTTCCAGCGGGTGGGAAGGGAGCCGCTGCTCGGCGGAGCCAGGACAGAGAGCAGGAGTGATTAAAGAACCCGGGTCGAGCCAGCCACTGATACGGGACCCGGATGCAGACAGGCTGGGGCCGGGATAAGGTCGCTGCACGGACAGAGTGGCCTAGTGGGCCGAGTTAAGGCCCGGCCGTTTCCCTCCTCTCTTGAAGACAGGGTTGATTGCGTGAGTGCGCGTCCCAGGCGTGTGCACACAGAAACACACACACACACATACACACACACACGCGTGCACTGGCCAATGGGCGGATGCTCACACACGTGCAGGCCCCGCGGAGGACAGCCGCGGGAGGAAATTGGACCGAGGCAGCGGCCCGCTGGGCGTGTCGCGCCCCTGAAGAGGATGAGGGCGAGGTCCCTTTGGCAGGGATGGGGTTACCGGGGTCTTGGTGTTCCCATACACCGTATTTGTTTTGATCTTGCTGCTTTTCCGCTGTTCCCACTGCTTTGACACCGGTCCCAAGAGCCCGGGCCCATTGGCTCTCATCCCCTCTGGCCATGCCCACTACCCCTTCTCCCCTGTGTGAGAGAGCCTCTGTGCCGGCACAGAGCCTGTTATAGTGAAGGTTTGATGAATGCTTTACTATTAATGAATGCTTACTGCTAGTGGACAGACTCTGGGATGCTACTTCTTAGTCCTTGGCTTGGCTCTGAGACCCCATGCCCCAAATCAACTAAATCGTACATACCTACTGGGCAATCTCAGATCTACTTTGGAAGCGATCAATTATAGATTATGAAAATATGGAACCATTTGTTAGGACCTACAGGGAGTTAGGGAGCTTCCCTAGTGGCTCAATGGTAAAGAGCCTGCCTGCCAATACAGGAGAATGGGTTGGATCTCTGAATGAGGAAGATCCCTTGGAGAAGGAAATGGCAACCCATTCCAGTATTCTTGCCTGGAAAATCCCATGAACAGAGCAACCTGGCAGGCTGCAATCCAGAGAGTCACAAAGAGTCGGACACAACTTAGCAAATAAACGATAACTAGGAGTTAGACTGGTACTCTGAGGCCACCATGCACTTCAGAGTGTTTCCCATTCAGTACAAAAGTTGAGAAGGAAGGGAATGGAGAAAGATGAAACCTTATTTTTAAATCCCTACCATCACAGATACTATTAGCTATATCATTCCCTGATTCAGGTTAAAAAAGCTGTCTGCTTTGCGGTGAACCAGCTTGAAACAATCTCACATGTAAAGCGCGGAAGGAGGGGAGGTTTAGGTTAAGAAGCTAGAGAAAGAGAGAGGCGTGCCACCTAGCTTCCAGTGTCTGCAGGGCTGCCGCGTGGAAACTGTCTGGCTGCACTGGCAGACCTGGCACCACTGGGTACATACTCCAAGGCAGATCCAAGGTCTCCAAGAAAGAGCTTTTAAATGATTTCAGGAGTTCCAAGTCTGCCAATTGTGGGGAATCTTCATAAAAGTAATTATTGCACTGAGTACCCACTCCAGTATTCTTGCCTAGGAATTTCGACAGAGGAACCAGGCAAGCTACAGTCCACAGGGTCACAAAAGACTCGGACAGGACTCAGCAACTAAACAACAGCAGGGAGCTGAACCAGATCACTTTGAAGAATCTCTGATTCTCCAGGAAAGCTGTAGGGACGGGCATGGGCGGGATAACCTCTGCCCACAGCAGTCAGCGTCAGAGAGGAGGGAGGAGCTTTGAGAGTACCTGAGCGCAGGCGGCAGTGCATTGCCCTTCCCCTAAGGCTCGGACACCTACTCACCCCCAGCACCACCCTCTTCCCTCCTTGAGGGACAAAGCTTGTGCCCATCTCCCTTGTCACCAGTTTTTTCCCCACCTGTCAGGATCCTGGTGGTTAAGGGCCACATCTCTTTCGTGTTCTTCCTTGTTCTCCAAAGATGGTGAAGCTGACGATCTTCCTACTCCAGGAATCCTGGCCATACCCGCTTCTCACCAGCAGCAAGCTTCTCTTATTCTCTAGGGCTCTGACCTGGACTCCAAGATAAATATTTAATGTAGAGGGTGCAGCTGAGCCGACAAAGGTCCCCAGCTTCCTGTTTCTCACAAGGGGGAGGAGGCAGCCATGGGTGAGGAGCGGGGGATTGGCTACCAGCCTCATCTCTATAGGAATGGGGAGTCCAGTAACCAGCTTTGTAGGAGGCAGTGGGGGAAGCTCTGCCGGAGACCTGAGCTGCTTTGACTTCTGCCTGTCTGCTTCAGGTCCTGCTGGGCTTATCACCTTCTGTCTCAGGTCAGAACCTGCTGTGCCATGGTGCCTGTAGGAATCATTCTCCTTCTGAGAGTCAGAGGCTGTGTACTTGGACCAAGGAGGAGCTCCCTCCAACCCACAGCCTCATGGAAGAGAGGATGAGCAATCGGTGGGAGCACAGAGTCTAAGGAAATGAACTGACGCCTCCTTTTCTGCTCATCTTTAGGGAGAAGAATCCTTTCTCTTTGAAAAGTGGGAGATTAAAAGGAAAAGAGTCGTGACATCCAGAGATTCAGCCCCAAGCCAGGTGTCTGATTTCTCAACTCCTCCTGCCAGCCTCAGCTCGCTGGCTGCTGGCCTGATGGGGCAGAGAGCTGGCATGGCTCAGGGAGAAGCTGAGGTTAGGGAGGGCCATCCCAGGTGACCGGGCTGTCGCCAACAACAGAGCAGATTCCTTTCATCCCAGTGCACTCTCTCCTCTGGCGACTGCCTTATCGCCTGACAGGGACCTCCCTCCCTCTGACTCTTCCGGGGCTCTGGCACCATCTTTTGTCAGGGGGGCTGCTGCCTGTGTCTTCTCAGAGCCACCTGAGCCATAGTAAACACTGTTACATAACCGCTCTGTTTTTTCTAGCTATCTGATCCTGGTTGGCCGCGTGCCCCGCCCCCACCCTGCCCCCCGAGGCCGCCACCTTTTGTTCCCTGGATTATCCCCCCACGGCCCCCATGTCAACTGAGGTCTGTCCACGCCTGCCACACTCAGGGATGATTAGCCAAGAGACTACTGGTAGATGTTATGCTCTTTACATGGAAGGGGAGAAGAGGGTAGGTGTTCATACAGGAATGTGGGTGGCTCTGAACATCAGCCTCAGTCACCAAAAGAAAGGATGAATGGAAAGAGCATTTAAGTAGCTTTTTAATGTAAGTGAATACGGTGAGCAGAGAATTCAGTTTCGTTTCTCAAGTGAGAAAAAGTAAGCCAGGCATCCCAGAAGACATAAACCTGAACTCTCAGCAACGTGTGTATCTGCCTGTGGCTGATTTATGTTGATGTGTGGAAGCAACTGTGGAGTCTTGCCCCAAGGCCACAGGTGCGAGGCCTTGCACCAAGGCCACAGAAGTGGAGCCCAGAACAAAGGTCACCTCTGAAGCTGACTGAGCCCCCTTGTAATCTTGCTCAAAGTCCCCCTGATCATCACCAGCAAACTCCCTGACCCATATTAGGCAAAAATGGCCACCCCAGTGCTCATCCTATAGCATCCTAACCAATCACCTAAAGCTGGCCTTTTGGCAGGAATTTTGTCTTGAGGCTATAAAAATTGGCCACTAACCCACGAAAAGCATTGGCTTTCCCTGGTCTGTCAGGAGGTCGGCCCACTGCGTTTGCAAGTACCCACATTATCTCTGCTCTTTGTTCTTAATAAATTCACTGCCTTCTGAAATGCTCTGTCTGGAAATTCTTTTCCAACCCATGCTAGGACTGCCTCAACAGAAACCAACACAATATTGTAAAGCAATTATCCTACAATTAAAAATAATTTTTTTTTTTAAAAAGAAGACCCTGAACTCTCAGTCCTTGAAGAGTGTCTGGTGCTGGGAGTCTGGAGTCTGAATGTCACAGTCAGATCAGCCCTAAACAGCCAAGTGGCCCCCTGGCTCTGTGCCTCAGTCCCCCCATATTAGACGGAGGAAGAGCATCTGCTATTCCTTCTTTTCCTCTCCACAGGAATGAACAAACTTTGCTATAGAGTCTAGTTAGGCTATGAGCAGGTTTTAATTTGTGCTCTCAGAAGAGTGTTTTCTTCCTGCCAGGGACATTGAGCAAAGCAGACCAACCAGAATGGATTAGCATAGAAAGCCCTGTTCCTTTTGAGGATTTTGGACTTCTCTACAGGGCAAGGCCACGGTGACCCATTAGTGAGGAACTGAAAACAAGTCACATCAGAGACAGGAGTACAGGTCTGCACTGTTTCATCCCCTGGACTTCATCTTTTTTTCTCCTGGGTCCACACCTGACTTTTGCTTATGTTGCCAGCCAAGTTCTACCAGAGCTTCTATGAGGCCAAACAGTCATGGAAGCAGGAGCAACAGAAGGGGAACACGAGTGACCCACTGTGGGTCTTGGAAGACCCTCTGAAGCTGACAGTGGTGTGGCCTAACCCAAGTGTGCTAGGGAAAAAATACCCATTACAGGTCAGTTGTGGTCCTCGTTGGAGCCTGGTAACCACAGTGAATGGATCCCCTGGGACAGAGAATGAGGCCTTTGGGCCAGCTTGGCACAAATCTTTCCATAGCGCACACATGATGTAACAGCCATCTATTCAAGGTTCTCAGAGTCAGCCACGTCCAAACCCTGAAGGCTGAGAGAGAACTCAGACTTTTGTCCAATTATCTAGTCTATCTTCAGGGAGGCCTTTACACGGACATCACACTAACGACTGTTCTCTCTCCCCCTCCTTTTATAGATGAGCAAACAAGCACAATGTGCAGATGGGATGTCTTTGAGAAGAACTGAGCTGGATGAACCTCTTTTAGTTCTCAGGACAGAAAAGCAGAGCGAGTGGCTGTCAGTTCTTCAGAGAGATTTTGTAAGGGAAAGATAAATAAATGATGACCTCAGAGGGAAAATCCAGCCAAGTTAACTCAGCCACAAAGAAGGCACACAGACCAGGAGCTGGAAAAGTAGGTCTGCATGACTCTTTCCCAGCAGGTAAACTGAGATAAGGGAGATAAGGAGGCTGATCTGCTGGCCAGTGGACACCACGAGGTAAGAGGTCTGGCCTCCAAACATAGAATGACCTTGTCTTTCCACCTCCTCGAATTCTAAAAATGAACCTTCTCCTGAAGCACAGCCACATTAAAAAGAATAATTTTACCAGTGTTAATCCCCTGTATCAAAATGGAACAGATTTTCTTTCTAAAACCTGAAAGTTGTGATAAGAAGATCAGGCAATTACATAGAGCCGGCAAGAAAGTCAGATTGGATCTAGATGTAGTGAGAGGTAAATAGAAATTTGCATTTGAGTTCTTAATTTTCAGGCTTAAAAAAAATGTCTGTTCAGCTGGGTGCTCTGTGATGACCTAGAGGGGTGGGATGGGGTGAGGTGGGAGGCAGGTTCAAGAGGGAGGGGATATAGGTATACATATAGCCAATTCATGTTGTATAGCAGAAACTAACACAACATTGTAAAGTAATTGTCCTCCAATTAAAAAAATACCCTATGAAAAATCGTTATGTAAAATAATATTAAAAACAGAATGTTTATAACTGAATCACTTGCTGTACAACAGGAATTAACAACATTGTAAATCAATTAATAAAAATAAGAAAAAAAGACTGAAATAAGGGCAAATATTACCTTATTTTACTGAGGATTTGGCTGAGGACATTGTTAAGTCAGGATGCTGTTGAGATTGCAAAGAGCCCAACATGCATACTTGGCTCTTTCGGAATGAGCAATCTGGGCTTGTCTTCCAGCCCAAAAGCTGCACTGTGGTCCTTGCTGTGTCTGTACTGACGGTGAAATCACCTTACTTGGGCTTGGTCGGTCCTGACTGACACTTTCTACCTCTACTGCCATAACTGATAGAATCTCCTCACTGATGCCTTTTCTAGTCTAAAGAGCCTGTCCCCTAACCCCCACCTGGCCAGAGGAGTTATTTTTCTTATGAATCCACAGCACCTCCTGTTATTTCTACTTCCCAGAGGAATTAAAAGCTGGCCTGACACTTCCTTTCTTAGGGGTTCAACACTTGACTCCTCTTTGGCTTATTTGACTTCTCGCAAGATGGAATTCATTTGTGTCTATTATTAGGATCAAATGCAAAGCTATCAAACTGCTCTAATAGAAATTATTTTTATCTTTTGTAAAGACTGTGTGTTTTCTGGGATGTCTTTCTTCCTTTTCTTCAAGTAGCGGCCTCTGCCGGAGATGCCATAGAAGGAGCTGGGACTTGAGAGTGAGTTGGCAGAGGCCGAGTGCCAGGAAGGAGGCCAGGATAAGGAAGTGGGTTCTGAGTGGGAGGAATAGAACCAACACCACAGCCAGCAAAGCAGGTTGAAAACTAGAGAGCTGAGGAGGTCAAGGAAAGAGGTTCCTTTTATTGTGATGGGACTCCTTTACTTGAGAGGGGAATTAGCAGAATTAGCATTACCAGAGACCAGACCAGACATCAAGCAGCAGCCTTTCCCTTGACTTACAGAATTACTGAATGGATAAGAGCCCTGGAGGAGTTACCCCATGTCCGAGGTCAGGGGCAGTGGCCGAGAGTGCCAGGCTGCGATGGCGCAGGAACGGCCGAGAAGAGCTACCCAAGTCCGAGGTCAGGGGCGGCGGCCAAGAGGACCAACCCCACGTCCAAGGAGCGGTGGCTGCGAGGGCACAGGAGGGCCTAGAGGAGCTATTCCACGTTGAAGGTCAGGAAGGGCAGCGGTGAGGAAATGCCCCTCATCCAAGGTAAGGAGCAGCGGCTGTGCTTTGCTGGAGCAACCATGAAGAGATACCCCACACCCAAGGTAAGAGAAACCCAAGTAAGATGGTAGGTGTTGCAAGAGGGCATCAGAGGGCAGACACACTGAAACCATATTCACAGAAAACTAGTCAATCTAATCACACTAGGACCACAGCCTTGTCTAACTCAATGAAACTAAGCCATGCCCATGGGGCAACCCAAGATGGGTGGGTCATGGTGGAGAGATCTGACAGAATGTGGTCCACTGAAGAAGGAAATGGCAAAGCACTTCAGTATTCTTGCCTTGAGAACCCCATGAACAGTATGAAAAGACAAAATGATAGGATACTGAAAGAGGAACTCCCCAGGTCAGTAGGTACCCAATATGCTACTGGAGATCAGTGGAGAAATAACTCCAGAAAGAATGAAGGGATGAAGCCAAAGCAAAAACAATACCCAGCTGTGGATGTGATTGGTGATAGAAGCAAGGTCCGATGCTGTAAAGAGCAATATTGCATAGGAACCTAGAATGTTAGGTCCATGAATCAAGGCAAATTGGAAGTGGTCAAACAAGAGATGGCAAGAGTGAATGTCGACATTCTAGGAATCAGGGAACTAAAATGGACTGGAATGGGTGAATTTAACTCAGATGACCATTATATCTACTACTGCAGGCAGGAATCCCTCAGAAGAAATGGAGTAGCCATCATGGTCAACACAAGAGTCCGAATGCAGTACTTGGATGCAATCTCAAAAATGACAGAATGATCTCTGTTCGTTTCCAAGGCAAACCATTCAATATCACAGTAATCCAAGTCTATGCCCCAACCAGTAACGCTGAAGAAGCTGAAGTTGAACGGTTCTATGAAGACGTACAAGACCTTTTAGAACTAACACCCAAAAGAGATGTACTTTTCATTATAGGAGACTGGAATGCAAAAGTAGGAAGTCAAGAAACACCTGGAGTAACAGGCAAATTTGGCCTTGGAATACGGAATGAAGCAGGGCAAAGACTAATAGAGTTTTGCCAAGAAAATGCACTGGTCATAGCAAACACCCTCTTCCAACAACACAAGAGAAGACTCTACACATGGACATCACCAGATGGTCAACACCGAAATCAGATTGATTATAGTCTTTGCAGCCAAAGATGGAGAAGCTCTATACAGTCAACAAAAACAAGACCAGGAGCTGACTGTGGCTCAGATCATGAACTCCTTATTACCAAATTCAGACTGAAATTGAAGAAAGTAGGGAAAACCACTAGACCATTCAGGTATGACCTAAATCAAATCCCTTATGATTATACAGTGGAAGTGAGAAATAGATTTCAGGGCCTAGATCTGATAGAGTGCCTGATGAACTATGGAATGAGGTTCGTGACATTGTACAGGAGACAGGGATCAAGACCATCCCCATGGAAAAGAAATGCAAAAAAGCAAAATGGCTGTCTGGGGAGGCCTTACAAATAGCCGTGAAAAGAAGAGAAGCGAAAAGCAAAGGAGAAAAGGAAAGATATAAGCATCTGAATGCAGAGTTCCAAAGAACAGCAAGAAGAGATAAGAAAGCCTTCCTCAGCAATAAATGCAAAGAAATAGAGGAAAACAACAGAATGGGAAAGACTAGAGATCTCTTCAAGAAAATTAGAGATACCAAGGGGACATTTCATGCAAAGATGGGCTCGATAAAGGACAGAAATGGTATGGACCCAACAGAAGCAGAAGATACTAAGAAGAGGTGGCAAGAATACACAGAAGAACTGTACAAAAAAGATCTTCAGGATCCAGATAATCATGGTGGTGTGATCACTCATCTAGAGCCAGACATCCTGGAATGTGAAAGTCAAGTGGGCCTTAGAAAGCATCACTACGAACAAAGCTAGTGGAGGTGATGGAATTCCAGGTGAGCTATTTCAAATCCTGAAAGATGGTGCTGTGAAAGTGCTGCACTCAATATGCCAGCAAATTTGGAAAACTCAGCAGTGGCCACAGGACTGGAAAAGGTCAGTTTTCATTCCAATCCCAAAGAAAGGCAATGCCAAAGAATGCTCAAACTACCGCACAATTGCACTCATCTCACACGCTAGTAAAGTAATGCTCAAAATTCTCCAAGCCAGGCTTCAGCAATATGTGAACCGTGAACTTCCTGATGTTCAAGCTGGTTTTAGAAAAGGCAGAGGAACCAGAGATTAAATTGCCAACATCTGCTGGATCATGGAAAAAGCAAGAGAGTTCCAGAAAAACATCTATTTCTGCTTTATTGCCTATGCCAAAGCCTTTGACTGTGTGGATCACAATAAACTGTGGAAAATTCTTAAAGAGATGGGAATACCAGACCAGACCTGCCTGAGAAATCTGTATGCAGGTCAGGAAGCAAGTTAGAACTGGACATGGAACAACAGACTGGTTCCAAATAGGAAAAGGAGTACATCAAGGCTGTATATTGTCACCCTGCTTATTTAACTTATATGCAGAGTACATCATGAGAAAGAAATGCTGGACTGGAAGGAACACAAGCTGGAATCAAGATTGCCGGGAGAAATAGCAATCACCTCAGATATGCAGATGACACCACCCTTATGGCAGAAACTGAAGAGGAACTAAAAAGCCTCTTGATGAAAGTGAAAGTGGAGAGTGAAAAAGTTGGCTTAAAGCTCAACATTCAGAAAACGAAGATCATGGCATCCAGTCCCATCACTTCATGGGAAATAGATGGGGAAACAGTGGAAACAGTGTCAGAATTTATTTTTCTGGGCTCCAAAATCACTGCAGATGGTGACTGCAGCCATGAAATTAAAAGACGCTTGCTCCTTGGAAGAAGAATTATGACCAACCTAGAAGGCATATTCAAAAGCAGAGACATTACTTTGCCGACAAATGTCCGTCTAGTCAAGGCTATGGTTTTTCCTGTGGTCATGTATGGATGTGAGAGTTGGGCTGTGAAGAAGGCTGAGCACCGAAGAATTGATGCTTTTGAACTGTGGTGTTGGAGAAGACTCGAGAGTCCCTTGGACTGCAAGGAGATCCAACCAGTCCATTCTGAAGATCAGCCCTGGGATTTCTCTGGAGGGAATGACGCTGAAGCTGAAACTCCAGTACTTTGGCTACCTCATGCGCAGAGCTGACTCATTGGAAAAGACTCTGATACTGGGAGGGATTGGGGGCAGGAGGAGAAGGGGACGACAGAGGATGAGATGGCTGGATGGCATCATTGACTCAATGGACGTGAGTCTGAGTGAACTCCGGGAGTTGGTGATGGACAGGAAGCCTGGAGTGCTGCTATTCATGGGGTCACAGAGTCGGACACGACTGAGGGACTGAACTGAACTGAACTGAAGAGCCCTGGAGAAGGAAATAACTGACTCCAATATTTTTGCCTGGAGAATCCCAAGGACAGAGGAGCCTAGAGGCTACAGATCATGGGGTTGCAAAAGAGTCGGGCATGAATCAGCACGAGCCAAATACAAGTGCCTCCACCCGGAAACATAGGAAATAAAGACACAGGGAGCCAATAACGTTAACATTTAATTGAAGAGTGTTTTCTGCTTTTTTTTCCAAGATGACTTCCACCATACAGTAATAAAGTTCTAACAAATTAATTTTTTGTTCACAAAAAACTTATTAAATGATTTCTACTAATAAATAACATTTACACCATTTGCTTTAACATAACAGAAAGCAAGAAAAAGCCAGTAATCTCTAAGCACAAGCAAATAATCCATCATTCAGAAAAGCCTCAAAAAAATACACCACCAGCTAGTCTCATATGTCTAACTGTCTCATTTAGGAAGCAAAGCCCAGATCCTTTCTTGGAAAAACGCCTGCTGACATCTCTACTAGGAAACACAGCTTTGGGTCACAGTGCGCTGAGAAAGGAAGTGAGGCATTCGTGATGGTGTCTCCAAAAAGTTTCTCTGACAGACAAAAATCCTATCTTTGTTGCCACAAATCAAAATCTACAGTAGACCACCTCCTTATTACATGCACTTCACTTTAACACGCAAAAAACCAGAAAGTTATTTGAAGACAGCTATGTTAAGGGAGTGAAGGGAATCGGGGCAAAGACTTACAAAAAGGCAGTGTGCATGGCCCTCCCTTAGGGCTGCTCAGAGGGATGGTCCACATCCATGTCCTCCCTTCTTGATCTTAAGCCACCTGGACTGCTCATGAGGGTGTAGAGAGGAGAAGACACATAACCCTGTCTTGGACAAAGGTGTTATTTAGCAAGTCCTGCCAAGGCTGCTGGGGCGTGAGGCCATGGCCTCCCTGGAGGGAATATACTCTCCAGGATCATCTTTACCTTTGTGACTCCATAGATGAAGGCAGCTAACTGACCCCATTCAATGTGGTTGGCTGGACAGAGGCAGGTCAGGTCACAAGTCTCAAAGTCATGTAGGCTTCCTCTTTCGCACTCTTGTCAATGGCACAGAGCTCTCCTGTGAATACAGTTCTCTGCTGGACTCAAGAGGAATGACCCTGTTTTTCGACTACACGACTTTCTTCCCCTACACCCATCTGCTCTTTCTTATGACTCTCCTAGGAGCCTTTGATCACAGCAGAGCTGAAGAGGGACTGTGGGATGTCGATGCTTCAGTGCTATGCTCCAGGTAATAAAAACCCTCCTCCAGCTATTGTTGGGTTCCCCTAGCCTGCTCTTTACTCTCTCGTATAGCAGATTTCAGAAAACCTGTAGACCTGGGTGCCAGGCAAGATGGGAATCCATGTTTATAATCACAAATGATTTAGGAAATTGGAGCCTCACTCCCACACCCTAGGCTCTGGGTTCACTTTCCCTCTCGTCTTTTCTGCAGGGATATGGAAAGCTGAACAATGCTCTGAAAACCTTGGGTTCCACGTTACTATAACAACTATGATAAATGTTGGAGATTCTAGAATGATACATCAACAAGTCTTTATGGGTGCAAAAATAATTTTCAATACAAAAATGAGAGGGGAAAAAAGAAACACCCCTGATAATTAATATAAAGAAAAACTATGAATCAGCCAATCCAGTAATAAGATTGTTCTAAACCATTTTAACTGACTGGTCACCCAGAGTGGTCAGGATGAACTTAATTCTCAAGAGCTTGAGTTTTGTATGTATAGGTATGGTACAATCGAAAATTCTGGAGATCAGCAAACAATATTTACATAAAACAAGGGAGAGTAGAGGGAACAGATTTCAGCCTTATTTACTCTGAGGCTAGAGAGACTCTTGAGTAATGACCATGAGCAGTGAATCCAGCTGTATCTCATGTAGGCATGGTTTATAATATTTTTCTTAGAGCAGCCACCTCAAACTTTGTTAAAATAACTCAGAAGAGGATCTAAGGGACAATGCCAAGGCCCCAAGTTATCCAACTCTAAGGAATCCCACCCTTGCTCCATAAGGATATTAAATAATGACATTCTGTTTACAAAACAAGTAAGAACATTTCTTTTCCTATTTTGAATGTGTATTAGTCACTCAATCATGTCCGACTCTTTGTGACCCCACGGACTGAAGCGCGCCAGGCTCCTCTGTCCATGGGACTTCCCAGGCGAGAATACTGGAGTGGGTTGCCATGCCCTTCTCTAGGGGATCTTCCCGACCCAGAGATCAAATCCATGTATCCTGCATTGCAGGCAGATTCTTTACCATCTGAGCTACCAGGGAAGCCCTATTTTGAATAGTATCATGAAATCAGATATCCTGTTACCAGGATAAGAAAGCAAATCTTTGCTATTGAGAAAAACTTGTTTCATGGAACTGTATCTGTTCTATAGGAACAGAGAAGGCTATGGAAACATAGATTAAAAGATATGAAAAACACCGATATTCCTGGAGAGTCTGATGCTTCTGTCTTAGGCAAGAAGGCACATCATGCCCATTGGTGTGATAAGCCATTTTCGCTTTGATGGTCAATATCTAGTCAAAAAAGCCCAGTGAATTAGCAATGTCTATACCCATAACCTACGGTTTTCAAGAAAACAGGCTGCTTTTGTTTTAGCATTCTGTCACACACACAGTTTATTTGTTTTGCTTTTGCTGTAAATATTCAGGACACAGAAATTAAAAACAGATGTATGTTTTGAACTTGTATTAGATAAGTACTGAAATTTTGATTAATGAGAACTGTCAACTGATCACTCTGAAATTTTGTATAACATGGAATTAAACAAAATTGGGAAAACTGAGCTTTGGGAAGTGTCATTTCAAAAATGGTTATTTCAGAAAAGTTCACAAAGATATAGAAAGTGCCCCATGCCCCCGCTGCCCCCCACCATAAGAAGAGTTGAATAAGGTCCCTGTGAACTTTAAAGGGAAGGAGAACAAGAGAAAAGTATTTCCAGTATCTTTAGAGCAAACATTCAGAGGAAAGATTTAGTAAAAACAGAAGAGGTTTTCAAAACAGCGACACTGCAGAGCACTGAGAACATTAAAATGTTTGAAATGATGACTCCAGGCAAACGATCAGACCCCAGGTAGTCCTATGACAAACTGACGGCAGGCCACCAGCCCTCTTGGGAGCTGTTGTTTAGATTAAAACATTAAAAAAATAGGTTAAAATCCTCCAATGAAGTCTAAAGGGAAGAACAAGTACCATTATTACAATATATTCCTAAGGCTCACATCTTCTAAACTGTCTTGAATCACAGGTGCAAATGCCCATACAGGTACACTGACTGTGGTCTGGTTTTAATGGCCACCCATTCCAGTGTTCTTACCTGGGAAATCCCATGGGTGGAGAAGCCTGGTGGGCTACACATAGTCCATGTTGTACAGAGTCAGACGCAACTGAAGTGACTTAGCATGCACGCACTGTATTACACTCACCACACAACTTTCTAAAGCATTGAGGTACACACCCCAGCCTTCCACAGAACATAAGAAATGCTTTTACCTCTAGCATTCAACAGGATTTCCAAACCCAACTTCCTATAAGAGCTTTTGCTCTTTTAAACCCCTTCTAATTTTCTTGAATTGTGACCACTTAACTTTTGGCTGGTACTTCAACTGCTCAAAGGGTACCTGTAAAATACATCTTTTCACTCAGCTTTGTCAAGGAAAATTGTTTTATCATACTACTTCATTTTGAGAAGAAAATGAAGACCTTCCTAAGTAACTTCTTTTTTAAAAAACTAATATAATTTTTGCTTATAAGGATTTAAAGTAACTACTTCCCTATTCGCCTCTTGACTGAAGCCCTTACGATGGAAGCCCAAGGTTTCTACCTGTGGACCGTGTATGTGTAAGAATAGCCTCGATGGACAAGAGAATGGGATCAGGGACATCCATCCATCAGACTTATGAACTGATGGTCAGTGTTACATGAGATTTCCAAGATGGCAGCCCTTTCTCTGTTGGGATTGGGGGAAAGAGGAGTATGAGGATATCTAGGTGATCAATTCCTCTGATTATAAAGAAATGATGATCAGTAAAGACAGCTACTGGAGACTCTCCCTCCTTTCAGAAGTTTTACTCACAATCCAAAAAGAGATGTTTTTCTCTTTGTCCCAATATCCTTCCTATCTTTTTTGTTAAGAGAGCAATCTATGCCATCAGATTCCAACCTCCAAAATACTTTGATTTCTGTCATAAACAAATCGGGAACTGTTAGCAAGGTATAGGAAAACAGAGATAGATGGGCTTAATCCTCATTCTCCTTATGAAATTATGTTTGTTTTCGTTTTTTTTTTGTTGTTGTTTCTTTTTTGAGCCACACCACGTGGCTTGAGGGAATTTAGTTTCCTGACCAGGGACTGAACCTCAAGCCCTCAGCAGTGAACGTGTGGAGGAGTTGTAACTACTGGGCAACCAGAGAATTCCCTGAAGTTGTATTTTTTTGAAAAATGTTTTCTGGTGTCCTCGAAGCTCCAAACATAAAGTACTACTGCCTGGGATATATGTTTCAAGGCTGACCGATGAGTTATTACGACATGGCACCTGTCACCAGGCTAAACCAAAAATGGGAGCCTAAGGATCCCTGAAACGTTCTTCACTAGTTGGTTGTGACCTGAAAAACTAAGGGAAGATTATTCAAACATTATATCTGAACACTTGTTTTTATATTCTAAAATATGCGACAGAGACTAATAATACACAGTTCAACCTAATGAGTGCTAAAAAAATGGAGGAACGTCCCAGTATTTGATAGACAGGAATGCCCTTTAGCAAGACTTGCAGTTCACAAGGGGACCGTTTTAACCTAATCAGTTTCCACGACCCTGTGCGCACGTGCTAAGTCGCTTCAGTCGTGTCCTACTCTTTGCAACCCTATGGACTGTAGCCCACCAGGCTCCTCTGCCCATAGGGCTCTCTAGGTAAGAATACTGGAGTGGGTTGCCATGCCCTCCTCCAGGGGCCCCAGTTGGTTTCAAAAATGTCGACACAGAAAAACAGATGGAAGACAGGGAGAAGAGATGTGAGAGCTGATGCAATAACACGGAAGGGCATAACTGTCGAAGGTTCTACAGAGGGCATTTATAAAATATTTAGAAATGTCACTTCCTTTGCAGATGAGGTAAATTACCTAGGATTCAAAAATAAAAGCAAAAGAATCTGGCAACAGTTAAGAAATCTCCAAAGTTCTAAGGGAAGTTTAAACCAATCATGCTCAAGGTTAGATGAATAAATTTTAAGTCATTCTACAAAAAAATCCCTCATTATTTTTTATTTTGCCATACCAGGATACATTAAGAGTAACTGAGAGTCCAGAAGAGAGTAGGTTATTATGGAAAGCATTTCCCTTGGCCCTTAAAATCACTGGGTTTGGGTTATTCACTGAGGAGTTCTACTATAATCAAGTTTTCCATAAGAAGAGAAGTTTTAGCCACTGAAATCTAAGAGATATTTTTCAGTGGTACCCTGTAGAAAAGGAAAAAGAAAACACCTTTTTGTGTTTGCAAAATGATTAGCCTGAAATGAACAATACTACCTCCAAAAACAAGAGAAAAGGCTGACTAGTTCAAGTCAGAAAGCCAGGGAAGCGGTTTCCAAGGCCCTTTTATTTGGGGACAGTCCCCTTTATAACACACGACTTCACTATGTGTCAGACAATCAGATCAGTTCCTAAAAATTAGAGGGGGGAAAGAAAAAGGAAAAAAGAAACAGATGCATTTTACATATATATTAAACATAAATTAAAAGAATTTATAAAAGGGTCACGTTTCTTACAGAGTAAATGCAGAGTGTATTTTGAATGCACCTCCAGGTTTAAGTTGTTTAAGTTGTTTGTGTTTAGCTTTCCGATAATAAATAAATAACACGGACTGTTAAGTCTTGGAGCCACCAGTGCCACCGCAGGGCTCTGAGTCATTACTGGCTCTTCTTCCCTTGTCGCTCCTGTGTGCAGCGTTGGCTTGGACCAGTTTCACCGGCCCATCAAAGTACTGGCTATCTTTGCGGGGTGGCATCCGCTCATTAATCCGGTCGAGACCTCGGGCTTCTTCAAAACTTCGGATCCTGTGCTGAAGCGAAAACCCTCTGATGGCTACAGGAAAACAGGAAAGGGAGGAGCTCCATTAGATATCTTTTAAGTTTCTTAGCATACAGCAACCTCCTAGAGGAAAATATAGAAGGGTGACCGTGGAGCACATATCTGGTGAAGGCAATGAACGATATTTGATTTCAATTAGCCTGGTCTGAAGCTATTGTTTCCTTAAGGCCCAAAGGGCCACTGAAACTGTGAAAGTAATTTTCATAGTTCAGTTCATCACAGCAGAAGTGGACCTGACATAAAGCCCCCAACATCTTTGAAAGAGTCTCTTATGGGCCAGAAACGTGCTCAGAGAGAGGAAAGAAGGCAACACTAGATAAGAGAACAAGTTAAGCAGACTAGTTACTCTAACACAAACATCACACTGACCACACAAAAAAGTAACAAAAGAGCTAATCCATTTGTTTAGGATAGCTTTTTTTTTTTTAATCTTGCAAAACCAGGAGCTGAACATAAGTTAAAAGCCATCTAAAAAAATAGTTTCTAGGTATTTTCTTTCTGTCTGCACTTCTGTATCACCAAGGAAAGGCATTCCCAGTGTGAACCACCTTATCTAACAGAACAATTAAATTTATAACATAAGTTTATCAATTGTGATGCTTTCAGCCTCAGATTCATAGATAATTTGTTACTTAAAATTTGTATAATTTAGCTTGGCTGACTGAGGGCAACCTCAGCAACAAATCAGACTGCATTCCTATCTGCTCTTGCCTCCACTTTTGATATGCTTCAGAATCATTAGATAAAGAGGTTGATGGTTTGAATTTCCAATAAATAAATGGATACCTCATAGCTATGGAAGGGCTATCAGCATGCACCATCTGAACACCCCATGACTGGTGGCTTAAACTTCAGCCATTGCATTAAAACTGAGAGAGCCCAGAAAGGACTTTGGCTGTGGAGAGGGTCATTTGAGTTAATATTACACAAATGAAGGACACAAAGGAAATACTTTGTGAGCATAGCTAGAGTTATCTTTTCCTTTTCTCAGTGTTAACAGTTCTGGTGATGCAACAATAAAAGATGTCTAACATTGACAAAGCTTTTTTAAGAACTAATACACAGACACATGATCACATCTATCGTAGGAACATGGCCATACCTTCCCGGGCCTCTACCGCTTCTACTGTGGCTGTAAGAGGCAGGAGCAGTGGCATGCAAAAAGGAAGACAGAGAAAGAGTGAGTAAACCAACAGCACCGCTGCCAGCAGACATCCCGGGCCCGACCTTCGAGCCTGTTCCCATCCGTAGTAACAGTGAACTAGTCAGAGAAGCGAGAGGCTTATTGCGAAAAACTAAACTAGGGGTGGGGCTGGGGGAACACGAGGTGGGGAGAGTTACTGAGGTTTCTCACACTGCAAGTGGCACGAGAACCTTTTAGCTGATGGCATCCACGGCTAAGACAGTCAAGCTGACTCGGAGAAACGAAATGCTGCTTTCCTCATTTTAAGTAGCCAGCTGCTAATTTATGCCTTGACATTCATGTATCCAAAATAATGACATGTCCAGTCAAATCACCTGATATTACAACCGTTCTTTAGTTTGTGATAGTTCAGATGGTACTAAATGAGCTGCTGCTGCATCCTATTAAAAAAAGTTATTTAAAACTATGGATGATTTCAAGCAACTTGTATAAGGTCTAGCTATCCTTTAAAATTACTTAATAAAAAAGAGTGGCTTTTGCCACAGGAACTATCCTCCAGTTAAAATAAATAAATAATATATATATTTTTTAAAAGAGTGGCTTTTGAATAACAGACTGGCATTTGGAAGGAAAAGAAAAAATGGAATATAAGTGAGAGGTTATTTCTTTTCCAAGGGGTGAATTACTAAGCTGGGAAAGGCATAAAGCTATTCAATTTCAAATACAAATTCATGTACCATCTGGAATTAGAGAAACAGCAGAGGCTGACATATCCAACTGACATGGCTTCCATTCTCCACATGAGAGAGCAGGCCAGTTACTAACAAGGCCCTCTTCTTTAGTGATGGAAAAGGAAGCTATTCAAAAATTAGTACTAACAGGTAAACTTTCCTGCATTTGTTTTTTAAGACAGTAAAAGCAGTACTACAGTAAGTCCTCTACATATAAGCCTTCAAGTTGAAGAACATGTGTTCTCACGTTCAGTCACCTAAGTTCTTTTAGTGAAGTTGCAGCTTGTCTTCCATTGATTGATGACCATCCTTCAGTTCTACCATCTCTCATCTCCTCCAGGCAGTAACTCTTCTTGCCTGTTCACTCGATGCCAGCCCCTATGTGCCAGCTGTTTACTGTACTTTTCAAGGTACTGGACTGTGAGATGGAAAATGTTTCCTTTGTTTCTGTGTTTGTTTTTTATGTATTATGTGAAATTAGTTGGGTGCCCAGGCTACCTCTGTTGAACTTACAAACCAACTGGACATACGAACGTGCTCTTGGAATGAAACTTCTTCTTATGTAGGGGACTTACTGCGTATGAAAATGTTACAGGTTGTAGTGAGAAAAGACCTTATTAGGAAAATCCTGTCAGCTCCCCCAAAACTAATTTTTTAAAAGAAGGCAGGGAAGAATAATGAACAGTAACAGTTTGCTGTTCCCGAAGCTTTTTATAATCAATCATAGAGGAAAAACTGGAAGAACTGAAAATTAACTTCTGAAAGAAATGTGAAAAATGGCAACTTGGAATCAATTTATCAAGTGAGTGTTTACATTTGTCAACCATATGTTGGCATGTGTTAAAGCAATGTCACATCCTCCCAAATCACTTCACAGAGAACAAACTCTCAGAAGGAAAGGACAGTGCCTTCAGACAGCATACTATAACAGCAACTGTTAGGAAGTGAGAGAACAAAGCTTTACCTGAAATTGTATAGAGTGTTGGTTTAATTAGACTTTAAAAGCTATGTTTGCAGTAAAATGTGTACTAACATCGCATTATTTTGGGTCCTCCTAGAATTGCTTTTTGCACTAGGTATTAAGATATTAGCCTGCATGAGGGATATTCTTGATAAGTAAGAGTCATATAAAACTGAAGAACTGGTTTTTTTCCCCCCTCCCGTACTGAAATACTTTTTTTTATTGAATGAGATTTCTTTACTGAAATATAATTCATATACCATAAAATTCACTTGTTTAAAGTGTACAGTTCAATGATTTTAATATATTTAGAGTTGTGCAACCATTACCACAATCTATGGTTAGAACATTTTCATCACTCTCCCCCCACCAAAAAAAAATGATCTCCCTCCCTCATTCCTTCACCTAACCTTACAATCAAACACTTACCTACTTTCTGTCTCTACAGATTTGGCTGTTCTAGACATTTTGCATAAATGGAATCACATACTATGTGGTGTTAGTGATTGGCTTCTTTCACACAGCAAAATGTTTTCAAGGTTCATTCATGCTGAGGATTATAACAGTATTTCATTCCTTTTTATGACTGAATAGTATAGTTCATTGTATGGATATACCACATTTTGTTTCTCTGTTCATTAGGTGATAGACATCTGTGTTGTTTCTGCTTATTGGCTATTACAAAGCATGCTGCTATGAACATTTGTGTACAAGTTTTTGTGTGGTTATATCTTCATTTCTCTGGGTATGTAACTAGGAATAGAACTTCTGGGTCATATGATTAACTGTATGTTCAATCATCAAAGAAATTGCCTGATTGGTTTTCAAAGAGCTGCTCCATTTTACATCCCTACCAACAGTATATGAGAATCATAATTCCTCTCCATTCTCACCAACACTTGTTATTGTCTGTCTTTTTGATCACAACTATCCAGTGGGTCTTTAATTAAAGTGGTTTCTCATTGTGGTTAATGTCTAATGATGTGGAATATCTTTTTACATGCTTATTGGTCATCTGTATCCCTTCTTTGGAAAAATGTCTATTCAATTTTTTACCCATTTTTAATTGGGTAATTTGTCTTATTGTTATTCAGTTACAAGAGTTCTTTACAGTTTCTAGATACTAGTCTCCTATCAGATATATGCTTTGTAAAGATGGGGTTGACCAAAAAGTTCCTTTGGGTTTTTCTGCAAGATGTTATGAAAACACCCAAAGGAACTTTTTGGTCAACTCAGTATTTTCACCCATGCTGTGGGTTGTCTTTTCACTTTCTTGATGGTTCCATTTGTAGTACAAAACTTTAAAACTTTCAGTGGAGTGCCATTTATAACTGATCTGTTTTTCTTTTTCTTTTTTTAATCTTATGGTCTTTCCTCTTTATTTTGGCTACTTGGAAGCCTGGAATTAAATGTGTGATTATTGGATTTCACTGGTTTGTTTTCCTTTGTGCTCCAATTTCTCAGCATATTTATTTCCCTTCACCATGTTGGATGTATACTGTAACTTACTCAAATCCCCCTTGGAATAAGGTGGAGTATAAATGAATGTAGGCTATAAGGTTATATGGGTTGGGACCTTGTTCATTGAAGGCTGTCCAAGTAAAGTTCTATGAACAATAAAAGGTCTTTTCAGCTAATGCTCATTTGTCACTGAACCTGTGGAACTGAGATTCTGATGGAAAAATGACAAAATTAACTCAGTTCTTGCAAATCAATGATAGAATAAGAGGCTCTAAAAAGTTTGCTGCAACTTTAGTTATGTTCTGACACATTCCTGAGCTTTCCATCAATTTTCAAATATCAATGCTGCTGCCAAGTCGCTTACTGTGTGGTACCCCATACCTGGCAGCCCACCAGGCTCCTCTGTCCCTGGGGTTCTCCAAGCAAGAATACTGGAGTGGGTTGTATCAATAACAATCTTATATTGATTAAAACATTCATATTCAAGTCAGGAACGAAGAGAAACTGCATATATTGGGGACTGAGAACAAAAGGTAGATTAAGGGTTATAAACAACAAATCTCCAAACAACACATCTATGAAATTCTGCTACTTATCCCAGATTTGCTGATTTACTTTTTCAAATCAAGATCTAGAAAAATTTGGTTCAGATTAAAACAACTTTGTGGATCAGCAAATTTTTGAATCATTTCAAGCAAGGATGTATAGGGTGTTCCTTTTTTCCTTTACCCATGTTACTTCCTATTAACTCTAAAATGCCTTGTCAGAGTTGCTCTCAGAATATCTCACATGGCTAACAATGAAGTAATGATGGAAAAGTATTTTGCTTACAAGAAACTGTGCATTTGACAGGAAAAATTCAATTGGAAACAATATTCTTCCTGTGAAACTACAGAAGCTAAGAAAATTAATTATATACTTCTAAAGAGGAAATATTCATTCTTCCTCATAAATAAACTAATATTTCAGTATTTGATTTGAAAGAGAAAAGAGGAAACCAATCCTATAAAAAGTATGGGGAAACTAGGCTGTTCCTAAGAATCAATAGCCTTGGAATATTTACAAAACACAAAGAATTCCTATAAGAGGTATTCCTATAGGAGAAGAGGAAAAAAGAAAAACTGAAGTAGAAACAATTTTTAAAAAAAAGGGCAAAAAAGCAGTGAACTCTAAGTTGTTAATGCTTCAACTCCAGTTTTCAAGCCTAGAATTTAGTCATCCAGTGATCTGATCTCATGTCTCTTCCCCCTGCTTGACCAGATCTATTTATATTGACAAACATCAACCTTTTCATTCCTGGGTTCTATCAGGCCCTCTCCTTAGGAAGTCAGCACCCACATGATTTTCAGAACTGACATTATGGTTGAAGAGGAAACCATATCTTGCAGGATATGGTTCGCAGGCAAAGAGGCAAACTCCTTCTCTGACTGAGGAACTTTAACCTCCACTCCCCATCAAATTAAGATATAAAATGCACACAAGTGAGGCACATGCTATGCACAGATATGAAGTGCACTGCTTAATACATCTTTATATATATGCACACACTTGTGTAACTATCACCCCAATAGTGATACAGAACATGACTCCTACTCCAAAAGTCCCCTTGCCCTTTCTGGGTCCATATTCTCCCACCAGAGGAGCCATTTTGACTTCTTTTACTATTTATGAGTCTGCCAGTTGTTGTTGTTTTTAAAGCAGAAAAATAATTTATTCCAGAAGAGAGCAGAAGTAAATTCATCCTGAAAATATATTTAGGCATAATTCTGGTGGGACAGATCTTCCTTCTGAGTATGTTCTTCTATTGGTGGCCCCACTATCCTGTAACAGTTCTTAAACCCTTCGCTGATGCTCATGTAGTGAGTACGCAGAATCAGCCTTCAGATCCACAGGTTTCACAGAGACAGTCATGTATTTTTCTTAGAAAAACAGTACTTTTTATTTTTCCATTTTATTATTTTTTAATTGTATTTTTTTCTAGAACAGCATTTCCTTTTTTTTCTTTCCTTATTTAATATTTTTAGGCTCTTCCCCTACTCCCCCCAAGAACAGCACTTTCTGTCTCAGTTCAGTTCAGTCACTCAGTTGTGTCTGACTCTTTGCGACCCCATGGACTGGAGCACTGCAGGCTTCCCTGTCCATCACCAACTCCTGGAGCTTGCTCAAACTCATGTCCACTGAGTCGGTGATGCCATCCAACCATCTCATCCTCTGTCATCCCCTTCTCCTCCTGCCTTCAATCTTTCCCAGCATCAGTGTCTTTCTATCCCAGCAGAGCACACAAACATTTTATGGAGTTTGTACAGTTTACATTAGGTAGGTATACAATTCATCAAAAGGTGAAAAAAGTGACAGGGAAAATAGCACTGCACTGTAGAATAAGACGTTCCAATGTGCTGTGAGTATTTAAGGCAGTGGATGGCCAAAGCAGGCGCATCAAGGGAGGTGGTCAGGTACTGCACTGTAGAGTAAGACGTTCCAATGTGCTGTGAGTATTTAAGGCAGTGGATGGCCAAAGCAGGCGCATCAAGGGAGGTGGTCAGGGTATTGAGGTGATTTTGTATCTCTTCACGACTAAAGACAACAGCTAAGTGACCCGGTCATCAACAAGGGGATGATAACTCCCTAGTCGGGACCCTCAGGGATGAACCAGGGCTCCAGGAAGCTGACGAAGCCCCAGGAACACGTTCCTCACGATGAAGGCATCATGAGGCTGTGTTCATCATGGTTGTGGCCAGAGCTGCCAGTCCCTGCCCCACACCCTCACTTTGGTCCCACCCAGAAGTGTTCATCTGCCTGCTCCTGAACATCATACAAATCAAATAGTCTGTGCTCTTTTGTATCTAGTGTATTTAGTTAAACATGGTATCTATGAAATTCAACCATATATTCATAGTGCTATTTTTTTTATATATTCATGATGTTACCTTTATTGTTGAGTAATACTCCACTGTATAAATATTAAGTGGAATATTTTTTGCATTTATTCATAATGTTTTTGCATAGATTCATAATGTTATTTTTATTGCCTGGTTATAGGGTAGACAAATGTTTTGATTTACTGCCCAGCAATTTTCTGAAGTGGCTGAACCAATCTGCAAATGCACTGGCAATATATCTTGTTTTCCACAAACTCACCAACACTTGATACTGTCACACTTTTAAATTTTAGCCATTCTAGAGGATGTGTAGTGGTATCTCACCATGGTTTTATATCCATTTTTAAGCATCAAATTTTCATATGCTTTTTGGCCATTTTGATACTCTCTTTTGTGAAGTACTGTTAAAATTTTTTGACCATTAAAAAAAATTAGTTGTTTGTATTTTTCTTATGGAGTTGCAGTTCTTTATAGACTCTGAATGTAAGTTCTTTGTTAGACATATGTACTACAAAAATATCCCAGTTTAAAGTTTGTCTTTTCCCTTTTTTAGTCATGAATTTCTGTGAATAGACATTCTTAATCTTAATGAAACTCATTAATTATTTTTTTCTTTTAATTTTAGTGCTTTTTGTGTCATATTTAAAATTTTATCTTCCTCAGTGCTTACTTTGCATGTTTTTTTCTGGGAAGTTTATTTATCTTTTACACTTAAATTATAATTCATTTTGATTTAGTTTTTACATATGGTGAGAAGGAGCAATCCATTTTCTCCCCTCCAGAGATGAATATTCAATTGCTTCAGTGCCATTAATTTGAAAGAAGCCTTAATTTCCAATTTGACACTGAATGCTGGATAATAAGAGCACACATTCCATGAAAGAAGTATTGCTCATACTTACCTGTCTCAATAGTCTGCTTTCCTCCTGAGAGGACACCCAAAGGCAGTGTCCCTGTAGGAGTCAGGCCCTTGAGAGTTAGCACGCTCTCACTCTCTTCCCTGCAAGAGAAGATCAAAGCCCCAGGTTAATGCCATGCAGGGTGTCTACCACTTAGTATCTACAAAGATACTTGAAAGAAGACAAGAAAAGATGCACAAAGATGGAGGATAGGTACTCCTTCTTCTACCTCTTCCCTGACCCCCAAAAGGGATGTTTTCTGTAAATATTCCAACTTTAAGCAATTAGCCAGGCCCTGCTTTTAAATTAGAGCCACTTAATAGTCAGGTGCTGATCTAATGTTTTCCATATATTACCCTATTTAATCCTCCAAATAACCTTAAAAGGCAGATCCTGCTATTATCTTTTACAGGCCAAGAAAATGAGGCACAAGATCACATGGCTGAGAAGACATAGGGCCAGGATGTGAACAGAGGCCACTGAGCTCCAGAATCCACATTAAATCACTAACATTCACTGCACTGTATCTAAGCTCATACCAAATAAATGTTTGCCAGAATTATTTCTAGTCACTTTAACATGTAGGACTGATTCAATCTGCATTCAACCCAAAGACCCACAGTTTTGATACCACACTCCAATTCTAAAACTACCGATCTGAAATCAACTTCTAAATCACTCTCAAAACATTTTTATGGCACACCATAATGACAAGGCTTTTCCTTACCGAAGAATTGAAAAGACCCGTGCCATCTTCCCAATAGCTCTGATTTTATTCTTGATGATCTCCTTGCGAACTGTAGTGCCTCCTTAGAGAATACAAACAATATGTGAGTTAAAGGAATATGCTAACAGGTTTAAAAAAATGCAGGATGAAGTGCCTTTCTAAGTTAAAGAAATGGTTTTAAACAAAGAAATCAAGGCCAAAGTTTGTCTAAACAAACAAAAAACCCAGGAAGTTTTAAGGAGCAGGGGAAAAAAATAAAGATGAAGTAAAAAAATGGAGGGGCCACAAGAAGGACAGAGTGAGCAGATTTATGAAGGTAGGAACTTACTGGTGCTTCTGAAAGGTAGAACATAGTGAAGAAGGAAATACATACAAACAAAGACAGTTGCTACTACAGCAAAAACATCTCTTGAGAATGCTGTGGGCCACCTTACGATGCAGGGCTTGGTCGGCCAAATGGCAAGGGATGACTTAAGCACTTGTCTTCTACATGGAAACACAGCACATAGCTGGCTCTCCTGAACTGAGCAGGAGCTGCTTTCATTCTATCATCCTCACGTACACACTGGTGAGTTATTTCCAACCACAGACAGCTGTGCGGTACAAATGAGGATGACAGGTCAGGTATTTTATAAAATATCAAAAAAGTTAACAGAAGACTGTGGCCTTTTCTCATACCAGATTTAGGAAACAGCTCACACACCAGAAGTCAATGTCCAGGCATGCATCAGGTGGCCGCATTCAAAAGTCAGAAACTAAGAAACGTGGCCTCTCCTTCCTCACCCACCCAGCTCTCAAAATCCTGCAGGATCACACAGCAGGGGCCAGAGAAAACGTAAACATTAAAACAGAAAGGGAGGATGGAGGGCCTGTCTGAAATTATTCAACTATAACTAAAAAAGTCTAATTAATAGACTGTGATGAGACAGACAGCGAGTATTAAGCTCGTAGCACATTCTGTTCAGATACCTTTCTGAAAGCTTGAAATGTAGTGATCTTCAGGGAGAAGAGACACCAAGAAACAAGGAGATGGAAATAGAAATATGGGAAGAGAAATTTAAGTTTGCATGGAAGAGAGAGGAAAAAAAAAATCAAAGTGAAATGCAATGAGAGAAGCAGGCTATTATCTTTATCAGCTCAGAAGAGACATCCTTGGTATCATGATAGAATATTAAATTACAGACTTCTTGCATGGAGTCTTCAAAGTTTTAAATGAATTCACATCTCTTATTTTCCAACATATTATATCCCCACAGATCATGAAGATAAAATCAGACAAGGAAAAAAGATATTATTTGTGTAACAAATAATGCTGAAAACAATGAACAAAGGACAGAATGAACAGCAGGTGCATCTCTAAATGGAGAATCATGTTTTTGTATGATGGACACAATTATCTTCTCACCTCCTTCTGGAGATACTATAGTTTTTCCATGTTTAAATTTTATATCTTTAGAATCTCAAGTTCATCCACTTAGGCTGTTTTATGCTGTTGTCTCAGAGACTCTACAGAGAAGTCCCATAATCCTTGGTGTTTGCTCATTGTTAAGAATGACGGACTGGAAAGCTTTCTGAACTGGTTGGTGGTTGACTGCTGTCTTGCAGCTTTCTGTACACAGAGTGATCGGGGTGTGTCTTTTTTTAGGGTATTTTCTGTATCAGTACTGAAAACGTGGGCACATGTGCCTGTGTGTGTGTTAGCTGTTCAGCTGTGTCTGACTCTTGGTGACCCAATGGACTGTGGCCTGCCAGGTGCCTCTGTCCATGGGATATCCCAGGCAAGAATACTGGAGTGGGTATAGCCATTTCCCTCTCCAGGGGAATCTTTCTGACCCAGAGATTGAATCCGGCTCTCCTGCATTGCAGGCAGATTCTTTGAACCACCAAGGAAGCCCACTGAGAATGCGTGCGATCACTTAATTTACCCATTTTTGGCAAAGTTATCGATGCCCTCAACTGTATCCCTGTCCAGAAATTCTTTGGTTTACTTTTTTGGATATTAGCCTCTGGTCTTGGGAGAAAAGACAGCTAGGACTTTAACTGCCTTTCAAATATCTCTTACCTGCTCTACTTATTTTAGCTAGAGGCCATCTCCCTCTTCTCAATAGGCCCCAGTTCTAGCAACTGGCACAGTCTAGCAATTCCTCTGCTTTTTGAGAATTCTGTGCTGAACTCAGCATTCTCCATTACTAAGCCAGGCTTCAGCTTTCTTGAATCAGCCAAGTTAGTAATACTAATTCGTTTGTTTCCTGGCTTCCAAAATTCCTACAAAAATCTCTACATTTTTGTAGGCTTATAACTTTGGTAAAAAAAAACCTCTATTGTGAAGTATGATAAACATATAGAAAAGTACATAAAACAAAGACAGACTCAGTGCTTTTTACTAAAACACAAATGGCCAAATAACCAGCCAGGACAATAAATAGAGCCTTGTCAGCACCACAGATTTCCCCCTACTTGGGCCCCTCCTAATAATTAAGAGTCCCCCTCTTCCCAAAGAAAACTGTTCTCTTGACTTCTATTGGAATCACTTTCTTGCTCTTTCTTTATAGTTTTACCATTTAAGCATGTATTCACAAGCACTAGTTTTAATTTTATTTTTAATGTATGTCGTTGGAACAATCAAATAATGCATTTTTGTGTCCGGCTTCTCTTGTTCAACATTATGTTTTTAAGATTCATCCATGTTCCCTCTGTTCCTGTAGTTCACTGTCATTATTGTATACAATTCCACTATAGGAATATGTCACAATCTATTTATCCTTTTCACTGTCAGTGGTCATTTGGGTTGATTCCAATTTTTGGCTAACTCGGCTGCTATGAATATTCTGGTGTATTTTTCTCAGCTGCACATATTTCTGCTAAGTACACTCCTACAGTTAGACTGCTCAGATATAAGGTATGTATATGTTCAACTCTGGATAATGGTTTGGCATTATCTACTAAAGTGGATGTACCAATTTATACTTAGTGTATGAGCATCCCTGTTGCTATACGTTCTGGTCAACATTTGGTGTTACTCATGTTTAACTTTAGCCACTTTGGTAGGTATGCAGAATCACCCATTGTGGTTTTAATCTGCACTTTCAAAATGACTACTGTGGCTGAATAACTTTTCCTATTTTTATTGGCCATTTGGATATCCTCTTTTATGAAGTGCTCATTCAAGTCTCACCTCACTGATCTGTAGTTTTTTATATACTCTGCAAGTGAACTGTTTGTTGGTTGTGTAGCAAATACCCTCCCCCATTCTGTAGCTTGTCTTTTTTTTTTAAACACTTATTTATCTAGCTGCTCCAAAGGTTTTATTTGTGCTTTCTATCTTCACTGAAGTATGTGGGATCCTTAGTTGGGCATGTGAACTCCTTAGTTGCAGCATGTGGGATCAAGTTCCCTGACCAGGGACAGAAGCCGGGCCCCCAGGCACTGGGAGTGCAGAGTTCTAGAGCCACTGGGCCACCAGGGAAGTCCCTGTAGCTGTCTTTACACACTTGCTGCTGCTGCTGCTAAGTCGCTTCAGTCGTGTCCGACTCTGTGCGACCCCATAGATGGGAGCCCATCAGGCTTCCCCATTCCTGGGATTCTCCAGGCAAGAACACTGGAGTGGGTTGCCATTTCCTTCTCCAATGCAGGAAAGTGAAAAGTGAAAGTGAAGTCGCTCAGTCGTGTCCGACTCTTAGCAACCCCATGGACTGCAGCCTACCAGGCTCCTCCATCCATGGGATTTTCCAGGCAAGAGTACTGGAGTGGGGTGCCATTGCCTTCTCCGCTTTACACACTTAGTCTTCTGATAAACACAAGTTCTAATTTTTAATGCAGTCCAATAATTTCCTATATTGCTAGTGTTTTTTGGCGTATTGTTTAAGAAATTTTCCTCTACTTCAAGGTCATGAATGCATTCTATGTAATACATATTAGAAGCTTTATTGTTCTGCCTATCATATTTGAATGTGTTAGTCCATCTGGGAATTTATTCTTGGGTTTAGAATACAATAGGGGTTAGTTAGGTTTAATTTTTTTCTCAAACCATACCAATATCATCATTTTCCTATTACTCTACAGAGATACCTCTAGTGTAAATCAAGTGTCTGTATATACGTGGATCTGTTTCTGGATTCTCTGTTTTGTTTCACTGCTCCTCTGTCCTTGAGCTAATAATTCCAGTTACTTTCTTCTTTGATTTAGATATTTCCGTATGAATTTCAGAAACTACCCTTAGAAGTTCCATATAAATTTTAGGGTCAAATGGTTAATATTTGACTTTGTATTGAATCTGCAGATCAATCTGAGAATAACATACCTTTATAACATTGAGTCTCTCAATAATCTATGGACATGGTATTTCTTTCTATTTATTTAGATGTCCTTTAATTTCTCTAATAATGGTTTAGTTTGTTGCTTAGAGGTATTACACATCATTTGTTAGATTTATTGCTAGGAATGATATTGTCAATGGTATCTTTTTAAAAAGTTCATTTTGTTTCTTGCTGGCAAATAGAAATACAGTGATTTTTGCTTTCTGACTTTGTATCCAGCAGCTCTGCTACATCTGTTTATTGATTCTAATAAATAATCTATAAACTTTTAAATTGCCTCTATATATAATCATATAAATAACAATCTATAAATCTATAAATCACGATCTATAAATAACGATCATTTTGTTTCTTCCTCCTCAATCTTTATACCTTGTATTTCTTTCTATTGCCTTCCTGTACTGGCTACGACTTCTAATAAGATATTATAAAGAGGTTTTGATAGCTGGCATCCTTGTCTATTCCCAACCACTAAGGAAAGCTTTCAATATTTCACATATGATATTTGTTATAGGTTTTCACAGATAAATTTGTCAGATTAAAAAACTCCTTTCTAAACCTAGTTTAAGAGATCTATTGTAAATGAAGGATGAATCTTATCCAATGCCATTTCTACACCTAGAGAGGTGATTTTTCTCCATTTTTTCCCTTAATGCAGTGAATTACATTAATTGATTGATTAAAAAAATTTTTTTTGGCCATGCCTGCAGCATTCAGGATCTTAGTTTTCCAACCAGGGATCAAACTTGTGCTTCCCGCATTGTGAGCATGGAGTCTTAACCACTCAACTGCCAGAGAAGTCCCTGTTGATTGATTTTTTCATATATATATTTTTTACTTTTCAATAGTTTTAGATGTATAGAAATGTTAAGATAGCATAGATAATTTCCATATACCCTCTCCTAGTTTCCACTATTATTAATATCTTACATTAGTATACCCTGAATGAATTCTGAATGCTAAATCTTCAAACATGTTATTTGAGTAAGTTACATTTTTCTAGAAATCTATTTTGTCTAAGTTTTAAATTTTACTGGTATAAACTTATTCTTGTTATTTTCTTAATGTCTATAGGATTGGTAATGAATGTTGTCTTCTTCTTCAGTTCTGTCATCAGTTATGTTTGTCTTTTTTATCAGGGATTTGTCAATTTGATTGAAATGAGCACATTCTGGTTTTACTGCTCCTCTATCCTATATTTTATTTATTTAGTTAGTTTTTGAGGGGTGCACTGCATAGCTTGTGGCATCTTACTTTCCCGACCAGGGATTGAACCCAGGTCCTCAGCAGTGAAAGCACAGAGTTCTAACCACTGGACCATCAGGAAATTCCCTATACTGTATTTCATTTTGTTTTCTTATGCTTTTCTTAACTTCTTTATTTCATTCCACCTGCTCCCTTTAGGTTTAATGTGCTATCCCCTTTTTCTCTTAACTTCTTGAGACAGATTTTGATTTTTCACCTTTCTTCTTTTCCAACATATACATTTGAGGCTGTAAGTTTTCCTCTAAGTATGATGTTAGATGCATCTCTCAAGCATTATTGTTTATTTTTGTTCAATTTAAATCATTCTGTATTTAAGCACTCATTTTACAAAATGTGATATAAAGGTCAACTAAATTTATAATTTAATTTGTTCATGTAAATTGTCTTCAAAATACACTGCAGCTAATATGTGTATAAAACTTTACATGCATTTTGGAAGGAATCACACAGAAACAGTTGCTTTTTCAACAAAATTAGCCAGTTTCACATCCCTTTTGGTCAGTCTCCCACAGATATGTGAGGTGAGAGGCACATGGACCTTGTACATATTGAACCATTCTAGGTAATGATTCATCTTCTCTGCTTGCAGGTAACTTGAGACATAAAACCAGATGCCTGATTAAAATTTCTGAAAGACAACTCCTTGTTGATGGCATCTCTCTCACTTAATTCTGACCATCCAGCTGCTTTAAGGTCAAGTATAACTCAGTTCCTCTCCTCTGGTGTCAACCAGCGAACATCTGCTAAAATTCTGGTTCCAATGCCAGACCCACACCTGTCTGGTGCACTGCCTGCCCTCAAGTTTCAATGTATACTGCTTTTCATTTTCTGTTCAAATTATTTGCAAATTTTAATTGATTTATTATTTGACCGCTGGATTATTAAGTATATTTTAAAATCTCCTAAAATATGGTGGTGTTCTAGTTATCTTTTTGTATTGGTTTATATCGTATCTGTCAGAAAAGGCAATGGCATGCCACTCCAGTACTCTTGTCTGGAAAATCCTGTGGACGGAGGAGCCTAGTGGGCTGAAGTCCATGGGGTCACTAAGAGTCGGACACGACTGAGCGACTTCACTTTCACTTTTTATGAATTGGAGAAGGAAATGGCAACCCGCTCCAGTGTTCTTGCCTGGAGAATCCCAGGGACAGGTGAGCCTGGTGGGCTGCTGTCTATGGGGTCGCACAGTTGGACACAACTGAAGTGACTTAGCAGCAGCATATCTTTTCTGCATATTGTCAAAATATAGTCATTGTGATTTTAATGCTTTGCATGTGAAACTTGCTCTTAACCCAGAACATTTCTTGTAAAGGTCAAGTTTTGTAAGTATTCATGTGTGTTTGAAAAGAAGGCATAGTCGGTATGTTAGATGCTTTCTCTTTCTATGTCGAGTGTTAATATTACATGAAATAGGGACTTCCCTATTTCATGTCACTAAGTTGTGTCCAACTCTTTGTGACCCCATGAACTACAGCACACCAGGCCTCCCTGTCCTGCACTAGCTCCCAGAGTTTGCTCAAATTCATCTCCACTGAGTCAGTAGGTCAAGTTTATTATTTGCATTCTAATTTTCTACAACGTTCTTAGTTTTGTTTGTCTACTTATTCTGCCAATCCCTGAAAAATATTTGTTAAATTCTCTATCACTGTGGACATTTCTATTTCTTATTGTACTTTGGTTAATCTTGGCTTTATATATTATGAAGCCATTTCACTAATTCACACAAACAAAAATTTTTCATCTTTTTGTTTTGGAGTTTATTTCATGTAATTTTTCAGTATTTATTTTTATTTATTTATTTGGCTGTGCTGGGTCTTAGTTGCAGCACATGGGATCAATGATCTTTTTTACAGCATGAGAACTCTTAACTGTAGCATGTGAGACCTAGTTCCCTGGCCAGGGATCAAACCCAGGCACCCTGAACTAGAAGCACAGAGTCTTAGCCACTCAACTACTAGGGAAGTCCCTATTTCATGTAATATTAATCTATCTACAACAGCTTTTCTTTGGTTAGTAGTAATATAATATTATTCTTTTACTTTCTTTTCTTTACTTCTTTTATAAAAGTAGTAATATATTCTTCTTTTACTTTCAAATTTTCTGTGTCTTTATGCTTTATCTCTCTTATAAAACATCATAAAGTATTTTTTTCCTTTGTTTAATCTTACCTGACTATCTTTCATCTATTTACATGTAATGAAGTTGCTGGCATATTTATCATCATTTATTTATCCCATTTGCCATAGTATTATACGTACCTTCCCTCCTTTCTTGCCATCTAGACTATTTTTTTATTATAGTCATTTCTTTCCCTATAATTTAAAGATTACACACTTAAAAAAAAACCTCTCTTTTCTTGAAAATTACTCTGCATATTACACCATGCATCTCTTACTTATCAAAATATAATGTTAACAGGTACTTCCCCCCACCTTCCCCAGATAATATAAAGTCCTCACACACTTTATCCCACTGCCAACTACTATTGTCATATCTTTTAATTGTCATTTAAATTCAGTAAAACATTATTATTATTTAATAAGGTCTACATTCATTTTATTTACCTACGTATTGTCTACTATTCTCGTTATTTCTTCCTGACTCTCCAAGCTTCCATCTGGTATTTTCCTTCTGTTCGAGTAATATTCTTAGTGTGGGTCTCCTGGTATTTCTTTTAGTGTAGCTTTTACAGGGAGGAATACCTGAAAAGTGCTTATTTCTTCATTTTTAAAGGATATTTCTGCTAGGTATAGAATTCTAGGTGTACCAATTATCATCTTTCAGTGCTTTGAAAAATGTTAGTCCATGGTTTCCTCCTTCCATTGTTTCCATTAAGAATATATGGACAGTTTAACTGTTCTCTTTTGAAAGTAATCTTTTCTTTAGCCTGGTCCAGTTAAGATTTTTTTCCTTGTCTTTCATCTGAAGCACTTTTACTGTGATGTACTTAGATATTATTTTCTTTGTATTTATTCTGCTTTGGTTTGGCGATTCTTCAATCTGCGGCTTAACTAATCAGTATTAAAAGCTTTTATCCATTATCTCTTCAAATACTGGTTGTACCCCATCCTCTCTCTCTCTTCTCTAGGACTGATTCCAAACACACAGTTGATACCTGTTCACTGTGTCTTCCATGTCTCTCATACTTTTTCTGAGTATTTTATTCTTTCTCTCTGTGATGTATTCTAGGTTGTTCCTTCTGACCTATATTCTAGTTCATTTATTCTCTGTTTAGCTTTATTGAGTCTTCTATTAATTCATCTGTTAAGTTTTTTTTATTTTTCATTCTTAGAATTTTCTTTTGGTGCTTTATCAGCTCTGCTACATTCCATTTTTATAATTCACAGTTCTCTGCCAAAATTTTTAATTTAGTCTTTTACATTCTTGAACATAGCGTTGTTTAATTTTTTAGCATAGTTGTTTTAAAGCTTGGTCTGATAACATCTGAAGAACGTAGGGGTCTGTTTTTATTTCTCACTCTTTCTGCTCATTTTCGTTTGTACTGTTATGTCTTCTCATGAATCTACTTATTTTTGGTTGTGAGCCATGGATTATATTTGAAAAACTGCAGCAGTTTAAGGTTCTATATAATGCTATCTCAGTCTGAAAAGGTTTGCTTTTGCCAGATGCTTGAGACTACCTTATTTAAATTTCAGAGACTGAAATGATTGAGGATAGTCCCTTTCAGGGAATTATACTTCTAGTTCACCCTTACTCTTACACAGATACAAGCTTTAGGGGCCCAAAACCAATGAGCAGAAGCTTACCCACTCCATCCATTTTTGACAAGTCATGAACTCCCAACTTTCTTAGCTTCTTTCAAGAGGGCTGGTCAATCTCTTAGCCCCCTCTTTTGAAATTCATGAATGTGTTTAGGAGAAAATTAGCCCCAAATGTGACCAAATGTCTTACTTCTCTGGATGTATGCTTTTCCCCAGATCTCTACTTGGTAATTCTTTTTCACTTTCTTAGCTTTCTGAATGCCTCTGAAGCCACTTTTTAAAATATTTTGTCTAGCTTTTCTACTTAAGAGTCAGGCTTGGTTTGAACTGTCTGGCATTATTAAAGCAAAAATCCTTAGCTTTTATATCACTTGGATAAAACCAAAATTGTAGTTTTAGTGTGGTTTTAGGAAGGAATGGATTTAGAAGTATGCTCAATTCACCAGCTTACCCTAAAAGGTTATTCTTCATTTCCCTTCAGAAAAAAAAATTTTTAAAGCCTGTATCAGATTATAGCCACATGGCTTGTTAAAAAAAAAAGAAATGAGAAGATTCTATACATTTACTTTTGTACTTAATATCTAACACACTTTCCATATCAGCAACAATAGCTCTACTTCATTTTTTCACTTTTTAATGGCTGTACTTCATACCATTCAATCTAACTCAACAAATATTTACCTACTATGTTCATTTACCTACTCTACTTGGTTTTGAGGTGATAATGGTAAGCAAAAACTAATTTTGTCCTCATCACTCAAGTCCCTGTTGAGTGACTTGTAATAATACACATATATTAACAGTATAAATAAATGCAAAATTGTAACTATCAAAGGCTAAGAAGTTAGCACCATTGATATGAGAACACGTGAAGAGTGTGTTGGGTCCAGTCTGGGAGATCAGAAATACCTTCCATGACAAAGTGGCAATAAGTTGAATAGGAACTAACTAGAAGAGAAGTGAGAAGGAAAGGAGGCTTACCGCAAGGAAATAATCTAACTCCATGTTGAGAATCTACTATATGGATATATCATAATTGACTTACCCAGCTCTCCACTGAGGGATACTGTGATGTTTGAATCTTTTGCTACTATATATGATACTTTGATAAATATTCCCATATATAATTTTTGGTATAATTTAGGAATCTTATTCTTACAATAATCAAGGATACATATAATAGTGTTAATACATACAAGAGAGTTCACAATAATTTTCACTTAGATTAAAATACAAAATTTACCAGATCTATTTCTTACATATTTCATCCTGTCCTAACTTGAATTCTTTGTCTTAATTTTCACTTGGCTGCACTATTTTCACAAGAACTGGTTCCCTGCAGTGATCTCCTATCCCATTCATAAAGGTAAACATAGTTATGCTCCATCTGCTCTGCACCTTCAGCATGGAAGCTGAAGCATAAGTATGTGCAGGACTTTCGTCTATATTCTCAAAGTAAGCTGGGCTTCCTTCACAACAAGGATACTTCATGCTAACAGTTGAGTGAATCACCTTAGTATAAGCTTGGAGAGAATGAGGCAGTCAGAGGTTTATGCTAAGGCGCCACCATCTTTTCAGAATCTCCTGCGTTCTCAGGTGAGTTAGGATCTATCTTTAAAATCAAACCTCCCACAAATTACTAGGGGGAAAAAAAAAACTTGGCTACATAAACAAAATATAACTATATAAAAATCTCTCAGGCGAATAAGAAAAACAAACAAGCACATAACAGTACAAAAGTGGGGAAAATGCAGGAATTGACAACTCACAAAAAAGAAATAAAAGAGGTCAATAAGCACAAGAAAAAATGCTCATTAGTCATCATAAAAATGAAATTTCAAATTAAAAAAGCACCAGACTATAAAAATTAAAATAAGCAGCATGTAAGAGAGCCCTGTGAGCTATGTGCTGCACATGCAAAATGTAAGCTGTTACAGCCCTTCCAGGTCATCTGCGTCTAAACTAAAATTGGAAGTGCTAATTGACACAGATTTTCAATTCCTAGAAATCTATCCTATGGAAATAATCAAGAAAGTATTATTTTTCATTTCCTAATAGTGCTTTTCTTTCTTTCATACCACATGTCAACATTTGACTTTATTGTTTGTCTTTCCCACCACAAGAATACAAGCTTATCGAGAGCAAGGACCTATACAGTTCTTGGTGCATATAAGGCATATAAGAAATGTTGATTGTTGGACAGAATATGCAAGGATTTATCTATAAAAATTTTCAAAACTGTGAAGTTTTAAAAGAAAAAAGTTGGAAAAAATTCAAAATCCATCAGCAGAGGATTGGTTATAACAAAGAATAATCAGCATGGACAACTATGTAGCCATTGAAAATTAGTCTACAAAAATACCAGTAAATGTATGTGATGCTATCACATGACTTTATTTTTGTTAAAAAGAAAAAAAGAGGAGAAAAAAGATGCTAATAACAGTATTTATATCACGATGTTAACAGTGGGTATCTATGAGATGGCAGGATTGCTGGTGACTTTTTCCCCTTATTTATGGCTTTCTGTATTTTTCGAATTTTATTTTTCTACAACAAACATAATTATTTTTTAATAAGGCAAAGAAAATTCTCCAAAACAAACTAAAACCCAAACCAAAAGTTCTTCATTTCTAGTTCAGAGAAGGAAAAGGCAAGTTTACCTTCAAGTTCATCATCAGAAATCAATTCATCATCAGAGCATATGTTGAGAATGTTAACCAGCATCTCTGTAACTAGATGATAAGACAAAATAGTCCAAAATTTGTATAATTAGTAAGGCACTTTCTCTAAAAGGATGTGGATATATAAATAAACATATATATATTAAATAAACACAGATAAATATGATTGATTGTTTTGCTATTCAGAGTAGCTTAAGGAGCAGCATTAAATGCAGATCTTCAAGTTTATACAGATTTGGGGGAGATTACTTGTTCCAGTTAAAGTACAGAGTCTTTGAAGATTCTAATGCTTAACAACTTGATTTCATTTTAGACTGCTGCCAGAACCTTTTCTACACTGATACACACAGGGGAAGATTTCCTCCCATTTTACAAAGAAAGTAAGCCACCAGGCCTATGTACGACAGGCTTATATATTTGCATAGCTCATCTGCTGGTGCTCAGTCACTCTTGTCCGACTCTTTATGACCCCATGGACTGTAGCCCTCCAAATGCCTCTGTCCATGGAATTTTCCAGGTAGGAATACTGGAGCGGGTTGCCATTTCCTGCTCCAGGGATCTTCCTGACCCAGGGATCAAACCTGCATCTCCTGCATTGGCAGGAGGATTCTTAACCATTGTGCCACCTGAGAAGCTTATTTGTACAGATGTACAAATAGAATTCTAAGGATAAATCTTCCCATTTAAATCTCTTTATCACTGAAGGAAAGGTTATTTTACCGTTACTTATGTTATTCTAACATCTTGATCATACAAGGACAGCTATTTTAAATTGATACTTAGAATAAGAAAATCATCATCAACTAGAATTATAATTTAAAATCCAATTAAGCGCCACTTAAAAGTCTTTGTAGAGAACAGTGAAAACAGAAAAGCCTCCTGATAACTTTAAGAAAAACACTTCTGAACCATCAGGGAATGCAGGCAAGTAGGAGGGTGTCACTAGTTAGGATAACTGGTGGTCCCTCTGTCTTAGTTCTCTTACCTTTTTCCCCGACAAAAGGCAAAGACCACGTGAAAACATCCATAAAGTTTGGAAGCCAGTAGGGGTGTGGAGAACAGTTAAACTGCCTGATATTCATGACGTTGTTTTCATATTTTAACACAGCAGCTAAAACAGAAAAAGAAGAGAAATATCTGGCACAGAGGAACAGGGCATGGTAACTGGTATACTGGATACAGCTGTGTACCTACTACCCAGATTTCAGGAACTGACTTTCCATTTATAAATTTAGGACACATGGAAAATCTTACAGCATGTTGTACACAGTTCATTCTTTTAAGAATTATCCCAAGGAACAAAGTTACCTGAAGAGCTCATATAATAAAAGTACAAAAGAAACTTCAGCTCTGAGACTTCAAAGGTCTTGCATGGTAACTATCTATAGAAATCTCAGATTCCACATGAGAAAAATTTCATCATGATTTCCCTTTGTAGGCCAAATGGTTACAATTACAACTTTCCTTTGAGGGCAAACATTTCTCATTAAGTGAACACAGCCTGTTTTCCTAGTCATTAGCCAGGGCCAAAGATTTTATAAACTCTCTAGGAGTTTATAACAGCAGTTATTAATTCATAGTAGGGAATACAGATAGATGGTAAACTTGGAGCAATTTAACAAGGTTCAAAGTAGATTAAATCACTTCTCATATAACATGTGAATAAAAAATTGCCCATCTCTCCTATACACAGTCAGTATATTGCTCACACTTTAAATGTTTAATATTAACCAATTCATATACATATATTGCGCACACACACACTTTGGTACCAAACTGATTTTCTTTATACTTAAAATTTTTTAAAAATCCAATCCCTTAGTTTGCATCACCAGCAAAGCAATGTGGTTTGCCTTATTCTCTTAAATTATTCTTACTATGATCATAAATAGAATAGGGTACAATAGTTCACTGGAAATGACAGGTATAAGTCATCTGCTTCCTGTCTCTTTGCTTATTATAGATAGCCTAGTATTCTCAAATTTCTAAGTCACTGAATATTTAAAATGTTTACCATAGATTATTAAATAAATATATGAAAACAGGATTTTCAGCTTTTAAGAAGCTTCTAATACTGGTACAATGTACATGTCCCATTATTTTCATGTATATGTATTTTAACTTAGATGAGTATATAAATATTCAACAATTCCCTCAATCTACACAAGAAAAAGAGATGGAAGGTGGACACAAAAATAGAAATAGAGATCTTTAAAAATCATGACTTAAAGGTCTTTCACGTAACCAGTAGAACTATTGATAAAAAATGTCTGTTCGTACCCATAAGTTTAAAGAATATGCAAGAAAGAAAAGCAACAGAAAAAGATGGAAAGGGGGACAGAGTCATCTTCTTCAAGAGGAATAATTAAGCATCACTAGAGATTATTTTAGATGCCACATTTTCTTCCTCCCCCCTCCCCCCTAAAAGGTTAAGAAATGACCAAGGAAAACAAGATTGTTGCAAGGTAAAGGATAAGTCAAGGCCGACAAAAAACTCAGATTCAACTGCGACTCTAAAATAGTTTACTAATGGAGTGATCAAAACAAGACCAGATTAGAATGAGGCAAAGAACAAGCTGGCAGTTAGTTAAGCTAGTAAAGTGATTGCTGATTTAGATGACATGTTTTAGCTTAGTACACTGATAAATCCACCAGACAATCAATAGACACTTTAATAGCAAGGTTAATAAAGGGAGTAAGAAGGGAAAGTCTTCATCACAGATAGGAGGGTGAGGGACAGACTGTCCTTGAGGAAGTCTGACAACATGAGTGGCACATACCATTCAGAAGGGAGGAAACAAAAACAAAAACTAAGTTTCTGTTAGGAAAAGGGAAATAAAGAATGGACTTAGGGAAAAGCAGAGTATTGAAGGAGAGCCAAGACTCAGAAAAGAATGATGAGAAGGAAAGCAAAAATATAAGACTGGAAGAGAATTTAAGTCAAAGAAATGCCTTTTAAAAATGGACAGCATGTCACTAAGGACATCCAGAGATAACTGATCCAAATCAGACTGAAATGAGATGTGCCATTTCATAGTTGACTTTGAAATAGAGGAAATAAGTATACCATGGACCTCTTTTACACTTCTCTCCCCAACTGCATATACAAGATATGACTATAAAGTAATGAGACTTAAGAAACCATCAACGACAAACACACCAGACCTTATATATCAGATGAGTGTGGTCCTCTGATGTAATCACACCAGGCACAATAACAGTAGGATGTTACAGCAGTATAGCAATTTATAGTCTGACCAATGCTTTTAATATTCATTTTGATTATTCCAACTTATCTTCAACAAGCCTATGTGACAGTTATTTAAGATCAACTGAGGCTCAGAGAAGTTAAGTATCTTATTGTGAATTTAAAAGTGAAGCAGGACTAGACGAGGATTTTTGCCTCCTAGCTCTCAGTGCTCTTATCAGTGTACCTTGCTGCCTTACCGTATGTTTAATCCAAAGATGCTGCCATTACTCAAAATGTTTTTGGAACTCTTCTTTTGGAATTACCTCCAGAGCCATTTTATAAGCAACACAAGGAAAATCAGTCTCATTACCTTATAATCATACCTTGTTCCTGACCCCAAATGGTATCGTCTAGCTTGATCACTCACCTTGGTCCTCAGTCTTGACTCCGAATGACTTTTGGCTGTTCCAAAAATCAAATCCACCCTCAAAGGACGAAGATTTCCCATCACTGAGGATAATCAAAAGAATGTGTCGCAGACTCTGAAGGCAATGCCAAAAGAGGAGTTCCAAAAATGTTTTGAACAATGGCAGCATTGTTGGAATAAGGGCATAAGCTCCCAAGGTAACTACTTTGAAGGGACAATACTCACTTGGATATATTTGTTCTGGCATGTTTGTTTAAAAGTTCTATTATTTTATAGTCATACTTTATCAACAACACAACAGTTACAGAGGCATGTTACAGAAGAGGCTTTTAGGTAGAAGATCGTCCTGATACAAACTTATCAACTAGGGATCATAAAAGTTAAAATTTAAAAAAAAATGACTACGACTACAAGAAAGCCTTAAAAGTACAATTTCTGGATCAAAAGGCAAGTGTATATCCAAATCTCTTTTTTTTTTAATGGGAAACTGAGGTTAAGAAAGCTATGCGACTTCCTAAAATCACACTATTAGTTTTGAGCAGGGCTTGGACTAAACGAAGATTTTTCTGACTTTTTGGTACAGTATTCATTCTAACTACATCATTTTTCAAGAGCAAAAACAGCTTAATAATAGACATTAAAACACTAAATAGTGACATTTTATTGAGGGACTGTTATAAATAAATTAGATTCACCAAAACCAATAATTTATGCTGTTTTAATTTCAACCTGAAGTAGTGTATTTCTTCTTATATTTTGATTCAATGGTACAGTTAAACCTACTGTAATCATTACTTATAATCACAGAGAGTCCCCAAGTCCTTAGGAGATGAAAACTAAACAGAAGCCTAAATCTAAGTTTCTTGGCCTTTGTTTCAATTAAGACTTCTTTTTTTTCTTATTTAAAATTTACAAATATATTCTAAAAATTACCTATGCACATAACATATGATTAAACTAGAGCTCACATTTACTCACAAATTCAAACTCAAGTATCGCTGGTCTCCTTTACCTTTATTGTTATAGACATCTAGGTAATTGGGTGCAGAGAAAATTGTAATGAGCGATGGAAAACCCGTCATTTGGCTCTTCCTGTACATTCGATACCTAGAAGAGAAATGGCAGCCCGTCTGTCTTGATATCAAAAGAAGCAACTGTGCAGTGCTGCTGGGTTCAGAGTTTTGTTTTGCTTATTATTGCTGTTGTTGTTGGCCGTGCCACACAGTCAGCAGGATCTTACTTCCCCAACCAGGGATCGACCCCACAACCCCTGTAGTGGAAGCACGGAGTCCTAGCCACTGGACTACCAGGGAAGCCCTGGTACAGTTTTGATATAACTTACCCGGCATCTTGGGCTTCATGGGCTCTGATTATTGAGAGCAAATTATTGTTCTGCAGAAATTCACAAACTGCAGGGTAACTGTAAAAGAAAATTAGAAAACATAAATTCAGAATGAAGACACTTGTCTTTTAATAGGAGGCAGGGGAAAAATTAAGATGAAATGAATCTGTTTTAAACTTACAGGTTTTCATTACCACTGAACTTTTATTAATAGCTTAGCAATCATCACTCTTGTTTTCCCATGTCACTGATACACCTCATTCCAGATCAAGGACGTACATAACGGACAACCTGGGACAGAAGGAGAGCTCCCCTACCTTCTAATTTTTTTCTTTAATCCATAAAACTCATAACAATAATAATACAACATCAAAACTTTTCTTGGTATCTTGATATTAAAAAAGTATTAATACCACAGCAGTGTGTGCGCGCCATGTGTGTGTGGTAGGTACTAACAACTGAACAGGTGCTTTCTGAATGGCAAATCCCAACAGAGGATACAAAATTATCCCAGAATTATCCAAGTGTTAATTATTTACTTTAGGTTTAGTCTTTGTTTCTTATTATGTCCAGTAAGTTTTAAAACAGGTTGCACATTTATTCATGTGGTATAAAATGGAAAGATACAAAAAGTTCTACAGTGAAACATCTCCCTCCAGCCTACCTCTATCTTCCAGTTACCCTGGAATCATCCAATGTCCGTGATTTCTTTGAGACCCCTTCAGAGATACTTTACTCAATTTCAAGCAATTATACACATACACATGCATAGCCCCCTTTAAGAAATGTTATCATGTTACCATCGTACACATAGCTTTTTTGTAGGTCTCTTTTTTCTTCTTCACTTTATACTAGTGATTATTCCAATCAGCATATAAAGGATTTGTTTTCTTTTCTTCATTAAAAAAATAATATTCTCATTGCATCATCTGGTATATTCCTTTGTCGGGATGTACAACCATTTATTTAACTAGTCTTCTATTGAATGTTTAGGTTGTTTAAAATCCTTCAGCATAAACAATGCAGGAAGCAAAAACCTTGCACATGCATTTTACACATTTTCAAGTACAGTGGATTCCCATTACTTGCAGTAGCTATGTTCTATATAAAGTTGCTGCAAAACTTAATGACAGAACACTGAACCACTACTCCTAGGGGAAATACATGGTTAGGGTCCAGCGAGCCTCTGGTCACAACATTTTCACCAACTAATCAACACATAACCTTGTTTTATTGTGTTTCTGTGCAAAGACATCTGATTTAAGATATAGTGTTGATTCATTAACATGAGACTCATGGCCAATAGTGCCATACTTATTCCAGAATGAAACTTATCTAACACACCACAGCCTTCTGGCACATAAGAACAACAGACAACACTTCAGTACTATGCTTGGGGTGATTTTAAACAGCAAAACACCAACAAAAATGTGGGAAATGTTTCACTAAATAGAGCACAGGAAAAAATACTTGCTTACAGTGTGAGAGTTGAAATAAGAAGGCAGAGCAACTGTGCCTTCAACCTCAGTGGGAACATGCAACGGGTGACCCAAATTTTCCATTGCTCTGTACACATGAATGTCTGTGAGTGACTGGAATTGCTGAGACTACTGACTCTGGGGTTACAAATAAAAACAAGCAGGCAGATTTGCAAAGCAGAATTCATGAATAATGAGGATCGAAGATCATGAATGATAATAGCCAAAGGATTACATTTTAGAAGTAGAAATTCTGGAATAAAGGCCAAGGCCATTTATAATTGAGAGATATTGTCAAGCTGACTGTCATAGAAACTGTACCAATTTATATTCTCCTAAAGATAAAAAGTTTTATGTTCTTTATTTTAAGCAATGTAAAGAGAAGTAAAAATTTAAATGATTCCATCATATTAGTCACTGCTAAAGTTGGCAGAATAGAATGAAAAAGTTACTTAGAAGAATGTTAAAACTATGGCAAAACTGAGGTTTCTTTTTGTGTGTAGATTTCATTTAATGAATGCATTATCTTAACAATTATCAGAGATTTCCAGGTTACTAAATACAGATATTATTTATTGGAATAAAATATTGGAATTAAAAAAAAAAGTAGGCTTCAAACTTCCCTGAACCTCCCTAGTTTGGAGTGGCAAAGCACAGTGAAAGCTCACATGGGAGATTTAAGACAACAATCGACTTCCAGGAAATGTCCTGGGCTTAGTTCACAATGTCCTGTTCTTTTTATATCTTTGCCAATACCAGCAGTTTCAAAAGCTAGAGCGCTTTTTAAAAAATAACAGGACTCCCTTGTCGCAGGCTTACTGAACCAGAATCTCTGAAAGAAGAGCCAAGAAATCTTTATTTTTCAAGAATCCAATATACGATGTTTGGGAACAAATAATCTAGATCATGTAGAGTCAGACAACAACACTTAAGCACTACAAGATAGTGTGTTCAATTGTGTTTGGTATATTACACCTATTAGGGCATAACACTTAATAAAGTATAAAAAACAAAACAAGCCAAGGAAGAAAAGCGTTTTCTTCCTTTTATTAAGCAAAAAATTAAGTAGATGTCCCTGAATGACACAGATTCAAGATGCCAAATATGCAATTAAAAATATTTTCATAAAGTATATTAAGTAATTTTCTGAGGATTCAGTTCAGTTCACTCACTCAGTCTTGTGCAACTCTTTGTGACCCCATGGACTGCAGCACGCCAAGCTTCCCTGTCCATCACCAACTCCCAGAGCCTGCTCAAACTCTCATCCATCAAGTCGGTGATGACATTCAACCATCTCATCCTCTGTCATCCCCTTCTCCTCCCGCCTTCAATCTTTCCCAGCATCAGAGGCTTTTCCAATGAGTCAGTTCTTTGATAGGTGGCCAAAGTACTGGAGCTTCAGCTTCAACATCAGTCCTTCCAATGAATATTTAGGACTGATTTCCTTTGGAATTGACTGGTTTGATCTCCTTGCAGTCCAAGGGACTCTCAAGTCTTCTCCAACACCATAGTTCAAAAGCATCAATTCTTCAGTGCTCAGCTTTCTTTATAGTCCAAATCTCACATCCATACATGACTACTGGAAAAATCATAGCTTTGACTACATGGACCTTTGTTGGCAAAGTAATGTCTCTGCTTTTTAATATGCTGTCTAGGTTGGTCATAGCTTTTCTTCCAAGGGAACAAGTGTCTTTTAATTTCATGGCTGCAGTCACCATCTGCAGTGATTTTGGAGCCCCCCAAAATAAAGTGTCTCACTGTTTCCATTATTTCCCCATCTAATCTTAACTGAGGATTAGCTTACCTGTAAAAATAAGAGCACCCTCGGACAGTGTTGTGGGTATAGTGTTCCAAGGTCTTTTCATTGCCATAATCCTCGGAGGGATCAGACCAAAGCAGGTCACACACTGGCCCAAAGGCTGGAGGTTCTTTAAACCTGTCTAACTAGAAGACACGCAAAAGCCAAAAGAAGAGAAATCATGAAAGCAAAAGAGCTTTTGGAAACTGTATGTGCATGTTCAGTCGCTTCTGCCATGTCCGACTCTTTATGACCCCATGGACTGTAGCCCGCCAGGTTCCTTTGTCCATGGGATTTCCCAGCAAGAACACTGGAGTGGGTTGCCATGCCCTCCATCTGGGGATCTCCCGACCCAGGGACTGAACCCTCGTCTCTTTAGTTTCCTGCATTGCAGACACATTCTTTACTGCTCAGTCACCGGGGAAGCCCTGGTAGAAGTCAAAAAAGACCCTTCCAATCATAAGACTGTAATAGGAGAGTGGGTGGTAACCCCTAAAGAATTTTCCTTTAGGATGAAAATGAACATTTAATAAATTTACATGCATAGTTTTTACTAGTTTTTGGTAATAAATTTTAATTAATATCTATATCCCTATGGTAGAAAAGGACCCCCTTACATCCTCATCTTAAAAATGGTGCTCATTTAATTTGAATGTGAAGTCCATCACTATAGAAACATACTATTTAAGAGAAAGACTCTGTAATGTTTATTTCAATTGCCTAGGTGAGTCCAGGTTACCATGAGAGCAGCAAGGGTTTTTCAGTGGCTCTGTTCACTGTTTATCTCATTCCGGTGGAGATTTATTTTAAAGAATGCTAGTTCTGGGGGGGATTTTTGCAAAAGGTTTCATCCTTTCCATTCTCTGCAGTGGAGGCATTTCACCGTAAGTTATTAACTGAAGCCCCTAATCACTGGTGCTTTAGTTAACAAATGAAAACAAAGAAACAAAAGAAACCACATGCACCAAGCAACTAGGCGAGCTGAATGCCAAGAAAAGGACCCCTACTAAATGAAAGGGGAGCGTTTTATAACACAACTGATTTAGAATTGTAAAATTTGAGATTCACTATGTAAAACAGTGGAAGTGAAAGTTGCTCAGGATGTCCAACTCTTTGTGGCCCCATGGACTATATATAGCTCATGGAATTCTCCAGGCCAGAATATTAGAGTGGGTAGCCATTCCCTTTGCCAGGGATCTTCCCAACCCAGGGGTTGAATACCAGGTCTCCCACATTGCAGGCAGATTCTTTACCAGCTGAGCTATCAAGAAAGCCCAAGAATATTGGAGTGGGTACCCTATCCCTTCTCCAGCAGATCTTCCTGACCAAGGAATTGAACTGGAGTCTCCTGCATTGCAGGAAGATTCTCTACCAGCTGTTTATTTAATAACAAGGCAGCAGAAAAGGCTGTGCATTGTTACTACCCTCTTACCCTGAGAATAGTAACTTTAAGTCAGAGAAAATAGTTTTCCAAACAGAAAATTTTTTAGTTTCCATACCTGTGTAAGAGAGGTAAGAGAATACCTCTCTTCATGGTTCCGTCTTGGAAGTTTGTATGATTCTAAAAATTTGTCTGTTTCTTTTAGGTTGCCCTATTTGTTGGTATATAGCTATTCATAATATTCTGTTGTGGGGCTTCCCTGTGGCTCAGTGATAAAGAATCTTCCTGCCAATGCAGGAGATGCCGGCTTGCTCCCTGGGTCGTGAAGATTCCCTGGAGGAGGAAATGGCAACTCACTCCAGTATTCTTGACTGGCAAATCCCATGGACAGAGGAGCCTAGTGGGCTACAGTCCACAGGTTTGCAAAGAGTCAGACATGACTTAGCAACTAAACAACAAGAGAATGCAAAGGCAGGGGAGAGAAGGCGATGATGCAGAGCAACATAATTGGAAAAGACTGACTGCCTTTTTTCAGTCATGAAGATACACAATCCTGAAAATCATGATTACCAACTAAGGCAAGTGTAGCAATTAAACTCTATCGTCTAAAAAGTCAAAGTCAATGAATTTCACAGCTGAAGAGTCCTCAGCCCATTCATTTCAACTTCCTCATTTTACAGAGAAGAAAATCTAAGAGGTTAAGTGATTTGCTATGGGTTGCACAATTAATGGGGGCTTCCCTGGAAGCTCGGATGGTAAAGAATCTGCCTGCGATACAGGTAAACCAGGTTCAATCCCTGGGTCAGGAAGATCCCCTGGAGTAGGGAATGGCTACCCACTCCAGTATTCTTGCCTGGAGAATTCCATGAACAGAGAAACCTGTTGAGCTACAGTCCATTGGCTCATAGTCAGACACAACTGAGTGACTAACACTTTCACTTCACTATCACATAATTAATGGCAGAAAAGGGATTAGAACCCTGGTTTTCTTCCTTCCTTCAGTTCAGTCCCTCAGTCATGTCTGACTCTTTGTGACTGCATGGACTGCAAACTCACGTCCATTGAGTCCGTGATGCCATCCAACCATCTTATCTTCTGTCATCCCTTCCTTCCTTATTGCAACATAATTTAAAGTTTCAGGACTATACTCAAAATATGTTATGTTTCTAGTTTGTAAAAGCCAGCTTCTGTTAAAAATTAGACATTTACTGGAAGATACACAGGAAAGATGTTAATAGAAGCTGCTGCCCAATAAAAGATCACTGGTGATTTGTTTTTCTTACTTTTAGTTATCCATATTTAATTTTTTCAGCAATAAAGACATATTAGTTAACTGCAATAAAAAACGAAATTAAAAGCATATTTACTCCACGAGACTAATGAATGCTTACTTACTTTCCGAATGTCATCTAAACAAGTAATTTCAGGTGACATTCCTCCATGTACACACAGAAACTGCTGGTTTAAGAGGGCAGCAAGAGGAAGACAGTCAAATGTTTCCATACACGCATCGTACACCTGTTCAGAATATTTGATTCGACCTATTAAAGGAAAAACAAAGGAAGAGAAACAGAATTTATCATACCTGAGAAAGGATACAGGCCAGATGATTATAAAGCTACTCCAAAGCCATTTAATGCAGGCAAATTTTAAAAAAAAAATCATCTTTATAAAGATATTTCTGAAAAGTTGTGGATAAAGGGCAGACAAAATCTCCATCTTTTTCTAAAGACAAGTGTGACCTTGGATTAAGTTTCTAGTTCTGTTGTCTTGGAAACCTGATAAAGTGAATGTAATCAGCTGTGTCATTAGGCAACGATGTTTATGGTAAAAATTACCCAATCACCTCAGTGCTCAGTTGCTAGTCATGTCCGACTCTTTCTGACCCCATGGTCTATACCTGCCAGGCTCTTCTGTCCATGGGATTTCGCAGGCAAGAATACTGGAGTCGGTTGCCATTTCTTTCCCCAGGGGATCCTCCAGACCCAGGGAACAAACCCACATTTCCCGCATTGGCAGGTGGGTTCTTTACCACTGTACCCCCTGAGAAACCCACCCAATTACCTGGTGGAAGCTATAGCTTTGGGCATCTCTGAGTTCGGTGACTCATGAGGTATGTCCCTGGTGGGACCCTGAAAGCTATGCCAATAAAGCTTTCACAAGTGATGCTGGCACTTGTGATGCATGAGGTTTCTAAGGCAGGGTGGCTGCCTAATCTGTCCAGTGTGGATACTGTTTCCTTGCACCTGCGCTGTGACTAGGAGCAGACTGGGGAAAGCGAAGGCAAGAGGCAAGAAACCTCTGGACTGAGGCATGTACTCTGTACTCCCAAGAGGACTGCTCCCTGAAAATGGATACCTGGCACTGCCTTCCTGGGTTGTGCTCTTTAGGATGGATGCCAAGCACCCATGCCCCATGGTCTCTCGTGAGTCTGAGAATTTTGTTGGTTCTAAAAAGCCTTTCTGGTGGTGTTGAAAATATATAAATAGAAACTGAAATTTTAGGAGTCATCAATAAAATGTCAATAATATTTTTGCTCAGGATTTTTAAGGACTTTAAGCAAATTATGTCCTATGCTCTTTCAGGTAAAAATGTTCATCTTAGTGAACTGTATTTTAACGTGGTGGTTGTTTTTGAGGCTACAGAACAGCAACAAAAATACTCCAATGGGCTGAGAGTTATCTAGTCATGATATATAATAGTTGAGGTCATGAGAGGTCATGAAAGAACAGGTAATAGTTGAAAAGTTGCAAGAGGGCTTCCCTGGTGGCTCAGATGGTAAAGAATCCTCCTGCAATGAGGGAGATGCGGGTTCAATCCCTGGGTCAGGAAGATCCCCTGGAGAAGGACATAGCAACCCACTCCAGTATTCTTGCCTGGAGAATTCCCTGGAAAGAAGAGCCTGGTGGGCTACAGTCCATGGGCTTACAAAGAGTTGGACATGACTGAGCAACTAAACAATAAAAAGTTGGAAGATGGCTTTAGTTTAAAGACAGAGGGAACATCTTCTTTGGCCTTGGGTTCAAAAACCCAATATGCTAGGAGGTGCATATTGGTAGACACGCCCAGAAGTTGTACAAGCAGGCAGCCCTACAGAACTGTGAGCTCCTTCTCCTCTTCCATGATTTCATGAAGATGACACAAAGCCTAACAGGGCCCAGACAGCAATGCTATAGCAAGTGAGTCAGACTATCCAGCTGGCAATTATTTCTGTGTTTAGTGCCTTCCTCTAACCTCCATGCTTTTGAAAAAGTATCAGAGTTCAAGTATCAGAGCCTGGTCCTGCAAGGCTTTGGGGAATAAAATGCAGGGTGATGGGTCCAGATGTGGGTCAGAGTGCAATTCCTCGGTGGCAGGAATGACTGGAGAGAGATTCCTGAAGGGAAGGTGTAAACCAGTGGACCACTCTTCATCCCTGAAGGTGGATACTGTCCCTTTACTGCCAATACCGATTAGGATTTGAGGACATTAAGGGAGTCTGTGGGTTCCTTTAGAGACTTTTAAAGAATTCTGTATTACCACAAAGGTAATTAAAATCCATTTCACATTATATGCTGACTCTATGACAACATCCAAGTTAACAAGAGCCATGTCTTCTACATCTTTGTATCTGCTTGCAATTACATCCTTCTATTCTCCTTTGCATCTGAACACTACACCTTTGGCTATTTCAAAAGTAGACCCAGTAACAGCCATAAAAAGTTTTGAAGGAAAAAAAGGCAAGGGAAAAAAAAGCCTTTCATTTGTGGCCAGTGATTTACTTTTTCTCTTGTAAATCCATGGAGCCAGAGTTCTCCGTGTTGCCAACATCAATAAGCAATTCCTTTGTAAGAGTCCGAAGGGTGCATACAGGCAGGGATTTTAATTACTTATTAGTTCATGCTCCAAACACCATTTTACACCAATAAACTGCCTTTCAACTGTAAGAATGACTCAGAATAATTCCTTAGCCTATTTCCAGAAGAATGCCAAGTCTGAAGAAAGAAATACAGTGTCTTAACTCATTTTGTAAATTGAAAGAGGAAGTCACGAATCAAACTAAGCACACAACCAAAATATGAGTTACAGAATGTTATCATTTTTATGTTCTTCAAGTTTTTGAATAGGTACGTAAACACCAATTCTTCTCTTCTGAGCGGTTAGACTGAAGATGACTTAGTTTAACTGCATTTTCTATAATGGATATATAATTTTTGTATAGTAATATTTATTATATTATCTTTATTATATTATATCTATATTATATATCTTTATTTATATTATCTTTATTAAAATTTGTTGAAGGCTCACAATGTTCCTGTGCCATCTTAAACACAGTGGAGTCTGGAACCTGACTACCTGGACTCAAACCTCAGCTCCACCACCTATTAGTAATAGTACTTTGGACAATTACTTAACTCTGTGTCTTCATCTTCTCATCTATAATTTGGGCCTAATAATAATACCCACCTACATTACAAGGTTGCTGTGAGGATCAAGTGAATTCACATACGTAAAATGCTTTGAAAAATGTGTGGCACAAAGTCAGTACTATGTAAGTTTGTTTTTGTTTTTTTTTAATTTATTTTTTTATTTTTATTTTTTAAATTTTTATTGTCTTGGCATGTGAGATCTTAGTTCCCTGACCAGGGATTGAACCTGTGCTCTCTGCGTTGGGAGCACCGAGCTTCAACCACCTGACTACCAGGGAAGTCCCTTGGTTTTTTTTTAATATTTACTTATTTATTGGGCCACACCAGGTCTTAGTTACAGCATGCAGGATATTTGAGCTTCATTGTGGCATGCCGGATTTTTAGCTATGGCATGCAGGATCTAGTTCCCTGATTGAACCCAGGCCCCTATGCATTGGGAGCACAGAGTCTCAGACCCTGAATCACCAGGGGAGTCCCAGTAAGTGTTAACCAATAAAATTACCTTATTTCATCCTCAGAGAAACTCTATGAAGTAGGTACTATCACTGACTTCATTAAAAAGTTGAGGAAACTGGGCTCACTTGTCCAAAGCTGCAACTAGTAAGTAACGGAACTAGAACTTGAACCTGTTCATGCTCTTTACATGACGCCATACTCCTTCCAGTCTTTAAGTTAAATATTTAGTAGGAGAATCTAAAGCGCCAGATATATAGTTACCGAAGGTTAAATGAGCTGACCTGAGTGTTTTATTTTCATGATAAATTGTAAGGTACATCCCATGATGAAGCAAACACACACCTCAGTCACAGGATCACACTGATAACAAGTTCTAACCAGTATCCATAACAGAACATGAACGAAACAAAATTCTCATCAATATTCTTTCAAAGTAATTTTGAGAGTCAACACTATTTGCAAAAAACCATGAATTGCTCTAAACAGTGGTTATATATATTTGTTTTAATTTTTATTTGCTTTCTTTTTTTTTTTTTTAAAGGTAATAGGTTTAAAAAAAAGGCTCAAAATTACTGTGTCTTTCCCCTCCTTTAGGCAACTAGTTTTCTGGGTGTCTTTATAAGATATTTGAGGCATATACATGCAAATATGTGTATTTCCCTCTCACAACAGCCTTTTGTTTTTTACATAAATGTAGCATATGTACACGACTGACGTGACTTAGCAGCAGCAGCAGCATATGTACACTGTTTTCACTTGCTTTTTGGACCTTTTTTTCCTGGTTGTAATGTGTGGCATGTTGTATCTTAGTTTCCTGACCAGGGATGGAACTCAGCCTCTCAGCAGTGAAAGCATGGAGTCCTAACCACTGGCCCATCAGGGAATTCCTGCTTTTTTGGACTTAAAAACATATTCTGGAGATCATGGCACATCATTATATGAAGAGCTTTGTAATTTTTAAATATCTATATAATATTTCACTTTATGGATATAACACAATCTAAGGACACCAATCTCTTGCTACTGTAAATAATGCTTATGTAAGTAATGAACAATGGCAAACAATATTTGTTTATTAAAAAAAATCAACTTGTCATAACAGTACTATTTTCATTAGCAAAATTATAGGAGTTTCTGGAACGTCCTATAATTTTAATAAATGTTTAACTACACATCAAAAAAGGGCCCCTGGAAAAAAGAAATTAATTTACTTAGAAATTTGAACCTAGAGCTATGAGATGGAATCATAAAACCACTAGGTTACTTGCTTTCTAAATATTATAGCAATAAAGAAATGTTTTTGCAAAGATAAATAATATGTCAAAAATTAACTGTGATACTTTGCTACTCAAATTATCTTTGAAAAACTTATCTCTGGATTTGAAAGAAATTTTAAAAATATCTGCAATATAAAGCACTTAAAAACCTGATATAATAAAAGCCTCCACCTGCCCCTTTTGGAAATATTAACAAGACTGCAGCTGCAAAATTTGGAACTAAGCATCACTTGGCAGTAATTATAAGTACTGATGCTAAATGCCACGGTGTCTCTATAAGAAAGATCAGCTTATCAGTAAAAACACTTGTGCAAAGCAGTACACATGCTCTTTCCTTATATAGGAAAGAAAATTGAAACTGTACTTGAATTTGTGTGTTTATTCAAAGATTTATTTACATTTCAGATGCAGCGTTAGAATGAAACAGGAGTATGTTGGTAGATGAGAGAAAAAAATGTGGTTTAACTAAAAAATTAAAGCATGTGAAAAGTAAATAAAAACCTGAGATAAGAAGTTCTGTGCAAAATGACACACTCAAAGTGTTTTCCAAAACTATTGTTGTATCTGCTAAAAAATAGCCTTAAACCAAGTATACTCATCAAAAAAAACTCTGAACAAAACAGAGGAAAAATTAGATTTACCTAAAAAACCCTGAATCTTAATTCAAAGGCATCCATACACCTCTTTCTTCATTTCTTGTATATTGCTAAATATTGGGCATTCCAGGGCCTTTGTGAATTGCTTAATATGAATTGTTTATTTTCCCAGGTAAAGAAATAGAGACATAATGAGAACCACTTTAACATTTGGCTTAGAAAAACAGTGCAAAATATTTCCAATTTTTCAATCACTTAATGGAGTGGTTCTCAAGTGACAAACAGTAGATGCGTGCCAAGCCTCTGTAACAGGTGTTCTTAACTGGCGGTGTGCTACAGAGCCACCTGAGATGCTTTAAAAAGCTAAAGATTTAACTTTAAATCTTTAAAGTTGGATAATTTGAAAGTTACCAGTTTAAAACCTTGTTATAATATTAAGAGTACTACATAGCCGTGATGAAAAGCTCATTCAAGGAGTCTAGGGCAAGACAAACAATTAAAAGTACTAATCTTCCTGATCTAACTCCCCACAGGTAATCATTGTGACCAATTATTTCTGCACCTTACATGTTTGTAATTTATAGAGGCAATCACACTATACATGTTCTGCAAGTGGCTTTGGTCACCTAACAACAGATTTGAACATCTCTTCATATCAGGACATCTATATCTACCTTGATCTTACAACAGTTGCCTAGCATTCCATTTTTCAGATGTATTATCCCTTATTTAAGCAGCTCCTTACTGACATTTGCTTCCCTGGTAGCCCAGGTGGTAAAGAATCTGCCTGCAATTCGGGAGACCCAGGTTCAATCCCTGGGTAGAGAAGAACCCCTTGGAAAAGGGAATGGCTACCCACTGCAATATCCTTGCCTGGAGAATTCCATGGACAAAGGAGCCTGGCAGGTTACAGTCCATGGGGTTGCAAAGAGTTACACATGACTGAAGTGACTTAGCACACACATACAGGAGCATGTATGGAAGTTATTTGGAAACATTACCCCACTCTACATAAGGAACTTGATAATCTGCAGATTTTGGTATCTGCGGCAATCCTGGAGCAAATCCTTGGGGACATCAAGGGACGGCTGTGTGTGTGCATGTATGTATATATGTGTGTATAGATCTGAACTATTTCAGGATAGGTTTTTATATAGACAGAATAGAAATCTGTGTCTCAAATAGTGAGCTGCTGCTGCTAAGTCGTTTCAGTCGAGTCCGTGTGACCCCATAGACGGCAGCCCACCAGGTTCCCCAGTCCCTGGGATTCTCCAGGCAAGAACACTGGAGTGGGTTGCCATTTCCTTCTCCAATGCATGAAAGTGAAAAGCGAAAGTGAAGTCACTCAGTCATGTCCGATTCTTAGCAACCCCATGGACCACAGCCTACTAGGCTCCTCTGTCCATGGGATTGTCCAGGTAAGAGTACTGGAGTGAGGTGCCATTGTCTTCTCTGAAATAGTGAGCTAATAGTTACTAATTTTAAGTGATGTAATTGTGTGGACAATTTATATCTTTGGACTTTTTAATGCTTTCCAAATATTCCCATGGGGGAAACTCAAAAGTTATTTTTTAAAACAAGTGTCTTAAATAGTGGAACCTAGGTTCTCACTAGAAAATGAAACAAAACAAGAACAAAACAGAACAGGAAGTATTTGAGGTCCATTAGTTTCTTTTCTTTGTGTTTAATTTGCTTTGGGACGAGCTAAAGCATAACTTCTAAAAAGTTCTGTGATTATATATATGTGTAAGAAATGATTATACTTACATTCCTGTTTGAAGGTAAAATATTCTGTAAGATGCCTGCATTCATGATTTCCTCGAAGCAGAAACAATGTTTTGGGATGATTGATCTTTAAACTCCATAAATACAGCACACACTACAAGACAAACATAAGGATAAAATTTTTACTTTTGATCACGATTTATACAAGTTGAAATGACTTGCTGTAATGGCATATCTCATTGCTATTCCCAAGACAAAACATGAGGAATCCATCTTTTGAGTGTAACCTGCTGCTGTCGCCCTAGAATTCTTTTTTTTTTGTTTTTGTTTTGGCCTCACTGTGTGGCATGCAGGATCTCTGTTCCAGACCAGGGATTGAGCCCAGCCCCCTGAAGTGGAAGCACAGAGTGCCAACCACTGGACCACCAAGGAATTCTCTGCCCTAACGCTTGAAAGAACCTAGGAGAGTAGCCTTCACAGACACCTCTTCTTACTTTCTGTTCCCATGTTCTATCCAAACATCTAGATCTCTATGATAAGGCCACCCACACACATACCTTAGTCCTGCTGCTGCTGCTAAGTCACTTCAGTCGTGTCCAACTCTGTGTGACCCCATAGACGGCAGCCCACCAGGCTCCCCCGTCCCTGGGATTCTCCAGGCAAGAGCACTGGAGTGGGTTGCCATTTCCTTCTCCAATGCGTGAAAGTGAAGAGCGAAAGTGAAGTCGCTCAGTCGTGTCCGACTCCTAGCAACCTCATGGACTGCAGCCTACCAGGCTCCTCTGTCCATGGGATTTTCCAGGCAAGAGTACTGGAGTGGGGTGCCATTGCCTTCTCCAACCTTAGTCCTAAAACTTATATTTTATTTAGTGGAGAAACACTAGAGACATTTCCACTAAAATCAGGAACAAGAAAAGGATATGGACTATCACCACTACTATTCAACACTGTACTAGAGGTATTAGTCAACTGAATTCCACAAAAGAAGTCAATGAGAGGCTTAAGAATGAGTAAAAATAAAACTGTTCCTATTTGAAGATAATATAGGATCATACCTGATAAACTCCAGAAAAATCAATGATACAACTAACTAAAATAATAAAAAAGTCCAGTAACATGGAAGGATATAAAATCAACATATGAAACCAGTAGTAGCCTTCATATATACAAACAATATGTAGGACGCAGTGGTAGACAAAACTCCATTTACAACAGCAGTAAAGAAGATTAAACACATAAGAATAAACTTAACAAGAAATATGCAAAACTCATACCAGGAATAACTTGAAAAAACACTCCTGAAAGACACAAAAGGAGATATGAACAAATAGACTTTCCCTGTTTTTGGATAGGATTATTCAGCATTAAAAGAATATAGTTCTTCCAAGTTTATAAACTCATTGCACTTCCAATAGAAATACCACAAGCTATTCTATGGAATTAATGAGCTGATAATTAAGTTTATATGAAAAAATAAACATGCATGAATAGCCAGGAAACAGCCAGAAAAACACTGAAAAAGAGTGTTAAGACATACTGTACAATTTCTAAATTAAAACAGTGGTCCTGGCACATATGTAAGTAAATATACCAGTGGAACAAAATGGTCAGAAATTAATCCATGTATTAATCCACGTAAATCCAAGCTCCAGGAGTTGGTGATGGACAGGGAAGTCTGGTGTGCTGCAGTCCGTGGGGTCATAAAGAGTCGGACACGTCTGAATGACTGAACTGAACTGAATTGAATCCATGAATACATAAAAATTTAAGATATAAGAGAAGTGGCATACATTTATTTTTAAAACATATATAAATATATCTGTATATGTTTAACCTATCTCTGAAAGATCATATAAGAAACTCTTAACAGTGGATCGTATGGGTACAATGGCTAGTACATTAGAAGATGTTTAATTGCACTAGTAATCAAAGAAATATTAATTGAAGCAACAATATACCCATCATTTTGGTAAATGTTAGAAAATGAGATAAAACCAAATTCTGGAAAGAGAACATGAATTCTTAGGTGTTGCTAGTAGGCATATAGACTGTTACAGCTATTCTAAAGAGTGATCTGAAATACTCAATTCATGTATGGGTCATACCCTTTTCCCTAGCAATCCCAGTCTTATTCATACATCATTTTGTTTTTCGTTGCTGTTGACTTGCTCAGTCACGTCCGACTCTTTTGTGACCCCATTGACTGTAGCCCCCCAGGCTTCTTTGTCCACAGGATTCTCCAGGCAAGAATACTGGAGTGGATTGCCATTTCTTGCTTCAGGGGATCTTCCTGACCCAGGGATTAAACCCGTGTCTTCTGCATTAGCAGACAGATTTTTTACCACTGAGCCACTAGGGAAAGCCATAGAGGAACTACTAATAAAACATGGGACCATAAATGGATTTATACAAGGGTGTTCCTCACAACAGTGTTCATTATAAAAAGAAACTGGAGTCAACCAAGTTGTCCACCATTGAGAACGAGAACTAAAATGTCATAGATGTTATACTACGGAATACAATGGAATAGACAGAAACCCATATAGATCTGTAAAACATAATGATACATGAAAACCAAAATCAACAGAAGCTTGTTAGAATACAGAGATTCCCAGGGTCTACCCCAGACCTAAAAAAATCAGAAATTTTGGGGTGGGGTCTAGCAATTTGTTTTTGAAAAAACCCTCCGGGTAATTATGATGCCTGCGAAGAGTTTGAGAATGACTGAAGAGCACCATATATTTATGCAAAACTAAAAAATATTTTTTCCTCAAAAACGTTATATGCTAAAAAGTTACATAATTAATATATGTATCCTGAGGTATATACCAAATACAACACAAACGTGTACACTTGGGAGAGGGAGTAAGGAAAATAGAGGTCACAGATTAAAAAAAAAAAAACCAGTAGAGGGACTTTTTAGGAAAAACTAGCAATAAATATGCCATGACCTGAAGGGCTGAATTCAACCAAGATTTCCTACCTCCTAAAAGGAAAGACATCAAAATTCTGAATCCAGACACTTCTCTGAGTCCTCTACTAATTCACCAGCATCTTCTGCCTATTGATTCCTGAATGAGACTTCTAACCAGTCTCCCTGAACCCACTCTTGGGCTCCTAGAGTCAGTCTACCACATAATAGCTAGAGTAACTGTTCTAAAACATGAATGGAAGTTATATCACTGCCATGCTTAAAAAACAAAAAGCATATAAACAAAAAAAGCTCTAGAGGATTTTCATTGCGTTCAGAATAAAACCCAAACTCTACCATGGTTTGCAAAGCCTGACATCATGCAACCCCTGCCTATCTCTCTGATGCACCATCCACATTGTCCCCTTACTCATTTTGTCTAGCCACGCTGACCTTGCTTCTGTTCCTGAGCTGTCTTAGGCTCGTTCCTTCCTCAGAGCTCTACTTGGCCTCTGCCTGGAAGGTACTCGCCCCACCTCTATTTACGGGTGGCTCATTCTCTCAGGTCATTCACATTTTCTATTCAAATGTTACCTCTTCAAGTAGAACTTCCCTGACCTCCAACTAAATTGAAAGTGAAAGTGTTAGTTGCTTGCTGCTGCTGCTGCTAAGTTGATTCAATCGTGTCCGACTCTGTGCGACCCCTAGACGGCAGCCCACCAGGCTCCCCCGTCCCTGGGATTCTCCAGGCAAGAACACTGGAGTGGGTTGCCAGTTCTTTCTCCAATGCATGAAAGTGAAAAGTGAAAGTGAAGTCGCTCAGTCGTGTCTGACTCTTAGCGACCCCATGGACTGCAGCCTACCAGGCTCCTCCATCCATGGGATTTTCCAGGCAAAGAGTACTGGAGTGGGTTGCCATTGCCTTCTCCGGTTAGTTGCTTAGTCACGTCCAACTCTTTGTGACTCCCTGGACTGTAGCCTGTCAGGTTCCTGTGTCCATGGGATTCTCCAGGCAAGAGTATTGGAGTGGGCAGCCATTCCTTTCTCCAGGAGAACTTCCTGACCCAGCGATCGAATGTGGGTCTCCTGCATTGCAGGCGGATTCTTTACCATCAGAGCTACCAGGGAAGCCCCAAATGAGCTACTCCTGTCCCCTTTAGTCCTTTACCCTGACTTGATTTTCATGGACACTAAACAAATATAAAGATGCTGTCTCTCTTACTAGAAAACACAAGAAAGGACTTGGTTATGCTTGTTTATCTTCACATCCCCAGAATGATAACAATGTCTCTCAACTTAGGTACTATTAACATAAACAATTCTTTGTTGCAGGATGCTTTGCATGCCTGTGTGCTAAGTTGCTTAGTCATGTCTGACTCTTTGCGACCCCATGACTGTAGCTCGCCAAGTAGAACTTTATGTGACAAACCATTCAGGTCATTGTACATAATTATATCTGTAGTATAATTTCACAAAAAGTGAAATTGTTAGATCAAAATATGTGTATGTTTTAAGGAAGATAATGCAAAACAACCATTATAAAATGTAAACACACAGACACATACAAATATAATTAGATGGCTTTTCCCTTTTGGGGCCTGACTTCCGTTTGCAACATACCAACTTTCACAATATTCCAAGGAAAAATTAGATTAAATTCATATATAAACATAGAAAGCACTTTCTCTTTTCTATACTTACCTTTCCAAGAACGTGATATACCTTTGGATTTATTTGGTCCTTATTTCTGCCTTCTGAAATGACCAACTAACCTTTCTGAAGTAATGAGCTATAAAAAGCACAATGCACATCCACTCTACAATGTAATTCGGTTGGTATACTTCTTGGCCCCTAATTTCAAGTTTTATTCCCTCGTACTATACATCAGGATACAATTTTATGATTTTTTGTACACAACAAAGAAAGGTCATGATTATCAAAAGATCTCTTTATATACTACTGGGTAAAAGAGGATCCCATGTTTACTTAGACTAATCACCTAGTACCAGGGAGTGGACTGCCATGACTGGCTCAAACCAGCCAGAAGAATTCATCCCCTTGGGCTGGGATAAGGGCCTTCCCTCCCCAGCACTGAAAGTTCTCCCTGAACCCCCAATCCCATTTATTTGAACAAAACAAGGATTTTGCTAGTAAGGAATAGGAAGAGAAAAAGTAGACAATAAGCAGTACCTGCTACAAACTGAATTATCCAAAGAGGAATGGTGAAATAAATTATGGTATTTATGCCGCTGATCACGTTTTTAGAGAAATTTTAATGACAGAGAAAAGTGTTCTCAACACAACGTTCAGGAGGGGGAAACGATTACAAAAGAGAACGTACAAAACAATCTCAACTTTCTTTGAAAATTGTATATACATGTAAAAGGAGAAAAAAATGCAAGGAAATATAACAAAATAGTAACAGTAATTATTTCATTTATAAATGTTTTTGTTAGATTCTGCATTTCCCCATTTTTCTACCCCCAAAAATGACTATTTATAACAAAAAATTGTCATCAGGGCTCCATTACCTTATTTTCCTGTTTGACAAACATAACATTCATGTTTATCAAGCACATTGATAAAAAATTATTGTTCAATTATATACTTATATCATGTTGGACTAAGCTGTAGCTTACAGAAATCTATAACCTTATTGGTTTATAAGTGACTTCCAACTAACACCAGATATCTCCTACAGTTTAATTTTAAAACTGGTGTGATACAGCACTGTCACTTTAAAGTTTTGATTAATTTATCTCTTAAACTACTCCAGAAAAACACTTTAAGGTAGCCAAACATCAAGTAACAAGATAAAGCCAAATACAACCTATGATTTATTAACATCCAGTCAACCAACAAATACCGAGTGCCTGCTGCTGCTGCTGCGTCACTTCAGTCGTGTCCGACTCTGTGTGACCCCACAGACAGCAGCCCACCATCCCTGGGATTCTCCAGGTTAAGAACACTGGAGTGGGTTGCCATTTCCTTCTCCAATGCATGAAAGTGAAAAGTGAAAGGGAAGGCGCTCAGTCGTGCCTACAATGTGTCAAAACCTAACAGAGAGATTTCCCTGGTAATCCGGCAGGTAAGACTCTGTGCTCCCAATGCAGGGGCAGTCTGGAGGCAAAGCATTTAGAATTTGGGATACTGGCAAGACAACCCTGAGGTTTTCTGACTCATGAATTTAGACTGTCTAACTGAAGAGTAAGATCCATTTCTCCTGTTTCTTGTTTTTTTGGCAGCTTTAGAACCACAGCTGCTTCTCTTGTTGAGAACCAGGTGACATGGTTGACTTGTATTTAGCAGACATGCTGCATGAACAATAAACCTTTAGCCACCAGAAGCGTACTTAGTACAGTGAGCCCCCGCTGTGAGGGAGAGGCAGAACTGAGGACTTCGAGAACAACAAGCGGACTCGATGTCTCATCTCAAACCTATTCTGGGGACACAATAATTCAATTACCTGAACTATTTCAAAAGCTACTTTTCTTTGCCGACCACATACAGCTAAATCAATAGACATTAAATATGAATGTACTAAGTCCTTCTGCTAGCTTTTTAAAAAGTATTTATTTAGGTCTTAGTTGTAGCATGCAAGATTTTCGATCTTTGTTGCGGTGTGGTTTGTGGGATCTAGTTCCCTGACCAGGGATAGAACCTGGGCCCCCTGCACTGGGAGCATAGAATCTTAACCAATGGACCACCAGAGAAGTCCCTCTGTTAGGTTTTAAAATAGTTTTATTTTTTATATGTAAAAGCTTATATTAATACTTTGTTTTAAATCTAACCATTTTTCTGTCATCATACAGTTTTCAAAATATATAAATTGTGAGTTTTCATTAACTTCATTAACTGTAATTATTTTTCCTTCAATGAACATGTACTTACTATGTGCAATAGTATCAGAAATTATTCCTACAATAGGTTAAATGCCTGATTATTTAGCATTGGCAGTTAATCTATGCATTCAGTGTAGCCCAACAGCTTGTGGTTTTACAATTAAGGTGAGCTAATCCAAACCCCATTTAGGGTGAAAAGCAATTTAAGTTATTTATATATAGCCTGTACACTACCTCCAAAGAGGAAAGGTTGGTAAACACTTAAGTTGTTTGCAAAACTGGGTTAATACAGCCTTCCACATGTCAGATTTTTACTGGCAAATAAAAGAAATAGTTTTTTAATATCAATTTCTATCATTTTACTTAATGAAAGTAACAAAGTTTATAAATCCTGCAAGTGTTCATTTTAATTTCTTCTACTGAAGAAAGAAAATTAAAAAATATTAAGAATACAATATGATAGTTTCAATATATCCAGTTTAATATTTACCTCTATACTGAAATAGCCTCTGTCCACGTAGTCACCCAGAAAGAGGTAGCGTGTATTACTAGGTGATCCTCCAACTTCAAACAACTTCATCAGGTCAAAGAATTGTCCATGAATGTCACCACATACTAGGAGGGAAAAAAGACATAAGGTGAGGCGAAAAATTATGTTTTAGAAGAGAAAGAGCATTACACTATTAAGACCACAGTTTAACTTTTAACTTAAATCATTCTAGCTTTTGACTGGACTGCTTGATAACTGCAGGTAATCTATCAATTTGAAACAGTCCTACTGGAAATATTAGACATTTTAAATTGTATTTCTTCAATGAAAAATAAACATATCAAACAATCGTGAGACTGCTCACAATTCCTAGAATAATTATTACACATTTTAGTCGATGATGATTTGTAATCATTCCTCAAACTAGCTCAAATCTGTAGTCATTCCTCAATCTAGCGCAAATCTAAGTGCCACTGTGCAGACCCTTCTCATACCCGTGACTGGAGCATCTACTTCTATCATAGTCTTCTCTTGTCTCAGTATGGCAGCCCCATCATTGATTATTTTTAAGGCTACTTCCTCTTCCAGTCGCCCTTCCTTCACCAAATGGTTTTTCAAAACATCAATTTTAGGTTTCCCATTCTCAAATACTTCCTTCAAAGAAAGCCGCTGGGTCGGAGGAAAGGGGACAGCTAGAAAGAAAAGAAAAAAAAAATTTAAACAGCTGAAGATATAGAAAACCCCCATAAACACATCACTTTTACATAACAAATTAAGTCTAAAACATCACCATGATTTAACATCCACAGCACCAGAACTACATGGGGGAAAAAACTAAAGATACTATATATTATAGATGATTGATTCTAATTTTTTAGAAGGCCACAAAGTCATTTAAAAGATCTAGAGGTGTATAAATTATGCCTTACATATAAACATGAAACACTTGATTCAGTAAATAAGCTAACAGTGAGACAATGAATATATTTTTTCTATGAAAAAGTATTCAAAAAGAAACTACGGTTTAAAAAATGAAGGACAAGAAACCACAACACTACTAAAAATGCATTTATTTCCTTCAAAGAATAGACATAATGAAGCCATGTCTTGGAAGTTTGACTTCAGTTCCTATTTAGGGGAATCATAAATGTATGATTTTACTACTAATGCAATGTATGATTCTATTATTAATACAAACACAAGTGTATGTATGTATTATTAAAAGGTGAAAGTCACTCAGTTGTCTCCAACTCTTTGTGACCCCATGGACTATATAGTCCATGGAATTCTCCAGGCCAGGATACTGGAGTGGGTAGCCTTTCCCTTCTCCAGGGGATCTTCCCAACCCAAGAATCAAACCCAGGTCTCCTGCATTGCAGGCGGATTCTTTTACCAGCTGAGCCACAAGAGAAGCCCTATTAAAAGGTAGTCGCTTAAAATATTAGTCATAATAAGAACACAACTAACAGAATGGAGCTCTTTCACAAAATAACTTGCTATAGTAACAGAGCACAAACTTAAGAAAAATAGATATGGGAGGCCTAGTTTTGTTTTCTAATCTGGAAATGCTAACAACTAACTTCAGTTTACACTAGATATAAAGATTATATACAACATCACAGTAAATTAGTAACTTGAACAGAAAAAAATTTTTGATGTTTTAAAACTGGCTATCATCTCTTCTTTTACCTATCTTTAAAACAGTCTACTTTTAGATTTCCTGTGACCTATAGCCATAAGTCTATAAACCATACATTTTAAAGAAGAGGTTCATGTTATTTCTTTTTCATTTTTGGTCACATGGGATCCAAGTTACCTGACCAGGGATCAAACCCGTGCCCTGTGAACCAGGAGCACAGAGTCCCAACCACTGTACTGCTGGGGAAGTCCCAACAGAGGGGTTCATTTTAATCTGTGCTTATGTCTGATGATTTCACTTCTAGCTTTATGGAAGTGTTATTAAGAACCAACTTCTACAGGCACTTACACAATTTTAAACTTGCTCTAGCCATACCATTTTGTATTATTCAAAAGTAAAGAAAGTCCTATAGTAGGTTTTGTAATACTCTTGGCTGCAACTTGGCTCATTTTGACTATTCAAAGCCCACTGAAAGAAATCATAGTAGCTATCCAACCGGCAAATATTACACTGAGACAGGGGATGACATGCTGCTGCTGCTGCTGCTGCTAAGTCGCTTCAGTCGTGTCCAACTCTGTGCGACCCCATAGACGGCAGCCCACCAGGCTCTCCCGTCCCTGGGATTCTCCAGGCAAGAACACTGGAGTGAGCTGCCATTTCCTTCTCCAATGCATGAAAGTGAAAAGTGAAAGTGAAGTCGCTCAGTCATGTCTGACTCTTAGTGACCCCATGGACTGCAGCCTACCAGGCTCCTCCATCCGTGGGATTTTCCAAGCAAGAGTACTGGAGTGGGTTGCCATTGCCTTCTCCGGAAGGGGACCACATACACCCCAGTTTACTCAAGACAGTCCTAGATTTCAGTCATTCTCCTAGTGTAACTGTTAACAGCATCCCCTTTCACTCTCAAACCACCTCAATTTGGAGGACAAATTTAGTGTTAACTTGTGTGATTCATACCGTACACCAATATACTATCTTAATAGGATAATCTACATCTATTATAAGACAAAAATATTATGATGGGTTTTTTATTCACTCATCTAGTGAGTCTATAAAACAGGGTAAAGGTTAGTCCTGAACAAGTTTACTTACATTTTTACTAAAATAGCAATGGTACTATGGTTGTGTTAAATAATAATAATAAACCTTTTGTATTTTAGTGATTCTTACTGAAATATTTTTAAATGAAGGTAAATGCTATTTGGGATTTGCTTCAAAATTATGGGAGAAACAAGCAATAGTATAGAGTAGGCACAGCGTGTGGCGTAAGCCCTCTTGGAGGAGGTTGCCATTAGACCCACTACAGAGCCATCAAGCAGGTGACCCATTTTTTCCAGTAGTCATGTATGGATGTAAGAGGTGGACCATAAGAAAGCTGAGAGCTGAAGAACTGATGCTTTCAAACTGTGGTGTTAGAGAAGACTCTTGAGAGTCCCTTGGACTGCAAGGAGATCAAATCAGTCAATCCCAAAGTAGATTAACCGTGAATATTCCTTGGAAGGACTGATGCTGAAGCTGAAGCTCCAATACTATGGCCACCTGATGCGAAGAGCCGACTCACTGGAAAAGACCCTGATACTGGGAAAGATTGAGGGCAGGAAGAGAAGGGAGCAACAGAGGATGAGATAGTTAGATAGCATCACTGATTCAGTTGATATGAATTTTGAACAAAGTCCAGAAGTGAAGAACGGGGGAGCCTGGTGTGCTGCACTCCATGGGGTTGCAAAGCTCATGCCCACTAAGCTCAGATAATCAGCACCTTCATTCTCAGTCATCACACAGGCACAGTTTACTCGTCTTCGTGTCCTTACTCCCAGCCCTTATGTGGCCACATGGATACAAGGAGTGCAGAATTTCTGAGTGGAAAAAAAGGGGATCTAGAGAAATGCTTCATAAACTGTCTTGGGAACTGCCCCCACCCTAGCACCAACAGGTAGAAAACTAAACTTTGTAAAATGCAGTAAGAATAAATTACTAGAAAAATAATCACAGGCACAGATGTTGTGCTGATGTCGAGCTGCTATGAAAGTTTTTAAATGCTCACTACTCTCTGTACTTACTTCACTTAGCACCAATTGGTGGACAGACACTGGTTCACAGACCACACTTTCTAAGTCAGACTGGTTTGGATAAATATGGATTTAGCGGAACAAGAATAAGACTAGAATGAAAACTTAAATATTATGTATATACACGTGTTCAAGCCCAAGTTTGAGTTTTAACAAGTTTCAAACTGCCTTTAATGACCTACAGAATTTCACTGATTAAAAAAATACAATCTAAGCACTTGGACTCTGAAGTTTAAGCTTCTAACATCTTACCCATGCTTTAAACTATGAAGTATTTAGACTGTAACACTGAGGTTTAGTACTTGTATCCTTTCAAGTCATAAATAAACCATATGCCGCCAGACATAGAAGTTCCCCTTCTTCATTTCTGTGGCTGTGTTGCCTCTTTATTCCATTTCTAAACCTATCATCCTTCCAAAACCAAGTCTTAGGACAATTTTTCAAATTTCCAAGAAAAGATACTCAAGTGTAATTACAAGAGTAATAAGTAATTCCAGACATTTTATTTGTTAAAAAAATTATGCTAACCAAAGTAGGCATTTTAATTTTTTTTCTAAATATATATAAGTTTTATTGAAGTACAGTTGACTTACAATGTTTCAGGACCAAATTAGGCGTTTTTAAATGAAAGAATCAAAATGTTGGTAGTGCCAGCACTCAAGTTATTGCTTTATTGGTTATTTCATATTGTCACTTGGGGGACTGGATCCTTTATTTTTAACCTAGGCTCATCATTTTAAAAGCTACAATCCTTATCAACAAGAAAGCGGGTTAATAGAGGGATTAAAGGGTCTCAAAACGCAAGCATAGAGTTAAAAAAATTTTGACTATGAATCAAAACGTCATTTACCCAGAAATATGATAATTTAGGGGTTAACAAACTACAGTACACTTTTTTTGGGGGGGGAGAGGAGGTTCTTGTTATTCAAAGATGACTGGTACTAGAAAAGGCCACTTAGGCCTTCCCTGGTGGCTAGGAATCCACCTGCCAATGCAGGAAACAAGGTTCAATCCCAGGTCCGGGAGGATCCCACATGCCATGGAGCAACTAAGCCCATGCGCCACAACTACTGAGCCCGCGCTCCAGAGCCCACGAGCTGCAGCTACTGAGCCCACGAGCTGCGGCTATTGAGCCCACACACCACAGCTCCTGCACGCTCTCAGGCCTGTGAGCCACAGCTACTAGAGACTGTGCTCCACAACTAGAGAAGCCACCACAGTGAGGAACTAGGCAGCAGCTCTTGCTCATCACAACTAGAGAAAGGCCACGCAAGGCAACGGAGATCCAGTGCAACCAAAAATAAATAATAATTAAGTAATTGTTTAAAAAAGAACAGGCTACTTAAAGTGTATCCACATTAAAAAAAAATAGTCATAAAAAACAGTGGAGGGAAATCATTCAGCTTTTTATCTTTAAAAATAAGGGACTTTCCTAGTGGTCCAGTGGCTAAGATTCTGTGCTCCCAATGCAGGAATCCTGGGTTCAATTCCTGGTCAGGGAACTAGATCCCACATGCCAACTAAAGATCATGTGTGTCAAAACTTAAGACCCAGCACAGCCAAATACATAAATAAATGAGAAAGTAAAAACTGTAGAAATGATTTTATTTCATAATTAAACTAGCTGCAACATGATTATAAAGGGAGTTGTTTGTACAAATACAACCAAGAATTTCAACATAAACCTTCTGAAAACTGATGAGCCCTCCAGACTGTTAAATCCAACAGTCTATTTAACATCTACTCAGATGTCTAAGAGGCATGTACAATTTAACATGTTATGGAAAGAACCTGTGTGTCCATTGATGGATGAACAAAGATGTTATGGTACATACGTACACAATGGAGTATTATTCAGCCTTAAAAAATGAGAAAGTCTTATAATTTGCAACAATATGGATGGATTTGAAGGCATCATGCTAAAAGTGAAATATGTCAGGCAAAGAAAGACAAAATCCTGTATGGTAGCACTTACATATGGAATCTAAAAACGATTCTCATAGAACAGGAGATCAGACTCACAGTTACCAAAGGAGAAGGGTGGGAGGAGGGAGAAATGGAGGAAAGGGGTAGCAAGATACAAATTTTCAGTGAAAAGGTAAATAAGTACTAGGAATATAAGGTACTGTAATGGTAATAGCTAACACTGCTGTATAATATATAAGAAAGTTAAGAGAATAAATCTTAAGAGTTTTCATTGTTGTTATTATTGTTCAGCTGCTAAGCCATGATGGACTCTTTGCAACCCCATGGACTGCAGAGTCAGGCTCCTCTGCCCTTCACTATCTCCCTGAGTTTGCTCAAACTCATGTCCATTGAGTCAGTGATGCCATCCAACCATCTCATCCTCTGTTGCCCCCTTCTCCTCCTGCCCTCAATCTTTCCTAGCATCAGGGTCTTTTCCAATGAGTCAGCGGCTCCTTATGTAAGATTATGTAACTCAGAGAATCAAACTTCCACTCGTGTACACGTCTTCCATTTCAGTTCCTTCTCAATCCTAAGAAAAGCATTAATAGAAGGATTTTTTTCACCCCACTGTTAAAACAGAATCATTGTTGACATGGTTGATGACCAAATCCAAATCACATTTTGGACATTTTGCAAGGAATATTACAAAACAAAGCATTTGTCTTTGCCTCATCTCTCTCCTCAAAAGTAGAAGCACAGTAAGTAATAAAACAAACTATTTTCATCACCAAGTAAATAGTGATTTTCTGTATTCTTTAATAATTCATATAGCGAATGCCCGGTCTATTAATGTTTCAGCAGGAAAATACCGCACTGAGACCTCTATCAGTCTGCATCTTCAGGTAGGACATTTTAGCATTCTAGTCCGTCCCAGGTGATGCCAGTTGTAAAGAATCTGCCAGTGCAGGAGATGTAAGAGACACAGTTCCATCCCTCGGTCAGCAAGATCCCCTGGTGTAGGAAATGGCAACCCATCCCAGTATTCTTGCCTGGAAAATTCCATGGACAGAGGAAACTGGCAGGCTACAGTCCATGGGGTCACAAAGAATGGGACATGACTGAGGGACTGAGCATAGTCAGTCTAAGAAGTCAGAAGAAGAGGGGAGAGGAGGCACATGGTGCTCTCTTTCACTCTCTAAGTCTGGAACGTTCTTTAAAGACCTCTTTTCAAAGCACTTTCTTTTTCTGAGCTGCTATTCCCCAGAGGGAGCCAGGGTCATGGCATCTTGTCTCAAGAAGCAAGAGGGAAGTAGAGCCAATGGAAACACCACTGTCCTTGGTCCATGGATGGCATTAAAATATAAGGTAGGGTGAAAACTCAGCTGTCAGGGACTCAGAGGGAGTGAGTCAATTTGAAAAGACAATGGAATTCTCTTTTTCCCACAAAATAGTGATTATACATATATATATGTGTGTGTGTGTGTGTGTGTATATATATATACACATATATGTATGTGTACATATGCATGTAAAATTTTTTAAATAAAAAACTTATTTATGAATTTAAAATTCACCCAGAATTAACAAAGTCACTTTTAAAGATTAAGATACAAAAAAACTCCTGGGTGATAAGTAATACACCAAATATCTTTTATTTAAAATTGTTAAGTGTCCCAGTGTTAACTCTGTTTAAAAATAAATTCATATAATATGATCTAAATTGTGACTAAATAATGCATTAGACCTGGGCTTCCCTGGTGGGTCAGAGGTTAAAGGATCTGCCTGCAATGTGGGAGACCTGGGTTCAATCCCTGGGTCAGGAAGATCCCCTGGAGAAGGAAATGGCAACCCACTCCAGTATTCTTGCCTGGAGAATCCCATGGACGGAAGAGCCTGGTGGGCTACAGTCCACGGGGTTGCAAAGAGTCGGACACGACTGAGCTACTTCACTTTCACTTTCAATGCATTAGACAAGGCAGTAAAGAAATATACCCAAGTATTAGTGCTAGGTAACAAGATTCTAAATTATCTTATTTTTCCAGCTTGCCTATTTTTTAAATTTTCTCCAATTACCCTGTATCACTTCTATAATCAGAAAAATATATATATATAAGAAGTTAGTATATAATTATTTTGTACACTACATAAGCATACTGATATTCTTTTAGTGAACAATAAAAATTAGAAGAATAGGATGAAAGTATGTGTTTGGACTACAGATGGCTTTTTTTTCCCTATCTGCTTTGCCCTACATTTTTCCAAGTTTTTATTTAAAAAATTTACTAAAAGAAAAATAAGAAATGCCAAAGGCAAAAAAGGCAATCCCGTTGTCAATAACCTTCCCTATGCTAATCAGTTTCATACATAAATAAGACTTTTCTCAAATCAGCAGAGCTGTACCCCAAACTGACTCTTAGCAGTGACATTCAAAAATTCAACATCAAATTTAAGTTACACCTATAAATGACCAAGAGTTACTAAGATGACAAGGAGGAAGCTCTGTGGCTTATGCTTCAAAACACACAAAGGCACTGGGGTGAGTGGGAGATAGACCCCTCAAGATGCCTGGCCCATGGTATCCACACACCTTCTCCCAGTTACTCCATCAAACCACAGTGTAGGTATTGCTGGAAGGAAGGAAGTCTGAAAGCATAAGTAAGGTCCCATATCAGATGACCTTAAAATAGGAGATTGTCCAGGTACACCTGACCTAAGCACAGGAGACCTTTGCATCTGGATCTAGAGGTTAGACATAGGAGTTGAGAGATCTGAAACATGAAAGGGATTCGACGTATAAGTTCTCCATCGTTAGCTTGGAGACAGAGGAGGCCACGGAGTAAGGAATGAAGGCAGCCTCTAGGAGCAAGGAGTGGCCCCCAGAGAAAAATACAGACTTCATTCCTACTACCACAAGGAACTATCAATAACCTGAACGTGCTAATGTCAGATTCTTCCCCGAGCCTCCACATGTAAACTCACCCTGGTGGGCACTTTGATTTCAGCCTTTGAGCTGTTGAGCAGAGAAGTCTATGCCATGAATGTACCTCTGAGCCACACAACTTTGAGCTTAAAAAATCATTGTTTTAAGCCACTAAGTTTTTGATAATTTGTTACACAGCAGTGGAAAACTAATATTGAATTCTTGAAGTCAAAGTTTTTTCCTTAGACTGTTCAACAATCACAAATACACTTTTATACGCACAAGAAACTAACATGAGACACCTCTCAGAATCGAAACAGAAGTCCCAACTTATAACTGTACTATGACTCAAAGGACAAATAAAGTGAGCCAAACCAAACCACAACATACATCACAGACTATCTGAGCTCAAACTTTCTCACACCAGATGTTTCAGATCTGTATGTTTCAAGATAAGACCTCAGGTAAAGTAATTTAACAGCAACTCTGCATAGACACCAGATCGGATCTGATACCGTGGATAGAGGAGCCTGGCGGGCTACAGTCCATGGGGTCAAAAAGAGTCAGATAAAACTGAGCGACTAAGCACAGCACAGGAGATACAAAGAGGCTTTCCTGGTGGTTCAGTGGTAAAGAATCCATCTGCCATTTCAGGAGACACAGGTTCAATCCCTGGGTCAGGAAGATCCCCTGTAGGAGGAAATGGCAACCCATTCCAGTATTCTTGCCTGGAAAATCCCATGAACAGAGGAGCCTGGGTAGACTACAGTCCATGGGGTTGCAAAGAGTCGGACACCAATGAACTTAGCATTCACACAGGCAGGAGACACAAAACCTGGAAAAGACTAATTGGCATTACCCTAAAGAGAATTTAGAGACCAATTAATCCACAGGCAATAAAAGCCCTTTTAATTTGTAACTCTCTGAAAGTTATAAGATTACTCATTTCTAATACCCTCACTATTCCCCTCTCATTCAACCTTTAACTCTTAACAATGTCTTTTGTTACTGATTTTGAAAGAACGTAAAAGAATGCATGTAAAGACACGGAAATGTGAATGCATAGTATCAGATATGTTTTGGGTTATCTAGAAATAAAGAGAATAATCTTGTATTTTAGAATAAGAAATGTCTGTCTCACCACAAAAAAAATATGGTCATTATACGGTGTTTATATGTTGTCAGCTAACACCATTGTGGTAAATAATCATTTTGCAGAATATAACTATATCAAATTAACATATTATACACCTTAAACTCACAAAATTATGTATGTCAATTTTATCTTAATAAAGCTGGGAGGGGGATTTCTGGTTGTATCAAAAATGACAGAGTATAGCTATAGATAAATTAGACAGTAGACCTTAATAAAAGTAGAAAATCTGAGAACTGGTATATTTTATTTGTCTGGGTTTGTACAAAAACAAAACCACCTTCGACAAGAGAAAGAAAATACATCAGAATTTCTGCCAAAACTGGTCAAACGTGAGGGATTTATCATAAAGGAATAAAGGCTTATAAATCCTTTTAATGTAAATGCTTTCATGAGTAATAAATAAAGGAAAACTAGAATTTGATTTTCTTTCTATTAAAAGGGCAAAGTTATTCTGTGCCAAGAAGACATTCCTTAAATCCTTAAATCCAAGTATCCTGTTAATTCTGTGCTTTTTTTTCTTTTGACAAACTTGTAAGTCTTCTTTTTTTTACATTCCTTACTTTTAGAAAAAAGATGACATTCCTAATAAACAGTGTCACTTATTGCTGTATTTTTAAATATACTGCCTTTAACTACTCCTCACTTTTGGATAGTCACAACTGGTATTTTGTCACACAACAATTCCCTTTGATTTTGTTCTACTCCAAATTCAGAACAATAAAACTGTAAAGATGTCTCTTACGCCTATAATATCTTTGGGTCTACCCAATTAAAGGACCATTAGGTTACACAAAGATTTGATCCTTTACCTTATTAAAAATATTTTTAAAGGATTAATAGAAATTATTAGCTCTGTTTGGCATTCTCCAACTTTTAATTAACTCAAAACTATTGTGAGAGCTCTTTGCTTTATTAAAATGGGGTAAAAAGAAAAAAAAAATCTGACAAATGAAAAGAGTTCAGCCTTCAGCCTTCCTAAGTTAATGATGTATTAATTTAAAATGTGTTAAAGTAGATATGCTTCAATGTTTGTTTATCTTTCAGATTAAACACTGACACAATAGCTGTCGACAAAAGATTTATCTCTAGGTTTAAATAAGCTTGTATTGGTGACATTCCTCGTACATTTTATAGGATAAATCAAAAGGCTTGGATATTTGTCAATATCCTCTCTGTTCAAGACATATTCTTACTTCCAGAATACTCAATGACTGACTCTTTATGAAACTGATTATGTACTTGAACAGAAGATTCCACTCTCTTCCATTCTGATAAGGCTGGTTAATGTTTAATATAATAAATTAAATGAATAAATAAAGCCTGTAGACTCAACACCTACCAGGAGTTTCTGCTTCTTCCTTACATCCACCTAAAGTTCCAGCTATAATCTAAAGATCAACAGTTAACCTTGGGGAGACATGTCAGAAGAACTTTGGTAAAGGTATGTATCATGTACTTGTAACGATTAACACTACATGGAAAAAATTAACTACGCGTACTGCTGACATCATTGCTATGGCCAGACACTGTGTCTGAGTTAGGATTTCCAGAACTGTTTTGCTCCAAAAGCAGAAGATAACGTGAATAGACCATTTATGTCCAAAATCAACAGAACACAATCTCTCCGATGCCAGAAGCCACTGATTACCGCGCACATTCCATGATTTTGCCCTTTATTCTCTTGGATATTTTCTTCTGTCTCAAGATTCTAGACTGTCAGTAAACACCCTGCCCTTTATTCTTAGTACTACCAAGACCTTTATCCTTGATAATCAACAAATGCAGGACTAATTCCTCAGACACTGGGAAAGGTAAATAATCCATATCCAAATTAAAGGGGAAAAAATGACTTGGTTACCACAGGAAGATCCAGATAGATATGAAATATATGAGACATTATCTCAAGTTTTAACAATAATTACTGAAGTTTTGTCTGTTACAGATGCCATGTGTGTGGTCTCTAGAGTCTTAAATAATGCATTCAGTCATTATCATGCCAAGTGACTCTGACTCAAAAAACAATCATCTGACCTAGAGGGGTGGGATGGGGGGGTGGGAGGGAGGCCCCAGGGGGAAGGGATGTATGTATACATATAGCTGATTCAAGATGTACAGCAGAAACTAACAAAACATTGCAAAACAATTATATTCCAATAAAATAAATAAAAACAAACAAAAAAATCATCTAAGAAAAAGAACAAAACGGCTTGGTGTTTACAGAGGTCAAAATTACTACCATCAAAAGCTTGATAAACACTCACAACCTCTCATGGCACAGATCTTCACTGATCACTCCTAAACGGTAAATCCTCCAGTTTAGTTAAAAAATGATCAGAAGCAAAGAGTGAAAATTGAAACAGAAACCACAAATTGTTCCCAAACTCTAAGAAAAAACACTATGACTTAAAAGTCAGATAAAGTGAACCAAATCAAACCACAATGTGCATTACAGACTATCTAAGCTTTTTTTTTTTGACATTAGCTCATTATGTATGTTCCAGTACTACACAGAAACTGATCTGACAAAAACACCTCAGGGACTCAGGTGTACTAAAGATAAAATCACTGAGCATTCCAGCAAGTCAACTACATCACATAGTGTAGCCAGTCCCCACCCAGACTACTAACTTCCACCCTAAATTCACTCTATGACCAATCTCTGCTTTGAAAATTCTGTGTATCTTCTTTTCTAACTCCCTCCTTCTGAGATGCTCCACCAGTTATTCCAGTACATGTTATTCCTTGCTGCAACAAGCTAAGTGTAACTTCATTTTGATAAGATATAGATGTGCTCCTGGTGGTCTCTGGTAACAGGCTTTAACCTCCCCAAGACAGGGAACTGGTGGCCTAGAATCAGGGATAGGAAGAAGACTTTTATTATACACCTTTTAAAAGTTTATACCATATTATTATATTACTCACCTAGAGACAGACATCTTGGAGTGCAAAGTCAAGTAGGCCTTAGGAAGCATCACTAAGCAGTAGAAGTGATGGAATTCCAGCTGAGCTATTTCAAATCCTAAAGGTGATGCTGTTAAAGTGTGGCAATCTATGCCAGCAGATATGGAAAACTCAGCAGTGGCCACAGGACTGGAAAAGGTCAGTTTTCATTATAATCTCAAAGAAGGGCAATGCCAAAGAATGTTCAAACTACCACACAATTGCACACATCTCACATGCTAGCAAAGTAACGCTCAAAATTGTCCAAGCTAGGCTTCAACAGTACGTGAATGGAAAACTTCCAGATGTTCAAGCTGGATTTAGAAAAGGCAGAGGAACCAGAGATCAAATTGCCTAACATCCATTGGATCACAGGAAAAGCAAGAGAATTTCACAAAAACATCTACTTCTGCTTCATTGATATGCTAAAGCCTTTGACTGTATGGATCACAACAAACTGTGGAAAATTCTTCAAGAGATGGGAATACCGGACCACCATATCTGCCTCTTGAGAAATGTGTATGCAGGTCAAGAAGCAACAGTTAGAACTGGACATGGAACAACAGACTGGTTCCAAATTGGGAAAGGAGTACGTCAAGGCTGTATATTGTCAGCCTGCTTATTTAATTTATATGCAGAGTACATCATGCAAAACGTTGGCCTGGACGAAGCACAAGCTGGAATCAAGGTTGCCAGGAGAAATATCAATAACCTCAAATATGCAGATGACACCACCCTTATGGCAGAGAGTGAAGAGGAACTAAAGAGCCTCTTGATGAAGGTGAAAGAGTAGAGTGAAAAAGCTGGCTTAGAACTCAACATTCAGAAAATGAAGATCATGGCATCTGGTCCCATCACTTCATGGGAAATAGATGGGGAAACAGTGGAAACAGTGTCAGACTTTATTTTTGGGGGCTCCAAAATCACTGCAGATGGTGACTGCAGCCATGAAATTCAAAGATGCTTACTCCTTGGAAGGAAAGTTATGATCAACCTAGATAGCATATTCAAAAGCAGACACATTACTTTGCCAACAATGGTCCGTCTAGTCAAGGCTATGGTTTTTCCAGTGGTCATGTATGGATGTGAGAGTTGGACTGTGAAGAAAGCTGAGCACTGAAGAACTGATCCTTTTGAATTGTGGTGTTGGAGAAGACTCTTGAGAGCCCCTTGGACTACAAGGAGATCCAACCAGTCCATCCTAAAGGAGATCAGTCCTGGGTGTTCATTGGAGGGACTGGTGTTGAAGCTGAAACTCCAATACTTTGGCCACCTGATGCAGAGAGCTGACTCATTTGAAAAGACCCTGATGCTGGGAAAGTTGAGGGCAGGAGGAGAAGGGGACGACAGAGGATGAGATGGTTGGATGGCATCATTGACACAAGGACATGGGTTTGGATGGACTCTGGGAGTTGGTGATCGACTGGGAGGCCTGGTGTGCTGCGGTTCATGGGGTTGCAAAGAGTCGGACACGACTGAGCAACTAAACTGAACTGAAGTCATCTGCACTAAATCCTAGATTAATTTTAGGGTATAGCTCCCTTAATTTCTTTTTTAAAAATAAGCTTTATTGAGGTGTATTTAGGAACAGTAAACTGTATCCACTAATGTGCACAATTCGATAAAATATGACACGTCTCCATTTGTCAAACCACAGCCACAATCAAGATATGAAACATTTCCATTACGCTTGAAAGACCCTCTCCTCTGCCTCCCAGCACCAGACAACCACTGCTCTACTTTCTGTCACTACACATGAATTTTGCACTTTTTATTTTTGTATGAATGTAACGGTCCAGTGTATAGTTTTGTGTGTCTGGTATTTTTCATTAACATAGTGGTTTTGTGAGTCACCTGTGCTGTTGCATATATCAGTAGTTTGTATCTTTTTATTGCTGACGAGACTCCACTGTGAGGATTTACCATGAGGTCATTCATTTACCCATTGAATACTTCCTGGTTTGGGCTATTATGACCGAAGCTGCTATAAACATTTGTGTACAAATCTTATTTTCATTACTCTTGGGTAAATACCTAGGGCTGGAGTGCCAGAGACGTAAGGCAGGTGTATAATTAACATGTGAAGAGGCTGTCGAGCAATCTTCCCCAAGGACTTTTACAACTTTACATTCCCACCAACAGTGCCTGAGAGTTTGTCACTCCACATCCCTGTTAAAACTGGAGAGCTGTCCCTTCAATTCAGCCATTCTAATGGATGTGTCATGGCAGTTCATTGTGGTTTTAATTTGTACTTCTTTAATAGCTAAGGATATCAAATATCTTCTTGTCTACTACTGGCTATTTATATATCTTCATTTGCGACTTGTCTGTTCAAATCGTGTCCATTTTTAAATTTTGCTGGTTGGCTTATCAGTGAGTTGTTAAGTTCTTTATATATTCTTAATAAAAGTCCTTTGTAAGACACACCTAGTATGAGTATTTTCTCCCAGTCCAAGGCTTGTCTTTCATTCTCTTAACAAAACATATTTAGAAGAACAAAAGATTTTAATTTTGATGAAGTCCAATTAGCAGTTTTTATAGTTCTTGCTTTTTGTGACTTAAGAAAACTTTGTCTACCCCAAGGTCACAAAGATTTCTTCTAGGTTTTCTTTTCAGTTCAGTTCAGTCACTCAGTCGTGTCTGACTCTTTGTGACCCTACGGACTGCAGCATGCCAGGCTTCCCTGTCCATCACCAACTTCCTGGAGCTTACTCAAACTCATGTCCATCAAGTCGGTGATGCCATCCAACCGTCTCATCCTCTGTCATCCCATTCTCCTCCTGCCTTCAAACTTTCCTAGAATCAGGGTCTTTTCCAGTGAGTCAGTTCTTTGCATCAGATGGCCAAAGTATTGGGAGTTTCAGCTTCAGTATCAGTACTTCCAATGAAGATTCAGGACTGATTTCCTTCAGGATGGACTGGTTGGATTTCCTTGCAGTCCAAGAGTCTTCTCAACACCACAATTCAAAAGCATCAATTCTTCGGCACTCAGCTTTCTCAGTGATCCAACTCTCACATCCATACGTGACTACTGGAAAAACCATAGCTTTGACTAGACAGACCGTTGTTGGCAAAGTAATGCCTCTGCTTTTAATATGCTGTCCTAGTTGGTCATAGCTTTTCTTCCAACGAGTAAGTGCCTTTTAATTTCATGACTGCAGTTACCATCTGCAGTGATTTTGGAGCCCAAGAAAATAAAGTCTGTTACTGTTTCCAGTGTTTCCCTATCTATTTGCCATGAAGTGATGGGACTGAGTGCCATGATCTTAGTTTTCCGAATGTTGAGTTTTAAGCCAACTTTTTCACTCTCCTCTTTCACTTTCATCAAGAGGCTCTTTAGTTCTTCTTCACTTCTGTCATAAGGGTGGTGTTATCTCCATATCTGAGGTTATTGATATTTCTCCCAAGTTTACAAAAATGGTAACATTTCACTTTTACATTTAGGTCTGTGATCCATTATTAAATAAGCTTTGTGTAGGCTACATGTCAGATTTTACTTTTCTCCATACGGACATCCAGTTGTCCCAACACCATTTGTTGTAAACGTTTTCTTTTCACTGCTGAATTGCTTTATCAAAAAATCAAGTGACCATTTATGTGTACGTCTATTTCTGGACTCTGCTGCTTTCCATTTATCTGTCTGTCTGTCCTTTTCACCTTTACCACACTGTCTTGATTACTGTAGCTTTATAGTGAGTCTTGAAATCAGTAATGTGAGTTCTTCAAGCTTGTTCTTCCTTTTTAAAATCAGTTTGCTTACTATTTACAATAGCCAAGTCATGGAAACAACCTAATTGTCCATCAACAGATAAATGGATAAAGATATGGTGTACACACACACACACACACACACACACAGGAATACTACTCAGTCATAAAAAAAGAATAAAATAATGCCATTTGCAGCAAACATGCATGGGCCTAGAGATTATCATACTAAGTGAAGTCTGAAAGAAAAAGACAAATGTTATATGGTATCACTGACATGTATAATCTAAAATATGATACAATGAACTGATTTACAAAATAGAAACAGACTCACAAGCATACAAAATAAACTCAGCATTACAAAACAGGGAAAGAAGGGATAAATTAGGAGTCTGGGATTAGCAGATACAAACTATTATGCATAAAATAGGTAAGTAAGGACCCATTGTAGAGCACAGGGAACTATACTCAAAATCTTGTAATAAACTATAATAGTAAAGAACATATATATATTACATATATACAGCATGCCAGGCTTCCCTGTCCTTCACTGTCTCCCAGAGTTTGCTCAAGTTCACGTCCACTGAGTCAGTGATATGTAACCATCTCATCCTCTGTACCTCCTTCTCCTGCCCTCAATCTTTCCCAGCATCAGGGTCTTTTCCAATGAGTCAGTTCTTCTCCTCAGATGGCCAAAGTATTGGAGCTTCAGCTTTAACATCAGTTCTTCTGGTGAATATTCAGGGTTGATTTCCTTAGTATTTCTAGAAGTATGTTTGTTTAAATCATGAATGGGGTGTTGAATTTTTGTCAAATAGTTTTTCTGAATTTACGAAGGTAATGCTATGTGTTTTCTCCTTTACCCTGTTAATATGTAGATTATATTCCTTGATTTTCAAGTGTTAACACAACTTTGCATTACTGAGATAAATCCTACTTGATAATAATGCACTATTCTTTTTGTTAGTACATTAAATTTGCTAATATAAGTTAGCTACAATCTCTGATGCTAAATTATGTTGTGCTAGGTTGTCGAACGGAGAAGGCAATGGCACCCCACTCCAGTACTCTTGCCTGGAAAATCCCATGGATGGAGGAGCCTGGTGGGCTACAGTCCATGGGGTCGCTAAGAGTCGGGCACAACTGAGCGACTTCACTTTGACTTTTCACTTTCATGCATTGGAGAAGGAAATGGCAACCCACTCCAGTGTTCTTGCCTGGAGAATCCCATGGATGGAGGAGCCTGGTGGGCTGCCGTCTATGGGGTCGCACAGAGTCGGACACGACTGAAGCGACTTAGTAGCAGCAGCAGCAGCAGGTTGTCGAAGGTATCCGAAAAGCACTTCTCAGTATAGGTTTCAGATTTCAACTTTAACTATAGAGTCACAAAAAATAATAGTGATCATAATGATAACTGTTGTCTGCTAACTACAAAACAGCCATTATACTGAGGGCTTTACATACATAGTCTCATCTAACCTAATAACACTCTATGAAGTATTATTATCCCCACTTGACAAATGTGAAAACCAAGGTTCAGGGAAGTTAGAAACTTTATCCAAAATCTCACAACTAGTAAGTAACTGGAGGAGCTGGAATTTGGTCTCAGGTTGATTGATTCCAGAGACTAAGTTCCTTTGCTGTAGCAAAAGTCACTCAGTCGTGTCTGACTCTTCGAGATCCCATGGACTATACAATCCATGGAATTCTCCAGGCCAGAATACTGGAGTGGGTAGCCCTTTCCTTCTCCAGGGGATCTTCCTAACCCAGGGAACGAAATCCAGGTCTCCCACATCGCAGGCGGATTCTTTACCAGCTAAGCCACAGATAAGATCAGATCAGTCGCTCAGTCGTGTCCGACTTTTTGCGACCCCATGAATTGCAGCACACCAGGCCTCCCTGTCCATCACCAACTCCAGGAGTTCACTCAGACTCACGTCCATCAAGTCAGTGATGCCATCCAGCCACCTCATCCTCTGTCGTCCCCTTCTCCTCTTGCCCCCAATCCCTCCCAGCATCAGAGGCTTTTCCAATGAGTCAACTCTTCGCATGAGGTGGCCAAAGTACTGGAGTTTCAGCTTTAGCATCATTCCTTCCAGAGAAATCCCAGGGCTGATCTCCTTCAGAATGGACTGGTTGGATCTCCTTGCAGTCCAAGGGACTCTCAAGAGTCTTCTCCAACACCACAGTTCAAAAGCATCAATTCTTCGGTGCTCAGCCTTCTTCACAGTCCAATTCTCACATCCATACATGACCACTGGAAAAACCATAGCCTTGACTAGACGAACCTTTGTTGGCAAAGTAATGTCTCTGCTTTTGAATATGCTATTTAGGTTGGTCATAACTTTCCTTCCAAGGAGTAAGTGTCTTTCAATTTCATGGCTGCAGTCACCATCTGTAGTGATTTTGGAGCCCCCCAAAATAAAGTCTGACGCTGTTTCCACTGTTTCCCCATCTATTTGCCATGAAGTGATGGGACCGGATACCATGATCTTCGTTTTCTGAATGTTGACCTTTAAGCCAACTTTTTCACTCTCCACTTTCACCTTCATCAAGAGGCTCTTTAGTTCCTCTTCACTTTCTGCCATAAGGGTAGTGTCATCTGCATATCTGAGGTTATTGATATTTCTCCCGGCAATCTTGATTCCAGCTTGTGTTTCTTCCAGTCCAGCGTTTCTCATGATGTACTCTGCATATAAGTTAAATAAACAAGGTGACAATATACAGCCTTGACGAACTCCTTTTCCTATTTGGAACCAGTCTGTTGTTCCACAAGGGAAGCCCAATAACTGAAGTGGGTAGCCTATCCCTTCTCCAGTGGATCTTCCCAAGCCAGGAATTGAACTGGGTCTCCTGCATTGCAGGAGGATTCTTTACCAAGTGAGCTATCAGGGAAGTCTTTTGCTATAGTGCTTCATCAAATAATCTCTAATAGTTTTTCTTCATACATAAGTCAAAGTCAAAAAAAAAAAAAGGTTAGAATACCAATAATCTCTCTGGGAAGCCACTAAAATTTAAGATTAAATGAGTACTATGTAGACATAACATACAATAAATAAATTCATATGGAAGATACACTCAAGAAAGCAAAAGAACATTATTCAATCCAGGATTTTACACAATTTGAGATTTTACAGAATTCATGGTTATACAATGTTACTAACTGAAAAATAAAACACTCAGTACCTGAAGAGATCTATAGGCTGGCCTTCCTAAAATCCTATTTAATAGTGATTATTTGTTAAAACTTTAAGTTCTGAAATCTATAGGAGACAAAAAACTGCAAAGGTTCTTTGAGTAAAAGTAGAAAATACGAGGGAGGTAATTATATTCTAAGTTAAATAACTCAGTATTTATCGAGCATCTACTACATACCCATACTGTCTAGAAGGTAAGGTATAGATTATATAACTTTAACACGTGAGTCTACCTTAAAGAAATTTATATTCTATTTAAGCACCCAAATAATTAATGTAATGTCAATATTACATAAAAAAAACAAGATGTAATGTCAACACAGAACAGTTAAGCAATATACTGTACTGGAAGTATTAGCTGTATGAAAGACTGTAGAGGGGATTATCAGTAGATGGCTACAGAAATCAGGGAAGGGCATCAGAAAGTTGAAACCTGAGCTGAAAGTCTGGGTCTTCTGGAAATTCCAAAGCTACTTTCTCAATCCTCATTTGTAGGTATTTATTTTCACTGTTGGCACCAAAATAAAATAAACAGAAGGTATACTAAAAGGGAGAAAAGAGGAAATTCCAAACACAGATGTAATATACTGCATGTAGACCCAGATTTGATCTCTGGGTTGGAAAGATCCCCTGGAGAAGGGAATGGCTACCCACTTCAGTAGTCTTGCCTGCAGAATCCCATGGACAGAGAAGTCTGGTGGGCTGATAAGTCCATGGGGTCACAAAGAGTCAGATATGACTGAACGACTAACACTTTATACAAACTTTTAATGAAATAGTTTAAAAAAATAATTTTACATAAAATGGTATAGGAAATAATATAAATACTATGAACACCCATGTACCTACTACGTAGATTTAAAACATTAAGTCTGCCATATCTGTTTCAAATATTTTTAAAGAACTAGAATGTTACAATTACAATTGAAGACAGCCTCCATCCTTTTCCTTCATCCCAGGGGTAATTAGTACCATTAAGTATTTGTGTATCCTTCCCAATGTCAATTTCTTTATATATATATATATATATATAATTTTGCTTAAATATATTTATACACAATATATTTAAAAATTTTAGAAGGAAATGGCAACCCACTCCAGTATTCTTGCCTAGAGAATCCCAGGGACAGAGGAGCCTGGTGGGCTTCCATCTACGGGGTCACACAGAGTCGGACACGACTGATGCGACTTAGCAGCAGCAGCAGCATAGAACTGAGGGGCTGGGAATGGATGGCTAGGGAGGTGACAGCTTAAAGATATGGGGTTTCTTTTTGAGATTAAAATGTTCTAAATGGTGATGGTTGCATATATCTGCGAATATGTCTAAAAACCATTGAATCATATACTTTAAATGGGTGCATTGTATGATGTCAATTATATCTCAATAAAACCTTTTTTAAGTTTAAAAAAATTTTATATATGTATCATACTCTGTATCCTTTTGTAAGGATACATTGTATCATTTTTTTAAAGCTCCACAGGTGATTCTGTTTGGTAACCAGAGTTTAGAATCATCATTCTAAGCCTTTATACATTTATCCAAGAAAGTTTTTAGTGCTCCCAAATTGCCAACACATTTTAACCTAGTTTTTGCCCTGAGACAGTTGCTGTTAGATTACCTGGATTGCCGGGGGAAAAAAAAATCTATTGTACAATGCTTTCAACTCAGAAGCAAAAACCCTAATCAAATCAAGTTTATATATGATTCAAGACAATAACCAAACTATAAAAATGAGTTTCTGAAGGGGACGGGTGTGGCAACAGAGGGGTAGTAACACAAGAGTCTTGTGGTGGTGATTCAGTTGAGTATCTTGATTGTGGTTGTAGCTATAAACATGTGAAACTGCATACAGCTACACACACACACATACACACACACACACACACAAATCCGTGTATAACTGGTGAAACTTGAATAAGCTCTCTGGATCGTGCCAATGTCAATATCTTAATTTTGGTACAGTACTTTGGCAGTGTGGGATAGTGACACTGTGGAAGAGACCTAGGTGAGGGTGCATAGGACTTTCCTGTACATTTCTTTGCAACATCCTGTAAATCTAAAATTATCAAAAAAAAATTTAATAAATTTTTAAAACTAAGTTCCTACAGTACACTGAAAAAATTCTGCAGCCTTTTCATGGTCAAATTCAATTCAATACACTGCTTTAATATACATCCACTACATAAATGATACATATTTTCATATGCCTAATATCTGATGCAGAACTGCATTAAAGAGAAAGACCACATTGGTGACAACCACGTTAATCCTGTAGAAGTATTGGAGATAAACCTTAAAAGTTATTGGCTTTTAAGCTATTATTTTTAGATTATTGTGTGGTCTTATCCTCATGGGACACTAGGATTTACCTAAATAGCTGTCTCCGTTCACTGCAAATAACCCTGCTTTCATTCCTATTTTAAGCCAACAAGCCTGCCCTACTTTTGCAGCTTATTTCCTAATCTCCTCACCTGCCTTTCCAATCATGAACCAGTTAAACACCGCTTGCCTGGAAAATCCCATGGACGGAGGGGCCTGGTGGGCTGCAGTCCATGGGGTCACTAGGAGACAGACATGACTGAGCGACTTCACTTTATTTTTTCACTTTCATGCATTGGAGAAGGTAATGGCAACCCACTCCAGTGTTCTTGCCTGGAGAATCCCAGGGATGGGGGAGCTTGGTGGGCTGCCGTCTATGGGGTCACACAGAGTTGGACACGACTGAAGCGCCATAGCAGCAGCAGCAGCAAGAGGTTATATTAACTATTATTAGTGAAAGTGGTATGTACATTTCAGGTCCTTTTATAACTGATCAGAACAAATTTTATTTCAATAATCGGATATCACTCTTTCGGATTATTCTCTCTGTTCTTTGATAGTCACTGAACTCACCTGTCTTAAAGAAACCATAACTTTACAGTGATCATATGTGTTCAATAAAACTTGCACAATAGTAAAAACAACAACAACTAACTTACTTTCATGAATAAGTCCACCAATTACCTTTATTACTCTGGCCCTTCATTAAAACTATCCTATTTTATTTTTAAACTTCCACAAAGCCTTAAGTCACAAGAATAAAAGGTACCAAGGCATACATACAAAAAAAAAAAAACAAAAACCTCCCACAAATTAAGTCTTACCTAGTGGGGCCACCGATCAACCGTTAAAGTTTAAACTTGAAAGGATTATCAATTTATAGAGTGAAGGGGGCAAACATTTCTTACCAGATATAGTCTATGGTTTAGTCATCTGCTCTTCCCGGTGGTATTAGTCATAGGAAGCTCCACAGTTCTAATTTTCTGTTACATTTTTGGGAAATTATCACAGGCTATACTGAGTACTTTTCAAGACAGTAATTAAGCTTCTGAGTATAACCAAAAATATGTTGCTTATAGTAAGAACTCACCAAATATCTGTTTCTGAACACATGATTTCCAAATTCTATCTATACTATAGAAAAGGAAATTTTCACTATTTTGACTAAGCATTTATGTTCTTTCAAAAGCTAAGGACACTAAAGTTGGAAAACACAAAATATAACACTGTTAAGCTATCATTGCACATATACCACTTAAAATCAAACAGATCTGGGGCCAAATCTCACCAAGATTCAAGAAATCATTTAATAAAGAATAGTTAACATTTATTAAGCACCCACTATGGGCAATATGCTGAGCACTTTATATAATATGAAATATAATCTTTAAATTCTGAGGTAGGCACTGTTATCTCCCATTTTTAAATTAAAACAAGGAAAAGAAGTCACACAGCTAGTAATTAGCAGTTCCCATGCTCTTTTCTACGCTGTCTTCAGTAAAGTTAAGTTTCTTAGGCTTTCACTTAGACATTTACTAAGCACCTATGGTCTAGGCACTGAATTCAGCATTAAGAATACACAGTTCTTGGAAACTTCCCTGGCAGTCCAGTGATTAAGACTCTACCTTCCAATGCAGTGGGTGCAGGTTGAATCCCTGGTCAGGGAGCTAAGATCCCACATGCCTTGGGGCTAAAAAACCAGAAGATAAAACAGAAGCAATACTGTAACAAATTCAATAAAGACTTTAAAAACTGGTCCACATCAAAAAAATTAAAAAAAAAAAAATACAGTTCTTGCACTTCAAGAGAACAGTTTAAAACAAAGAATAAATTAGAAAGAGTTTCTAATTAGAAATTATAATGAACAAAGAACATTAAAATATTTTCAGAAATTTTTAAAGCAAGTGAGAGTGTTCATGGGAGCATGTAGGAGGCAAATATCTCATTCTTCTGATGAGGATGAGAGCAGCTAATACATACTGAGCATTTACCAAGTGCCTGTCACTGCACTCTATGGAGTTTATTTAATCCTTATAACTATCTGGCTTTCCTGGTGGTTCAGCGGTAAAAAAAAATCTGATTCAGGTTCAATCCCTGGGTCAGGAAGACCCCCTGGAAAAGGAAATGGCTTCCCACTCCAATATTCTTGCCTGGGAAATCCCATGGATAGAGGAGCCTGGCGGGCTACAGTCCATGGGATTGTAAGAGTCGGACACGACTCAGCAACTAAACCACCACCACCATCCTACAAGCTAAGTTTTATCGTCCTTCTTCCTCAAATAGGGAAACTGAGGTAAAACAAAGGTAAGTGAGTTGTCCAAGGTTATGCAGATACTAAAAGAAGCCGAATTTGAATCATTCATCTGACTTCAAAGCCCAAGTTCTAAGACAATTACTCATACAGCCTCCTAGTAAAGGAGAAAAAGTTTCTCAGCTGTCCTCTTGGCTAAATCCTGAAAGATAAATAGGAATTAGTCATGTTAGGGGACAAGATTTTATATAGAAGTGGTGCAAAGAATCCTTTCACAGATACAGCACGGCATGGGATTCTAGGGGCAACAAGGAGCAGGAACGTAGGTTTGGGAGGGGGTGTGAAATAAGGAGGAAGTAACACAAGGTTAGAGGCTAAGCACGAGGGAAACTTCCGCATCAGCAAAGCTGAAGTTTACCCTACGGGCTGCAAGAGTTCATGAAGGATTTCAAGCACAAAAAAGATTCTTTATATTATCCAAGGATCATGATGGCAGCATGAGATTAGATTAAATCGCCCTAGCAAGAGGCTACAGCACAGTATTAATATAAGCAAGAAGTGAGAGAGGAAGATGAAGCAGTAGCTTTTGTAGAAACCAGAAGTCCACAGAACTAAGTCTGATAAAATGGGATATGACATGTAAGGGACAGGAAAGAGTCTGGCCTGATTCCCAGGCTTGTCATCTGAGCCAGTGACTAAATGCTAAGTGGTGTGATTAACAGGGATGGGAAATATACTTAGGAAATCCTTCCCATCTTCTCTGCTTCTTAGTCCTTTTTAATATTTATTTTATCTCTCTACCACTTTTCTCACTTCAGTCTCCCCCAAAAATAAAACAAGTCTGTCACAATATCTGTTTGGGTAATGTTTGAATGTTCCATAATTCTGAATTACATTTATAAGTCGATTAAGCCTGTTTGTTTGTTTTTAACACATAGCCATCAAAATAATCTTGCTTTCTCCTTAATGGAATCACTGCCAACTGATCACTGGCAGTTTTCAGTTGCCCCTCGTCCTTCTCCTCTCCTTCATCAGGCCGCTTCCCTTCTCTGAACTTATTCACCCATCCTCTCAATCCCTTAGTCAAGTACACTTTGTTTCTCCATCTTTACTTCTGCATGTTCTTCCACGCCCAACTGTGTAGCTGCAACCACCTCTTTTCCTACTAAACAAGTAGCCATCACTCCACATCAGCTGTATGTGCTTTAAAACTCATGTTCTAAACAAAACTCGTGTTGCTCTCTTCAGCATGCCTTCACTGGGCCACCACTGCATCCTCAATTGACAGTACCTTTCCCGAGTCTGGTTACTGGAGGCATCTCTTAATTGTACTCTTTTTTTCTCTCTCCAACTTTATATTTTGAAACACTGAAATTCTATCAAAAAGTGAAAGAATACTAAGATGAATATCCATTTGCTCTTCACCCATATTCACCACTGGACTTCCCAGAGGTGCTAAAGAACCTGCCTGCCAAAGCAAGAGACGCACGAGACACGGGTTCGATACCTGGGTCAGGAAGATCCCCTGGAAAAGAGAACGGCAACCCACTCCAGTATCCTTGCCTGGAGAATTCCATGGACAGAGGAGCTACAGCCCATTGGGTCACAAAGAATCCAACACAACTGAAGCGACTGAGCACATACCACGGTAAACATTTTGCCACTTTTGCTTTCTCTTTTAACAAATAGATTTCTTTTTCCTAAACCATTTGAAACCAAACTGCAGACATCATGACATTTCAACTAAATGCTTCATCAGGTATCACCTCAGAATAGGAACATTATCCTTTATAACCACAATAGCCTATCACATACCCAAGACATTTAATTTTGAATTTCTATATCTAATATATACTCCATATTCAAATTTGCCCAGTTGTCCTAAAAATGTCCTCTATGGCTTATTCATCTTCCCCATCCAGCCTTGGCACTGTACTTGACTGCCATTTCTCTTTCATCTTCTCTCATCTAGAATACTCCTCTTGCCTTTTAAATTTTTCATCACTGTGACATTTTTGAAAAGTTCAGACCATTTGTCTTACAGAAAGTCCCATAAGTTGGATTTGTCTGATTATTTACTATAACTAGATACAGGTTAAACATTTTTAACAAGGGTTACAGGTGGCTCAGTTGTAAAGAATCCACCTGCAATGCAAGAGATGTGGGTTCAATCCCTGGGTCAGGTAGATCCCTGGAGAAGGAAATGGCAACCCACTCCAGTATTCCTGTCCGGGAAATCCCAGGGACAGAGGAGCTTGGTGGGCTACAGGCCGGGGGGGCACAAAGAATCAGGCTCAACCTAGTGATTAAATAACAATTATCTCCTAGTGCTTATTTCATTCAGAATTTCACTCTCTTGGGCTGACACTGTCTGGACATTGCACCAAAACATCATGACTTGTTAGCATTCAATAAATCTAATAACAATCATCAAAGATACATATTTCCTTGGCCAACTAGTATAGCATATTTTTCTGTCAATCAAGCTAGAGAGCCTAGTTACCAAGTTGTACCCTCTTCTAATAACAAAGACTCAAGAAACTAAAAGATTTCATGATAAAAATCCAGTTTGCCAACAAAATAAAACTGAATATAAGGAACCAAAGTTCTCTCTGCATACATTTGAATAATTAGGTAATTATAAAGATAACGAAATCAGATATGACTTAGGTTAGGATGAAATTTTTAGACCTCAGCTTTTTATCTTTGAATGAAGCTAAAATTTAACATAAAAAATGTAAAAATAGAATGCTATATTCTATTAATGACTGCAACAAAGGATGATGATTAAAAAGCACCTCTTTATTTCCATTAGTCCTTTAGCAATTCAGTTCAGTTCAGTTGCTCAGTCGTGTCCAACTCTGCGACCCCATGAATCGCAGCACGCCAGGCCTCCCTGTCCATCACAACTCCCTGAGTTCACTCAAACTGACCACCATCGAGTTGGTGACGTCATCCAGCCATCTCATCCTCTGTCATCCCCTTTTCCTCCTGCGCCCAATCCCTCCCAGCATGAGTCTTTTCCAATGAGTCAACTCCATGAGGTGGCCAAAGTACTGGAGTTTCAGCTTTAGCATCATTCCTTCCAAAGAACACCCAGGGCTGATCTCCTTTAGAATGGACTGGTTGGCTTTAGCAATTAAGTAGCACCAAAGCCCCAAAATGACTACAAATATAACAGAATTAGTTGAATAATTTTGTCTCTCACAGATATGCCTAAAAATTAGCTTTTCCCCCAAATGTTACTTTAATGGAAAGATACTCTGTTATCAAATACTGCTTAGGAAAAAGTTTTTAATCAATTCTTTAATTCACTTTAAGTAATGAGTCCTTCTGGCGCTAGTGGTAAAGAACCCGCCTGCCAGTGCAGAAGATGTAAGAGACAGGGGTTCGATCCCTGAGTCAGGAAGATACTCTGGAAGAGGGCCTGGTAACCACTCTGGTATCATTCATTGCCTAGAGAATCCCATGGACAGAGGAGCCTTGCGGGCTACGTTCCATAGGATCGCAAAGAGTCAGGCACAACTGAAGTGACTTAACATGCACACAAGTCCTTAGCATTTGTCTTTCCCAACGATCCAATAGCTTTTTTTTTAACTCTACAGTAAAATGTGATGTTACTTTATAGAAGAAAATTGTATTATCAAATGTCTGATATAAATAAGGCTTTCATCACAACCATTATCATACAGGTAAAAAGAACACCTTATTCCTGCTCAAAAAAAAAGAAATTAAGTGTTTAAATTAAGAGATCCTTTCTGAATTTTGAGACTTTCACTTAGACGTGTGAGTTTCAAACAGTCTTGGATGTCCAAGTGTTCAGATAGTTTGGCAGCTTGTTAATTACAATGGTAAACTAGGCATAACTGAAATACTTCTGACAAGTTCAACAGATGTGTGCTCTATGACTTGCTCACAATGAATATTTATCCTTGAAAAAATTTCTTCTAGGTTGGCACTGTATCAAATGATTGAAAATATAAAGGATCAAAATATGAATATGAGCACTTTCAAACCATTCTCATGTTGACTGAAACCATTATGAAAGGATTTAGGTAAAATTACCATATTTACATTAAAAGAATATGAATTATTTGCACAATAAAAGGTTTAACATGACGTATATTAAATTCAAAGCATACCAGTAGATGGAAATACAGCTGATCCTTGAATAAGGAGGCGCTGAAGGGTGCCAACACTGCACACACTCTAAAGTCCACTACAACTTAGTTAGCCCTCTGTATACACACAGGTGGTTTCTCCATACCCAAAGTTCCTCCCTATCCATGGTTCTACATCCTCGGATTCAACCATCTTCAGATCATGTAGCACCATAGTATACTATTGAGAAGATCCACGTATAACTGGGCCTACAGTTCAAACCTGTGTTGCTCAAGGCTCAACTGTATGAAAAGTATTAATGAAAGTACAGTAATGAAAAGTATTAACAGCAGTTGCTTCTGTAAGGAATGAATATGAAGCCTTTGTTTTCTTCCCTTTTGCCTTTCACAATTTATAGGATTAAGCATATATTTACAAGAAAAAATAATTTTAAGCCTTGGTAAATTCATTGTCATGATATGAAAATGGGAGAGGGAATGAACAGAAAATAAAAGAGGTATAAGTACCAGAGACAGAAGGGTTCAGGGTATACTTGTGGAAATAGTCATTTCTGGTCATACTACTCTTCTTAAAAAATTTTAAGAAAGCCGTGCGTGCGTGTGCGTGCCAAATCGCTTCAGTTGTGTCCAACTCTCTGCGACCCTATGCACTGTAGCCCCCTCCCCAGGCTCCTCTCTCCATGGGAATCTCCAGGCAAGAATAATGGAGTGGGTTGGCATTCCCTTCTCCAGGGGATCTTTCCAACCCAAGGATCGAACCTGTCTCGTATATCTCCCGCATTGGCAGGCAGGTTCTTTACCACTAGAGTTACCTGGAAAGTCCAAGAAAGCCATAGCCACATCTAGTCCCAGTGCCAGAATATTAAAGAACCAGCAGTCTTCAATGCGTGCTACAAATGACTGTACATTCTCTGACTATACAATTTACTTGAATTTCAAGAGAATGGGAGAACTGTATCAAAAAAGAAACCTGACTTCTGTTAAAATCCATTCAGCCACCAAATAACAAACTTAGACAATGCATTCTCCCTATCTGTCATGTAATGCCCAGTGAAATTTCCTTGTTGCTGCTGAAAAGATTCAGTCCAGAGGAATAAAAACTTTTTATAAAAATCACTGTCAAAGGAAAAAAAAAAAAAAAATCCCTCCAACAGGAAAAGAAACTTGGAAACCAGAAAAAAAAAAAATTAAGCTGAAAGATTTTCACAATTCAATTATTTGAGTTTCTGCTCCAGACACAAGTAGTGATGCTCTAGTGCATATGGACTGTTCTAGAAACTCACACATATATTAATTTTTAAAACAAAGAGGAAACAAATGAGCACCTATTGGGAGTACACTGCAGATGGCTCTCCATAAACATTTAATGAGTGAGTGAAATCATAAGAATTTTTATATTTTTTAAACACAAAATGAACACCTTCAACTGGGAGAGAAGAAACCAGCTGCCAGGGAATACAAGACAGACTGTATTATTGGTTTCCATGCTGTTATCCATGGGATTCCACCCAGATGTCCTTTATATTATAGAAGAGGTATTTTCCTCAGAACAGCTTCTTAACTTATAATTTCAAATGCTTTCTGATATTTTTCAAATGGTTCATAATACTACACTGTCTTAAGCTTTTCACATCCATTATGTCATTTGCATGGCTGAGATGCTTGAGGAAGAAAGTATTATTAACTCTATTTTGCAGATGAGATTATTGAAGCAAAAAAAAAAAAAAACAGGGTTTAACTAAAAACGCAAGGTTAGAAAAAAAAAAACAGGCAAGGTCACAAGTAAGCTTGAGAAGCAGGAGTAAAACCACAGGTCTAGTCCTTCATTTTAGGCAAGTTGCTGTTTAAAAAAGACACTTAAAATACAAATCACTCCCACCCACCCACTCTTCTCCACCATTGGCTCAAGCAAAACAATTAAGTAGACTTTAAAGTGAACAGGAAATGACAGAACCAAAAATAACTGGGGTGTGGTCTCACCTCTGAAAAAGATTTCCAGCTGTGAATAAATGCAAACAATTCTGGCCAGACAAGATAACATTAGATCAGATTTAGAACCCAATACAACCAGGGGACCTTAGCTATAAATACAGTGACACCTTACTTTCTTAGAATAAACCTCAATATTTCAAACTCAGGAAAATGTAGATAAAAAGCAAGGTAAGTCACCAAGAAGCCACAATTGCTGTGCTCAAGTTCTCATGCTCAAGTTTTTACATACTAGACAAACCCATACAATCTAAGGGCTTGAAATCATTCATGTTTCATTTCTTTAAGAGTAATCTGATAACACGCAGTCATTTATAGTTTCACCAAAAAACAAATGTGAATCATACAGACTATGAGGGTGTTCACTTAACTATGGGAATGCCTAGCAATAAGTCAGCACCTGCATATTAGCTGCATTTTATTTTACTTTACTTCTGCATTTAACGATTTGAAAGGGTCATTTTACAATGACCTTTGTATCTTTTATATCACTTCCTTTATAGCTTATTGCACGTTATGGTAGACATTACGTGCTACAATGGCGATCAGAATTTGGGATCTGTAAAGGTCTGAGGACTACCACTAAGCTTCACTCAGATCCTATTTATTCTGACTTGACACACTATTCTGGTTTATCTGGTTTCCCTGCCTACTTCAGCTTATAAGTGGCAGATTAGAAGGGCATATTTTGACAGATAAAGAACAGTACTGAAGGAGATAAACTAAAAACAGACAAAAGCACTAAACTGGTATAGCAGTGAGGAGTCATTTTAGCACAGGAGGAAACTGCCAACACCCTTATATAGCAGAATGCACCGGCCATATTAACTGCATGGGACAGAAATTAATGTACATTATGATGACCTTGATTTATCCAAGAAGACTGTCTAATAGATTCTAAATCTTAAAGAGATGGTTATATACCCTTGATGAGTTATAAACTATGAAAACTGATATTAAAATGATCAAAATAATTTAGCAGTCACAGGGCTGTCAGTTATATGACCAATTCTCTTAAATCCCCAATGATAGCAGACAAATGCTGAGGAGGTAAATCTCAAAAATCCCATTATATTTAATAAATATTATATAGTGTAGATAATTAACATTTATGAGCAACACTTTTGATGATGACTTTCTGGGTGGAAACTACATAATACATTAAAATTATATACTGCAGACAATCAACATTTATGATGCTTAATGTTTCTGGAGGTGGGGGGGCCCTAAGTTATAACTAAAACTCTTTTCCTTCATTGACCATTCAATCATTTTTCTCCACTAAGAGAAAAATGTTTTTTCATCACCAATCTTGGTTTCTTTTCTCCATATAATTACCAAAATAAAAAAATAAAAGTATTTTAAGAGTTCTCCCCACTTACAACTAACCCCTTTATCTAGAGATCACTAACACACCTGGATCTTGGTATATTCCCTTCTTATAAAATAGTGCTTTCAAACCCAGTATTAAAACAGAGAGAAGAGTTGTACTTAAGTCTTACGTCTGAACAAAAGAAGCACATAAATTAGCGGTTATGCTTAAACCACTAATCTTAAGGGCAGAAACAACTACAACATAAGGAACACTTTAGTCGATGTTGGACACCTGAATCAGAGAATATCATTCTCCAAGTCTCTATGGCCAAAAAGAAAATAAAACGCCAACAATCATGTCAAGAGATCTGTAGATCCCTTTCAAATATCATAAAATGAATTTATTTGTATTTACTTCACTATATTCTTTCTTTTAGTAATAACAGTGACGTGATGATCTGGAGAAAGTGGGCTAAAAGGTACATGGTATTCATACTTAAAAAAGGTTGGGGAAGGGGCAAGAAATATCTGACCTTTCAGAAGAGGAGCGGCAGAAAGATCTGACTTGGAAGAGCCTTCTTAACACCCTGCCCACATCACCCTAGATGGCTTCCCCTCAGGTAAGAGACTAAAAAGATGGAGATCCAGACTCTTTAGGGGTTGATAGGATTAGAAACACCCACCCTGCCTGGAAATCCGACACTACTGGAGACAAACGAGCAATCCCCATCTAGCTACTGGTCCAGGTGCTACAGAAAACGCCCGGCGCCCCCGCCGGGCAGCCCCGGTGGGAATCCCCGCCTCCCGTCTCCCACACCCCCCTAGGTCCTCCTCCGGGATGGGCGCCGCCCGGGACCCCGCCGCCCCCCCGACTCCTGTCCTCGGCTCCTTCCCTCCCTCCGGCCCCGAGCCATCGCCCGGCCGAGGGCCGTTTCCCGCCGATCGACTGGAAGGCCTGGCCCGCTTGGCACCTTTGATGACGCGTTCGGTGGTGGAGAGGTGGAGGTTCCTCCCGGACATGATCCCCTCGGCCTCCTCCCGGTCCGGGGAGATCTCCAGACGTGCGCCCCCGCCTTCGCCTCCAGCGATCTCGGCTCCCCAGGGCCGGTCTACCGGCCGTGCCCCGGCCCCGCTTAATCAGGGCGGCCAAGGCACCAGAAGGAGGCGGCCGCAGCAGCCCGGCCTCGAATCCCACGGACACTATGCGGGCCCACTGACCGCTCCCTCCCGAGGCGCCGAGTCGGGAGCGCCCGCGACAGCAGATCGGGGAGGCTACGCGGGCAGCCGCGGCTGCGCGCGGCCGAGGCTCGTGCGCGCGCGCGCGCGCGCTGCCCCGACTCGGCACCTCCCCAACTTCCCTGCGGCGCGAGGGCCGCCGCCGCCGCGGTTAGCGCGCCGAGGCCTTGAGCTCCGCAAGTTTCCCCGGCAGCTCGGTCGCCTGACCTCCAGCCCCCGGGCAGTAGACAACCCCGGCTTTACCCTTCGCGCGGAGACCCCCGGACCCGCGCGGCTGCCCTCCGTACACGCGCCCTTCCTTCCTCTCCTCCAGCTTCCGAATGTCGGTCTTCCCCCTCTCCTCTGCCTGCCCTCCCCTCCAGCTCTGACTGCTTCTCAGCTGCCTGCGCCGCCCGGGCCTGGAGCACCTAACACCGGGCCCTGGTTCCCGCACCCAAAGGCCCAGCGGAACCGCGGCCATCTTGTGACCCGGCCCGAGCGTCCCGGCGGCTGTCTGGCGGAGCCGTGCGCATCCTGTCCGCCTGGGATCACCTTGCAGGGCGCCCTCGTCCTCCCAGACCTTCCCCACGGCGGGGCCTCCCTCCCTTTCCTCGGGGTCTCCCCTCCACTCTGTCTCTAGGAGTCGTTATCAGTTTGATCCAGCTCCTTCCCACAGCTTACCCTCCCCCCAGTTACCAAACCCATTTAAACCCCTGGTTTAAGTTGTCACATTTGTCGAGAGCACTTAGTATAGTGAGAACGATCGCGTGCATCCTAGTTCTAATCTAGTAGTGGGGGGTGGAGGGGGATGGTTTCCGAGTGGGTGGATAAGAGCCCCCCACCCCCACCCCACACACAACCTGTCAGGTCCCACAGCCTCCTAGCTTCCTTTCCACTTGCCAGAAAGGGGACCGCAGCCCCCTCCAAGGAACCCCTGGGCCAGACCTCCTCTGTGTAGGGAACCGACCTGGAAGTTCTGCGTGCCACCTACACAGCTGGAAGCAATCCTTCTTCCCCTTTGACACCCCGTCATTCTTACCATGGAAAACGATGGGCAAGTCTCCATAGAGTCTTAATAATCTGGCTCATCTCTAGGTTAAAAACTGACCTTTTCTCTCCTTGAATTGCAAGCCTAGTATAGAAACTGTCTTCTAGTATAGTGCCTGGCAAAGAAAAATATTTTGATTCTAGTCCTGATGGTGGAATGTTAAAACTGGGATCCAAGGAAGTATATGCAAATTACAGGGAAACCGATTTTAACAGTCACTGTGGTGGCCAGTGAGTAGTCATAAGTGGCTCTGTACATTTAAAGTAAATAAATATTTATTTCCTCAAGTGTACTAGCCACATTTGAAGCATTCAATAACTACCTGTGGCTAGTGACTATCTAATTGGATGTGGCAGAATAAGACCTAACGCAAAGAGCCATCTCACTGGAAAAGACCCTGATGCTGGGAAAGATTGCAGGCAAAATGAGAGGAGGGCAGAGGATGAGATAGATGGTTCCTTGGCATTATTGACTCCATGGACGTGAATCTGAGCAAACTCTGGAAGATAGTGAAGGACAGGGAAACCTGGCGTGCTGTAGTCCATGGGGTCTCAAAGAGTCAGACACGACTGAGTGACTGAACAATAACAACGGACTAGGACGCTTCCATCATCGCAGAAAGTTCTTTTGGACAGCTCCCAGCTAAAAGATTATAGAGCTTAACCCAAATCTCCTTTAACATAGATTTATGTAATGGGACCAACCTAGACAGCATATTAAAAAGCAGAGACGTTACTTTGCCAACAAAGGTCCGTCTAGTCAAAGGGAGAAGGGGACGACAGAGGATGAGATGGTTGGATGGCATCACTAACTCAATGGACGCGAGTTTGAGTAAACTCTGGAAGTTGGTGATGGACAGGGAAGCCTGGCATGCTGCAGTCCATGGGGTCGCAAAGAGTCGGACATGACTGAGCGACTGAACTGAACTGACTGATGTAATGGGAGGTGATCTGGGCATATACACTAGAGTCAGACCCCAAATTATGCTTTGCAGTGTTTTTTTTTTTTAATTGGAGGTTAATTGCTTTAAAATGTGGTGTTAGTTTCTGCTGTATAAGGAAGTAAATCAGCTATATGTATAAATATATCCCTTCCCACTTGTGCCTCACTCCCACCCCACTCCCCCCATCCTACCCCTCTAGGTCATAGTGTATGAGCACAGAGCTGAACTTCCTGTGCTATACGGAAGCTTCCCACTAGCTATCTGTCTTACACATGGTAGTGTACATATGTCAATCGTAATCACTCAATTCATGCCACCCTCCTCATCCCCACCTGAGTCCACATGTCCATTCTGTACAGCTGAATCTCTATTCCTGCCCTTGCCTTGCAGTTTTGACCTAAAGGCAATTCATGGCAACTCTAGCAAGGCAGAAGCACTTCAGGAACTGGACAGATTTTGGTTCTGAGTTCTTGGGTCTTGATTTCAGGCTTTCACCAGAGAGAATTGCTCAGAGATTCTGAGGAAGTTCTTCAACTATGAAGTAACCAGAGCTTCACACCTCTATCAAACAGATCAACTTTCTAGTGGTCAAAAATAAATTGGTTCCTGCAGTATGCTGCTGCTGCTAAGTTGCGTCAGTTGCGTCCAACTCTGTGCGACCTCATAGATGGCAGCCCACCAGGCTCCCCCGTCCCTGGCATTCTCCAGGCAAGAACACTGGAGTGGGTCGCTATTTCCTTCTCCAATGCATGAAAGTGAAAAATGAAAGTGAAGTCACTCAGTCGTGTCTGACTCTAGCGACCCCATGGACTACAGCCTACAGGCTCCTCCGTCCATGGGATTTTCCAGGCAAAAGTACTGGAGTGGGGTGCCATTGCCTTCTCCATCCTGCAACATAGTACTAAAATTAATCTAGAAGAATGTACGCAAGATGACTAAAAACAAGGAGTTTAAGAAAACACTGCAAACCAACATGAAGAGATGGGTTATTCAATAATAGTAGTGGGGAAATTAACCAACTCTCTGGATCTCAGATATATCTTTGTTTGTTCGTTTTTATTTGTTTGGTTTATTTCTTTTGTTTTCTTTGTTTTTTGGCCACACTGGGAGGCATCCAGGATCTTAGTTCCCTGACCAGGGATCAAACACATGCCTCCTGCAGTGAAAGTGCAGAGTCTTAACCACTGGACTGAGCTACGGAAGTCCTTGGATCTCAAAGTGGAGCCACATTTTAACACCAAACTTCATAAGTAATAAATATGAGAATTAAAATGAAGTGCTATTTTTTACATAGAAAATTGGAAAATATTTTTAAAAGGTGATACTGTTGGTAGTACATCATGAGAAACGCTGGGCTGGAGGAAGCACAAGCTGGAATCAAGATTGCTAGAAGAAATATCAATAACCTAAGATATGCAGATGACACCACCCTTATGGCAGAATGCAAAGAAGAACTAAAGAGCCTCCTGATGAAAGTGAAAGAGAAGAGTGAAAAAGTTGGCTTAAAGCTCAACATTCAGAAAACTAAGATCATGGCATCCGGTCCCATCACTTCATGGCAAATAGATGGGGAAACAGTGGAAACAGTGACTGACTTAATTTTTCTGGGCTCCAAAATCACTGCAGATGGTGATTGCAACCATGAAATTAAAAGATGCTTACTCTTTGGAAGGAAAGTTATGACCAACCTAGACAGCATATTGAAAGCAGAGACATTACTCTGTCAACAAAGGTCCGTCTAATCAAGGCTATGGTTTTTCCAGTGGTCATGTATGGATGTGAGAGTTGGACTATAAAGAAAGCTGAGCACCGAAGAATTGATGCTTTTGAACTGTGGTGTTGGAGAAGATTCTTGAGAGTCCCTTGGACTGCAAGGAGATCCAACCAGTCCATCCTAAAGGAAATCAGTCCTGAATATTCATTGGAAGGACTGATGCTGAAGCTGAAACTCCAATACTTTGGCCACCTGATGTGAAGAAGTAACTCACTGGAAAAGACCCTGATGCTGGGAAAGATTGAAAGTGGGAGAAGGGGACGACAGAGGATGAGATGGTTGGATGGCATCATTGATTCAATGAACAAGGGTTTGGGTGAACTCCAGGAGTTGGTGATGGACAGGGAGGCCTAGCGTGCTGCGGTTCATGGGGTTGCAAAGAGTGGGACACACTGAGCGACTGAACTGAACTGAACTGTTGGTAGAATTATAAATTAGCACAATTTCTCTGGAAAGGAATTTGGCAGTATCAATCAAAGGAGATATATGTATGGCCAATGAGAAGACTCAACATTATTAGTCATGAGGGAAATGCTGAGATACCATTTTACTAACCTAGAAGAGCTGAAATTAGAACTTCCCTGGTGGTACAGTAGGTTAAGAATCCACCTGCCAATGCTGGGGACACAGGTTGAATCCCTGGTCCGGGAAGATCCCACATGCTGAGGGGCAACTAAGCCCATGCACTACAACTACCGGAGCTGTGCGCCACCGCTGCTGAAGCCACGCACCCTTGAGCCTGTGCTCTGCAACCGTAGAAGCTATCACAATGAGAATTCCATGCACCACAACAAAGAGTAACCCCTGCTCACCGCAACTAGAGAAAGCCTGCATGCAGCAATGAAGACCCAGTGCAACCAAGACTCGAAAACAAAAATTAAAAAAAAAGCTGAAATTAAAAACTCTCAACATGTAAGTGTTGGCAAGGATGGGAGCAACTGGAACTCTCCTGCATTGCTGGTGGGAGAGTAAAATGCTACAACTACTTAGGAAGTTTGTTATAAAAGTTAAATATACACCTACAGTATTACTCAGTAATTCTACTCTTGGGTATTTTACCCAACAGCCATAATAACCCAGCAAAAATACCCACTACTACTCAGATAATAAAAAGAAAATAATTAATGATGTATGTAACAGTATGGATGAATCTTAAAAACATTATGGTGAACAAAAGCGGCAAGACACCAGGACTTCCCTGGTGGTCCAGTGGCTAGGACTCCATGCTCCCAATCCAGGGGGCTCGGGTTCAATTCCTGGTCAGGGAACTAGACACCACATGCTGCAACTAAGAGTTTGCTTGCCTGCAACTGAAAAGATCCTGCATGCCTCCAGCTAAGACCCAATGCAGCCAGATAAATTTTCAAAGAAACGAAGAAGCAAGACACGAAATAGACACTATATGATTTCAGTTGCATAGGAAAATGGTTACATGAAGTATGACACTGGATGGAACATTATACATCATGAAAAATCCTACTTTAGGTGGAAAGATATTTGATATCATGAGAAAAATCTCAGGAGATGATAAGCGAAAAAGTACAATATGGACTCCATGTTGTTAACAAACGAGCTAATGTCTGCATAAAAAGGCTAGGGGGAAATGTTAATATAGTCATTCATTCAATAAATATTAATTAAATGTCATCTATGCCAGGTACTGTGCTAGGCAGTAGGCATACAGTGATGAACTGAAATCAACACAGTTCATACCACCGTGGAGCACTAGCTGATGACGAAAAGATGTTAAAAGCAGCATCTCTTGGTGGCATGATTAAGAGTCACTTATATAAAAATAAGAGGGGAAAAAAAAGAGAAAGAAAAGAGTCACAAAAAATGAACCATAATTTTCCGTATTTTCCAGGTTTTCTACGGTAAGAAAGTATTATTTTATAACTAGGAGAAAAAAAATTTTAAGTGTTCTTTTCTTTCAAAGGCCTATTGTCTATGCCTATTTCCAGTAGCATTAAGTATTTATTTGGAGAACTTTCTGAGAGACTTCTCTGATCAAAACAAACAAAACATCTAGTACCACTCAGTGAAAAAAGAAAACTCTTAAGTAAGTTCCCTTCAAAAACAATTTTTATTTTAAGTAAATAAGGCTTTAATGCACTGGTGTTGGTGGTAATCTTTTTAGTCATCATATTAATAGCTCCTGGCAACAACTGGGGAGTTCTACTTCATTCACCTGTACATCTACCCACCTAGCCAGGGTCACTTGCATCTTCATTTCATTGATGTATTTGATTCTCTTTCCTTTTACTTTCTGCATTGGTCAGAATTGACTAAATATTTAAAACTACCAAGATTCATGCTTAATTGGCAATCCTACTAATTTCTTCAAATCTAGGTTTCCATGTTACAGGGCCTGTGAGACTTGTTTTATTTCCTTATGAAACTCCCTAAGCACTTCATAAACCTTAATTAATGACTAACTCTTTTGAGAAATAATTATGAATGCTTTTGATTTAACAAAAGCACAAGGAAACCTAGTTTCCACTGTTGTATAAAAGTAACCTGGCTTTAGTTTCTGTATGAAGCCATTAAATATTAAACTTCTGTGTTAAATGCAGGCAAGAGAACTGCAGAATATTTTTTAAATGAATAAAATGAGCATTTCTAAAATAGCAACACAGAGTAAAAGGTATTTTATAGTGCATAGTTTTTCATTTTATATGAAAAGCACTACATAAATGTTTTTATTGGTAATACATATGATATGGACATCACATACTAATATTTCATTTATCTCTTTCTACATGAGTGCATTTGCGCTCTCCAGGCAGGAGATGTGGATTCAATCCCTGGGTCGGGAAGATTCCCCTGGAGAGAAAATGGCAATCTACTCCAGTATTCTTGCCTGGGAAATCCCACTGAAGAGGAGGCTAGCGGGCTATAGTCCATGGAGTCACAAAGAGTCAGACACTGAACACACACGCATGAATGCATTTAACTTTGATTACATTACCGTGGCATGAATACCCTCCCCCCCAACACCAACAGTTGAGGTCTAAACAAAATTAGCAAATTTATATTAAAAAAAATTTTTTTTCACAATTGGAAAAACATGACCCAAAGGAACTTTCTACCCATCATAGCCTGATATGAAAGTAGTAATCTCTGTAGACATGTGGGAAAAAAAGCGCTAAGGAAAGTCTTGCCTGGTGTGCTGCAGTTCATGGGGTTGGAAAGAGTCAGACACAACTTAGTGACTGAACAACAACAAATATATATTTACAGGTTAATATGCAGGTCATTTGGGGGGTAATGTGCAAGCCTCTGAAGTGTGTTACTCCTTGGTCTTCCCGGGAGAACCCACTACTATAACTGTAACAGGATTAAAGGCCCCCCCAAAGTTGCCCATGATTACTTTTGTTTAAATCATGACAAAACAGGAAAAGATGGTAACAGTCATTACTGGCTACATAATACGGTACAGTCTAGGAGAATAGAATTTAATACCTCTCTTACTGCTGGGCTCCAGCATTCCACAGGTGAGAGATGCCACAGGTAAACGTCAGGGGCATTCATCAAGTTGCTTGGGCCAAAAATTGACAGTGGGAGGCAGGCAGAGGAGGAGGCCAGTCCTCACATCATGTCCTATAAACTTACACCCCCTACAGTCCATTTCCCATACAACAGATCCTTTTCAACTAAAACAAATCTGATTTTTTATCATTTCTCTGCTTAAAACCCTCAAGTGTCTCTTTTTCTAAAAGTGGTCTACTTCTTAGTAGACTTCTGTCTAATTCATTGATCTCAGCTCAAACCTCTTCCCCTCCATCCACTACATTTCAGACCTAGTGGCCTTATACAGGGTATACTGCAATTCATACAAATAGCCTCAAACAGACCAAGTTCATTTGTTTCCCAGAGCTCTTGCATTTCCTGAATATTCATTGAAAGGACTGATGCTGAAGCTCCAATACTTTGGCCACCTGATGTAAAGAACTGACTCACTGGAAAAGACCCTGATGCTGGGAAAGATTGAAGGCAAAAGAAGGGGGCAGTAGAGGATGAGATAGATAGCATCACTGACTCAATGGACATGAATTTGAGCAAACTCCAAGAGACAGTGAAGAATAGAAGAGACTGGCATGCTGCAGTCATTATGGGGTTGCAAAGAGTCAGACACGACTTAGCAACTGAACAACAAAATTGCTTGGAACATTCTTTTCCTAGATCTTCACAAGGCTGCCTCCTTACTCTCAACTCAGGTGCACCTCCGGAAGGCTGGCCTTCCCTAAGCACTGTACTGCCTAAAGCTACATCACCCCACCACTCTCTGCCTCATTTCCATAAATTAGCTTATCCATAGCGTGTCTACTCTCACTTCTTAAGGGGGCATCTTTGTCTGTTTTGTTCACTGCTGTTACGTTGTCATGCTGACCATGGCCTGAGGTTGGAGGTTAATAATTTGTTGAATTCATGAATATCTTCTTACTCTGGTCCTAAGCAGAAGTTCTTAACTTGTGGTACAGGGATTTCAAATCATTCCCTCCCCATCCAGCTCCCAACTATAAATGAAATCAAAGTATTGAGTTTATTTTTAAGTGCTTTGGGGTGTGTGTGAGAAATGTATAGGAAAGCATATTTATTTTTCATTTTCTCAAAGGAATCCAGACAACAAAGTGTTAATGACCACTGATACAGAGTTTTAATTTACAAAGCACTGTCCCTTTAAAAAAAAATTCTTTTTTTGGCCGCCCTGCATGATGGAACCTGAGCCCCCTGCAATGCAGAAGTTTCTTACACATTTAGTTCTCTTACATTTATGCAGATAGACAGTATAGAAATGATCTTTTCTACCTTGTAGATAAAGTCATTGAGGTATGGAGACATTAAACAAATCAGAGTTTGCACAGCCAGTCAATGACGGAATTGACACAAATCCATTCTTCTGGACTCAAAACACTTTGCCCTGTTGGCTGAAGACCAAGACAGAATCCACTCTTGCTTAACTTCATTTGCTTCCAAAAGCATCAAACTTAAACATTTTTCTAAGAGATTTCTTATTTAAACTAGTTTATAAGACTGCATTAAAATTTTCAATGAAAATAATTATCATCAGCTAGATCAAGGCAATTTTTTTCAAGCAAAAATTTAATGTATGGACCAAGGAGTGCAAAACAGTTTTCCATTAGGTTAGCTCTGCTGCTAAGGCGCTTCAGTCGTGTCCGACTCTGTGCGACCCTATAGACGGCAGCCCACCGGGCTCCCCCGTTCCTGGGATTCTCCAGGCAAGAACACTGGAGTGGGTTGCCATTTCCTTCTCCAGTGCACGAAAGGGAAAAGGGAAAGTGACACGACTCTTAGCGACCCCATGGACTGCAGCCTACTAGACTCCTCCGTCCATGGGATTTTCCAGGCAAGAGTACTGGAGTGGGGTGCCAGTGCCTTCTCCATTCCATTAGGTTAAGTGGAACATAATTGAGGAAATAGCTTTGCAAGGATAAATATAACAAATGAAAATAATGTTGAGATCTCGAATGTTTAGATTTTATCTACCCTTTCAGTTAGGATGCACAGCTGAACCATCTATCCTAAAAAATCAATTTAATCTACTTTTTTTTTTAAAGTTAGGTTTCCCAGAAAAGAAAAATCTAAATTTAATCTCTTTGCTCTGCTCATGCAGTTTTCAAGAGGAATGAGATGGAGGGACCTACATTATTTGCATTAAACCATGTACATTTGGGGCAAAGACATTTCTCCTCAAGGGCGATGCCTGTGTAATAACCCATATGGGAAAAGAATCTAAAAAAGAATGGCTGTATGTATATGTATAACTGATTCACTTTGCTGTGCGTATGAGACTAACGCAACACTGTAAATTAACTATACTCCAATTTCAAAAAAAGTGGGAGCATGCCTGTAGGATACAACCAGACACCAGCTTCAAAAGAGCTTGTTTCATTAACCTCAAGAACTTATGGGGAACATGCCACTTGAAAGAATGTCCTATTCTGGGAGGATACAGTAGATCAAAGAGAATTTTTTCCTTCCTTATGAGAATCTATAATTAAAGACCTAATCCTTTATTTTAAGGAAGAAAAAAAAATGTCCTCCTTTATTGAATCAGTTGTTTTCCTCTCCTTAAAATGCACATGGTTAACGTCATGTTTTGGAAGGAATTTCCTTTTAACTGGCCTGTCATTCTTAGATTTTGGTGCTTTAAAAATGTTAGCCTGGGGCTTCCTTGGTGGCCCATTAGACTCCCATCTTCAAATGCAGGGGGCGCAGGTTCAATCCCTTGTTGGGGAACTAAGATCCCACATGCCTGGTGGCCAAATAAATAAAACAAAAAATGTTTTAGCAAGCAGAGTGTGTACCTGGCATCTTGGGACCTGTCACTTTCCCAAGACAATGTGAAGCCCAGCGCCCAGTCCCTGCCGCCAGCAGAGGCCCAGTTCTGTGCAGAGCAAGAGTGGCAAATGGAAGGACAGCCCTACTGAAGACGGCTCATTACCCTCACTGGCAATCACATAAAGCAAGAAGCGTGACTCCATCTACTTATGGGGTGTGTCCACAGCTAGGTACAGGCGGCAATGACCACTGTATCCAGGATTTCTCCACTGAGGACAAGTTCAAGTTCCACTTTGGGATCCAAGGGCCTCATGTGGGCAACTGCAGTTCCCACAGGCGTGGCATGTACACCAACGGAGGCCTTGTTGTGCTAGACTGTGATAACCCTCGGGTCAGCATCTTTTCTTCTGAGGGCAGGTTCAAGACAGAGATTGGACCAGGTAGCGTTGAGAGCCCCAAGAGAGTGGCCACAGAACGGATGGTAACAGGTTATGCATCTTAACCGTCCGGGCCAGTGGCAAGCTGGTTGGCCAGTTCAGAGGCCATGGGGCCAGTAACTATGCAGTGCCTGTGGCTCAGATGGTAAAGAGTCTGCCTGCAATGTAGTTTAGACCTGGGTTCGATCCCTGGGTCGGGAAGATCCCCTGGAGAAGAGAATGGAAACCCACTCCGGTCTTCTTGCTTGGAGAATTCCATGGACAGAGAAGCTTGGCTGGGATCGCAAAGAGTCAGACACAACTGAGCGACTAACACTTTCACTTTGTGAACAAGAATGCAATTGTAGTGATAGATTTCCATAAATGTTCATGGAAGTGGACACCCCTGGCAGAGTTCCTCTTCAGGTTTGCCTCCCACAGGAGGCCGTGGACCCTTCAATGCCTCCATGGGGTTAGCTGTGGACTTCAGGGGGAGCCCCCTTGTGGCTAACAGGGGAAGTGCAGCCTCCAGCCATCCGAAGGCTCTGGCTCCTTCTAGTCCTTGTATCAACTCTGCAAGCCACTACAGCACCACAGGGCCTGGCACTGACCACAGATGCACATGAGGTGGTGGCCTATGCTGGTGTCAAAGAACATAATCAATAATCTATCATAGGAATGGAAGAGATTTATTTGAGTCACACTAAGGACAATTCTAGGAATCAGCGAACTAAAATGGATTGGAATGGGTGAATTTAACTCAGATGACCATTATATCTACTACTGCGGGCAGGAATCCCTTAGAAGAAATGGAGCAGCCATCATGGTCAACAAAAGAGTCCGCAATGCAGTGCTTGGATGCAATCTCAAAAACGACAGAATGATCTCTGTTTGTTTCCAAGGCAAACCATTCAATATCACAGTAATCCAAGTCTATGCCCCAAACAGTAACACTAAAGAAGCTGAAGTTGAACGATTCTATGAAGACCTACAAGACCTTTTAGAACTAACACCCCAAAAAGATGTCCTTTTCATTATAGGGGACTGGAATGCAAAAGTAGGAAGTCAAGAAACACCTGGAGTAACAGGCAAATTTGGCCTTGGAGTACAGAATGAAGCAGGGCAAAGACTAATAGAGTTTTGCCAAGAAAATGCACTGGTCATAGCAAACACCCTCTTCCAACAACACAAGAGAAGACTCTACACATGGACATCACCAGACGGTCAACACTGAAATCAGATTGATTATAGTCTTTGCAGCCAAAGATGGAGAAGCTCTATACAGTCAACAAAAACAAGACCAGGAGCTGACTGTGGTTCAGATCATGAACTCCTTATTACCAAATTCAGACTGAAATTGAAGAAAGTAGGGAAAACCACTAGACCATTCAGGTATGACGTAAATCAAATCCCTTATGATTATACAATGGAAGTGAGAAATAGACTTCAGGGCCTAGATCTGATAGATAGAGTGCCTGATGAACTATGGAATGAGGTTCGTGACATTGTACAGGAGACAGGGATCAAGACCATCCCCATGGAAAAGAAATGCAAAAAAGCAAAATGGCTGTCTGGGGAGTCCTTACAAATAGCTGTGAAAAGAAGAGAAGCGAAAAGCAAAGGAGAAAAGGAAAGCTATAAGCATCTGAATGCAGAGTTCCAAAGAATAGCAAGAAGAGATAAGAAAGCCTTCCTCAGCAATAAATGCAAAGAAATAGAGGAAAACAACAGAATGGGAAAGACTAGAGATCTCTTCAAGAAAATTAGAGATACCAAGGGGACATTTCACGCAAAGATGGGCTCAATAAAAGACAGAAATGGTATGGACCTAACAGAAGCAGAAGATATTAAGAAGAGGTGGCAAGAATACACAGAAGAACTGTACAAAAAAGATCTTCACGACCTAGATAATCACGATGGTGTAATCACTGACCTAGAGCCAGACATCCTGGAATGTGAAGTCAAGTGGGCCTTAGAAAGCATCACTACGAACAAAGCTAGTGGAGGTGATGGAATTCCAGTTGAGCTACTTCAAATCCTGAAAGATGATGCTGTGAAAGTGCTGCACTCAATATGCCAGCAAATTTGGAAAACTCAGCAGTAGCCACAGGACTGGAAAAGGCCAGTTTTCATTCCAATCCCAAAGAAAGGCAATGCCAAAGAATGTTCAAACTACCTCACAATTGCACTCATCTCACACGCTAGTAAAGTAATGCTCAAAATTCTCCAAGCCAGGCTTCAGCAATATGTGAACCGTGAACTTCCTGATGTTCAAGCTGGTTTTAGAAAAGGCAGAGGAACCAGAGATTAAATTGCCAACATCTGCTGGATCATGGAAAAAGCAAGAGAGTTCCAGAAAAACATCCATTTCTGCTTTATTGACTATGCCAAAGCCTTTGACTGTGTGGATCACAATAAACTGTGGAAAATTCTGAAAGAGATGGGAATACCAGACTACCTGACCTGCCTCTTGAGAAATCTGTATTCAGGTCAGGAAGCAACAGTTAGAAGTGGACATGGAACAACAGACTGGTTCCAAATAGGAAAAGGAGTATGTCAAGGCTGTATATTGTCACCCTGCTTATTTAACTTATATGCAGAGTACATCATGAGAAACGCTGAACTAGAAGAAACACAAGCTGGAATCAAGATTGCCGGGAGAAATATCAATAACCTCAGATATGCAGATGACACTACCCTTATGGCAGAAAGTGAAGAGGAACTAAAAAGCCTCTTGATGAAAGTGAAAGAGGAGAGTGAAAAAGTTGGCTTAAAGCTCAACATTTAGAAAATGAAGATCATGGCATCTGGTCTCGTCACTTCATGGGAAATAGATGGGGAAACAGTGGAAACAGTGTCAGACTTTATTTTTCTGGGCTCCAAAATCACTGCAGATGGTGACTGCAGCCATGAAATTAAAAGACGCTTACTCCTTGGAAGAACACTTATGACCAACCTAGATAGCATATTCAAAAGCAGAGACATTATTTTGCCAACAAAGGTCCGTCTAGTCAAGGCTATGGTTTTTCCTGTGGTCATGTATGGATGTGAGAGTTGGACTGTGAAGAAGGCTGAGCGCTGAAGAATTGATGCTTTTGAATGGTGGTGTTGGAGAAGACTCTTGAGAGTCCCTTGGACTGCAAGGAGATCCAACCAGTCCATTCTGAAGGAGATCAGCCCTGGGATTTCTTTGGAGGGAATGATGCTAAAGCTGAAACTCTAGTTTTGGCCACCTCATGTGAAGAGTTGACTCATTGGAAAAGGCTCTGATGCTGGGAGGGATTGGGGGCAGGAGGAGAAGGGGACGACAGAGGATGAGGTGGCTGGATGGCATCACTGATTCGATGGACATGAGTCTGAGTGAACTCCGGGAGTTGGTGATGGACAAGGAGGCCTGGCATGCTGCGATTCATGGGGTCGTGAAGAGTCGGACACGACTGAGTGACTGAACTAAACTGAACTGAAGGACGATAGCTTGGAAGACAGCATCGCAGATAACTGTGAAGAACTGCTCTGGAGAAACAGGGTTTTCAGCAGTTTTATATGTTGTCAAAACAAAGAGGGCATCCCTGGTGGCTCAGGCAGTAAAGACTCTACCTGCAACTCGGGAGACCCAGATTTGATCCCTGGGTCAGGAAGATCCCCTGGAGAAGGGAATAGTGACCCACTCCAGTATTCATGCCTGGAGAATTCCATGGATAGAAGAGCCTAGTAGGCTATATAGTCCATGGGGTCACAAAGAGTCAGATACAACTGAGCGACTAACACACACACACACACACACACACACACACACAGAATAAAGAGCACTCAACAAGTCAGGGATACATTCCTTCAAGGTTTTGTTTTTAAAAAAAAAAAAACACATACACAGCGAGTCAGTTTGACCTCGGCACCTGGGAAGGGAGTTTTATCATTGAAGGAATATCAGCACTGGTGTGCCAGGAAGGGAGACATTGAATCTTTACTTTCCATACAACATTCTTTACTTTGGGTCAGTGTACCCTTTTCTTGATCATTAAAGCAGATGTACAATGTATGTTTGATATGCCACAAACAAGGCTGTTTTAGTTAGCGTAAAATTCAAGTTATGTCATGTATAAGCCAGAATGACTTCCCCAGACCGCAATATGTGAATACTTTATCACTGCTAATCACAAATGGCAACCCACTCTAGTATTTTTGCCTGGGAAATCATAGGCAGGACAGAAGAGCCTGGTGGGCTACAGTCCACGGGGTCACAGAGTCGGACAGGACTTAGCAACTAGGCTACAACAAACCACTGTTTTAAGGTCTGTGCTGCACTAATGGCTGCACAGAGCCTGCCTGGTTCACGCAGGGAAATACCTAGGGGTGGCTGGACCAGAGGGTCTGGCCAGGAGGTGGGCCACAAATCTGGCAGCACTGAATGTGGGCTGTGGGCATGGGTGCCCTCCCTTTCCCCATCTCCCAAACTCAGGGCTGCTCTTTATTTAATTCTTTTTTTTCCTTGGCTGTACCATGCAGCATGCAGGATCTTATTTCCTGCATTGGGAGTGCAGAATCTTAACCACTGGACGATTAGGTGCATGCATGCTAAGTTCCTTTAATCATGTCCAACTCTTTGCCACCTTCTGGACTGTAGCCCACCAGGCTACCCTGTCCATGGAATTCTCCAGGCAAGAATAATGGAGTGGGTCGTCATTTCCTACTCCATGGAATCTTCCCAACCCAGGGTTTGAATCCACATCTCTTACATCTCCCACATTGGTTCAGTTCAGTTCAGTTCAGTCCAGTCACTCAGTCATGTCCGACTCTTTGCGACCCCATGGACCGCAGTATGCCAGGCCTCCTTGTCCATCACCAACTCCCAGAGTTTACCCAAACTCATGTCCGTTGAGTCGGTGATGCCATCCGACCATCTCATCCTCTGTCATCCCCTTCTCCTCCTGCCTTCAATCTTTCCCAGCATGAGGGTCTTTTCAAATGAGTCAGTTCTTCACATCAGGTGGCCAAAGTATTGGAGTGGCATCGGTCCTTCCAATGAATATTCAGGACTGACCTCCTTTAGGATGGACTGGTTGGATGTTCTTGCAGCCCAAGGGACTCTTAAGTCTTCTCCAACACGATAGTTCAAAAGCATCAATCCTTCAGCGCTAAGCTTTCTTTGTAGACCAACTTTCACATCCATACATGACCACTGGAAAAACCATAGTCTTGGCTAGACGGACCTTTGTTGGCAAAGTAATGTCTCTGCTTTTCAATATGCTGTCTAGGTTGGTCATAACTTTCCTTCCAAGGAGTAAGCGTCTTTTAATTTCATGGCTGCAGTCACCCTCTGCAGTGATTTTGGAGCCCCCAAAAATAAAGTCTGCCACTGTTTCCACTGGTAGGCAGGTTCTTTACCACTAGTGCCAGCCACCTGGGAAGCCCACTAGGTGAGTCCCTTTTCATTCAGTTCTTGCTTTAACTGGGTGGGCCTAGACTGTGTACCTTCCTTACACATCTCCCCTGTCCCTTCAGTGCTCCCCTCCGCCAGCCTAGGGCCAGAACAGCCTTTTACTCCAGGTCTGCTTGTCTGCCTACCACCCCCTACACGGATAGTGATAACAATACCCCATTACTCCTATTAAATGACTTCACACACACACACACAAAGCCAAATACAGGATGATATATACTTTAAGAGCACATTTCATTTGGAATCACCGCATCAAAGATTTCTTTTCAATATGTTATTTGAGATTCCTTGTTTCAAAGAGATTCAACACATGTTTCTGGGTTCCCTATGTAGGGGGGAGGGACTGTAAAAGGTGTATGAAAGGAATGATCATGGCTCACAAGAAATGGAAGAGAAAACAAAAGAAAAACCTACAAAACACTTAAAATGTATGGAGGCTTGTTACGTTTTTGTGACATTTTTATGGTATGCATATGTATGGATGTTATGATGGATGTACACTTATGCTGTTTCCAGTCATAAAAAAGGTACATTTTGAAAACAAATTTTCTTTTCAGGGGTCTCTCCTTGGAATTTCCTGATGGCTTTCTTTTAATGTGTATACTTACAAAAACTCTGTGGATTATTGCCTGAGTTTATTCTTAGGGAACCTCAGGAGATAAGCAAACCACAGATGGAGAAAAATATTCAGAACCTAATGGAAGAAAGAACTCCTTCTTGGCTTCTGAGCACTTTTGGATTACTCCTTAACTATAATTGATGCCACTGTTTCAGAATCCCACCCACTGCCAGGGTCAAAGATTGTTCTTATACAGGAAGCATAGTCTGTGAACTCCCTTCCTTCTTTTAAAATAAACCTTGAAGAGACATCTGGCAAGAACTGTGATGTTGGAGAGAAAAATATTTTGGGGCTGACAGCTCTAAACATACTTAGCTGAGAGCTGATAAGGACCTATGGATCTTTTCCAACAACTTTTTTTTTTTTTTTTTCTATTTAAATAGAATGGAATTCAGTTTATTTCAGAAGGTGGACAGGATTCACTTCCTCTGGGATTTAAACCTGTTATTCTTGAGAAGTCCAGGTAGATCACATTAGATCATTCAGTTCAATCGCTCAGTTGTGTCCGACTCTTTGTGACCCAATGAATCACAGCACGCCAGGCCTCTCTGTCCATCACCAAATCCCGGAGTCCCCCCAAACCCATGTCCATTGAGTTGGTGATGCCATCCAACCACCTCATCATTTGTTGTCCCCTTCTCCTCCTGCCCTCAATCTTGCCCAGCATCAGGGTCTTTTCCGATGAGTCAGCTCTTTGCATCAGGTGACGAAAATATTGGAGTTTCAGCTTCAGCATCACTCCTTCCAATGAACACCCAGGACTGATCTCCTTCAGAATGCACTGGTTGGATCTCCTTGCAGTCCAAGGGACTCTCAAGAGTCTTCTCCAACACCACTGTTCAAAAGCATCAATTCTTCGGCGCTCAGCTTTCTTCACAGTCCAACTCTCACATCCATACATACTACTGGAAAAACCATAGCCTTGACTAGACGGACTTTGTTGACAAAGTAATGTCTCTGCCTTTCAATATGCTGTCTGGGTTGGTTATAACTTTCCTTTTAAGGAGTAAGCGTCTTTTAATTTCATGGCTCCAGTACTATCTTCAGTGATCTTGGAGCCCAGAAAAATAAAGTCTGACACTGTTTCCACTGTTTCCCCATCTATTTCCCATGAAGTGACGGGACCAGATGCCATGATCTTCATTTCCTGAATGTTGAGCTTTATGCCAACTTTTTCACTCTCCTCTTTCACTTTCATCAAGAGGCTCTTTACTTTTTCTTCACTTTCTGCCATAAGGTTGGTGTCATCTGCATATCTGAGGTTATTGTTATTTCTCCCAGCAATCTTGATTCCAGCTTGTGCTTCCTCCAGCCCAGCGTTTCTCATGATGAACTCTGCATATAAGTTAAATAACCAGGGTGACAATATACAGCCTCGACGTACTCCTTTTTCTATTTGGAACCAGTCTGTTGTTCCATGTCCAGTTCTAACTGTTGCTTCCTGACCTGCATATAGGTTTCTCAAGAGGCAGACCAGGTGGTCTGGTATTCCCATCTCTTTCAGAATTTTCCACAGTTTATTGTGATCCACACAGTCAAAGGCTTTGGCATAGTCAATAAAGCAGAAATAGATGTTTTCCTGGAAGAGTGTGAAAATCTTTAATAAAAGAGATGAGCATTTTGTTTTCCAGTAAATCAAAAACCCTGTGTTGATGTTTGGTGTCATTATTTCTCAAAACAGATTTTGTTCAAATCAGTCTCAGCATCACTGAATGGTAAAGACGAATGTGCAGAAGCAACTTGATAGAAGGGCATTCAGTTTAGTTCAGTAGCTCAGTCGTGTCCGACTCTTCGAGACCCCATGAATCGCAGACCAACAGGCCTCCCTGTCCATCACCAACTCCCAGAGTTCACTCAGACTCACGTCAATCGAGTCAGTGATGTCATCCAGCCATCTCATCCTCTGTCGTCCCGTTCTCCTCCTGCCCCCAATCCCTCCCAGCATCAGAGGCTTTTCCAATGAGTCAACTCTTCGCATGAGGTGGCCAAAGTACTGGAGTTTCAGTTTCAGCATCATTCCCTCCAAAGAAATCCCAGGGCTGATCTCCTTCAGAATGGACTGGTTGGATCTCCTTGCAGTCCAAGGGACTCTCAAGAGTCTTTTCCAACACCACCGTTCAAAAGCATCAATTCTTTGGCGCTCAGCCTTCTTCACAGTCCAACTCTCACATCCATACATGACCACAGGAAAAACCATAGCCTTGACTAGATGGACCTTTGTTGGCAAAGTAATGTCTCTGCTTTTGAATATGCTGTCTAGGTTGGTCATAAGTGTTCTTCCAAGGAGTAAGCGTCTTTTAATTTCATGGCTGCAATCACCATCTGCAGTGATTTTGGAGCCCAGAAAAATAAAGTCTGACACTGTTTCCACTGTTTCCCCATCCATTTCCCATGAAGTGATGGGACCAGATGCCATGATCTTCGTTTTCTGAATGTTGAGCTTTAAGCCAACTTTTCCACTTTCACTTTCATCAAGAGGCTTTTTAGTTCCTCTTCACTTTCTGCCATAAGGGTAGTGTCATCTGCATATCTGAGGTTATTGATATTTCTCCCGGCAATCTTGATTCCAGCTTGTGTTTCTTCTAGTTCAGTGTTTCTCATGATGTACTCTGCATATAAGTTAAATAAGCAGGGTGACAATATACAGCCTTGACATACTCCTTTTCCTATTTGGAACCAGTCTGTTGTTCCATGTCCACTTCTAACTGTTGCTTCCTGACCTGCATATAGTTTCTCAAGAGGCAGGTCAGGTAGTCTGGTATTCCCATCTCTTTCAGAATTTTCCACAGTTTATTGTGATCCACACAGTCAAAGGCTTTGGCATAGTGAATAAAGCGGAAATAGATGTTTTTCTGGAACTCTCTTGCTTTTTCCATGATCCAGCAGATGTTGGCAATTTGATCTCTGGTTCCTCTGCCTTTTCTAAAATCAGCTTGAACATCAGGAAGTTCACGGTTCACATATTGCTGAAGCCTGGCTTGGAGAATTTTGAGCATTATTTTACTAGCATGTGAGATGAGTACAATTGTGTGGTAGTTTGAGCATTCTTTGGCATTGCCTTTCTTTGGGATTGGAATGAAAACTGACCTTTTCCAGTCCTGTGGCCACTGCTGAGTTTTCCAAATTTGCTGGCATATTGAGTGCAGCACTTTCACAGCATCATCTTTCAGGATTTGGAATAGCTCAACTGGAATTCCATCACCTCCACTAGCTTTGTTCGTAGTGATGTTTCTAAGGCCCACTTGACTTCACATTCCAGGATGTCTGGCTCTAGGTCAGTGATCACACATCGCACATGAAGATCTTTTTTGTACAGTTCTTCTGTGTATTCTTGCCACTTCTTAGTATCTTCTGCTTCTGTTAGGTCCATACCATTTCTGTCTTTTATTGAGCCCATCTTTGCATGAAATGTCCCCTTGGTATCTCTAATTTTCTTGAAGAGATCTCTAGTCTTTCCCATTCTGTTGTTTTCCTCTATTTCTTTGCATTTATCGCTGAAGAAGGCTTTCTTATCTCTTCTTGCTATTCTTTGGAACTCTGCATTCAGATGCTTATATCTTTCCTTTTCTCCTTTGCTTTTCGCTTCTCTTCTTTTCACAGCTATTTGTAAGGACTCCCCAGACAGCCATTTTGCTTTTTTGCATTTCTTTTCCATGGGGATGGTCTTGATCCCTGTCTCCTGTACAATGTCACGAACCTCATTCCATAGTTCATCAGGCACTCTATCTATCAGATCTAGGCCCTGAAATCTATTTCTCACTTCCACTGTATAATCATAAGGGATTTGATTTAGGTCATACCTGAATGGTCTAGTGGTTTTCCCTACTTTCTTCAATTTCAGTCTGAATTTGGTAATAAGGAGTTCATGATCTGAGCCACAGTCAGCTCCTGGTCTTGTTTTTGTTGACTGTATAGAGCTTCTCCATCTTTGGCTGCAAAGACTATAATCAATCTGATTTCAGTGTTGACCGTCTGGTGATGTCCATGTGTAGAGTCTTCTCTTGTGTTGTTGGAAGAGGGTGTTTGCTATGACCAGTGCATTTTCTTGGCAAAACTCTATTAGTCTTTGCCCTGCTTCATTCCGTATTCCAAGGCCAAATTTGCCTGTTACTCCAGGTGTTTCTTGACTTCCTACTTTTGCATTCCAGTCCCCTATAATGAAAAGGACATCTTTTTTGGGTGTTAGTTCTAAAAGGTCTTGTAGGTCTTCATAGAACCGTTCAACTTCAGCTTCTTCAGCATTACTGTTTGGGGCATAGACTTGGATTACTGTGATATTGAATGGTTTGCCTTGGAAACAAACAGAGATCATTCTGTCGTTTTTGAGACTGCATCCAAGCACTGCATTGCAGACTCTTTTGTTGACCATGATGGCTACTCCATTTCTTCTGAGGGATTCCTGCCCGCAGTAGTAGATATAATGGTCATCTGAGTTAAATTCACCCATTCCAGTCCATTTCAGTTCGCTGATTCCTAGAATGTCGACATTCACTCTTGCCATCTCTTGTTTGAGCACTTCCAATTTGCCTTGATTCATGGACCTGACATTCCAGGGTCCTATGCAATATTGCTCTTTACAGCATCGGACCTTGCTTCTGTCACCAGTCACATCCACAGCTGGGTATTCTTTTTGCTTTGGCTCCATCCCTTTATTCTTTCTGGAGTTATTTCTCCACTGATCTCCAGTAGCATATTGGGTGCCTACTGACCTGGGGAGTTCCTCTTTCAGTATCCTATCATTTTGCCTTTTCATATTGTTCATGGGGTTCTCAAGGCAAGAATACTGAAGTGGTTTGCCATTTCCTTCTCCAGTGGACCACATTCTGTCAGATCTCTCTGCCATACCCACCCCCACGGGCATGGCTTAGTTTCACTGAGTTAGACAATCCGTGGTCCTAGTGTGATTAGATTGACTAATTTTCTGTGAGTATGGTTTCAGTGTGTCTCCCCTCTAATGCCCTCTTGCAACACCTACCATCTTACTTGGGTTTCTCTTACCTTGGGTGTGGGGTATCTCTTCACAGCTGCTCCAGCAAAGCGCAGCCGCTGCTCCTTACCTTGGACGAGGGGTATCTCCTCACTGCCGCCCTTCCTGACCTTCAACGTGGGATAGCTCCTCTAGGCCCTCCCGCGCCCGCGCAGCCACCGCTTCCTGGACGTGGGGTTGGTCCCCCCGGCCGCTGCCCCTGGCCTCGGGCGTAGGGTAGCTCCTCCCGACCGCCGCCCCTGGCCTCGGGTGCCGGGGCGTGGGGTAGCTCCTCCCGGCCACCGCCCCTGACCTCATTCGCGGGGTAGCTCCTCTTGGCCGCCGCCCCTGACCTAGGAGTTATCTGGCCAAGAATTACACCTTCCACCAAAAATGTCCCAAATGGCTTAGCTGATAAACAGTATTACTAAGAGATGGCCAAGATCAAAGTTTTAACCTTCTTAGTGACCTGTTTGCTTTGCTCGGCTTTATCCTAAGTTGTTGCTTCTTCACTAAGCTGTGTCTGACTCTTTTTCGACCCCAGGGACTGTAGCCCACCAGGCTCCTCTGTCCATGGGATTTCCCAGGCAAGAATACTGGAGTGAGTTGCCATTTCCTTCTCCAGGGGATCTTCCTGACCCAGGGATCGAATCACTGTCTCCTGCATTGGCAGGTGGATTCTTTACCACTCACTGAGCCACCACAGAAGCCCACTCTATTCTATACTGGCCACAAGTTCACCTCTCTCAAACTTCTGTTTCTAAAGAAGGACCAGGAAACAAGGAATTAGCAAAACCAACACCAAAGACAGTAAAAACACAATAGGAACTGCTGCCAGTGGATAAGGAGGCCTTCCATCAACACAAAGCTGGCAGGCATTCCATCTGATCTTTTCATTCTTACTGTGTGGCAGGTGCTGGAATCACAGAGAGAAACCAGGTAGAGCCTCTACCCAAGGAAGCTGGTGTATAAAGAACAAGCGACTACAATGCAAGTCCAGTAACTGATAAACACAGGGAGGCATTAATCCCACCTGGGCGGGTGATCCAGAGGTGGCACAGGCCGAGGATGGAGTATCATTTTGAATAACTGCATCAGATGCTAGTCCAATACAGCTACTTAATGCGATTTAAAATTCCAATAGAAGCCACTTAATATATTATTCTTGAGTTAGAAAAAGGAAGGACTGAGAAACAGGCATTTGGGAATTTCTATGTAGTAATAAGACAGCATCAATTCTTTTTTTTCCCCAAGTCTTTATTCAATGTTACAATGTTGTTTCTGTTTTATGTTTTGGTTTTTTGGCCACCAGGCATGTGGAATCTTAGCTGCCAGACCAGGGATTGAACCTGCAACCCCTGCATTGAAAGGCAAAGTCTTAACCACTGGACCACCAGGGAAGTTGCTAGCATCAGTTCTTTTACCCTACTGTTCATTTTTGTTGTTGAAGATAAATAACAGACACCTGCTCTTTTGAATAAATGGAGAAAGAGCAGATTTAGAATTTTAAATCTCATGACAGAACTTTTCCCTGTGAGACATTCAGGAGACATGGTTTGAATGAACCAAGTATATTCTTCTGCTTCATTGACTACACTAAAGCCTTTGAGTGGATCACCACAAACTGGAAAATTCTTAGAGATGGAAATACCAGACCACCTTACCTGCCTCCTGCGAAACCTGTATGCAGATTAAGAAGCAACAGTTAGAATGGACATGGAACGATGGTCTGGTTCCAAATTGGGGAAGGGGTATGTCAAGACTCTATATTGTCACCCTGCTTATTTAACTTATATGCAGAGTATATCATGCGAAATGCTGGGCTGGATGAAACACAAGTTGGAGTCAAGATTGCCGGGAGAAATATCAATAACCTCAGATACACAGACACCACCACCCTTATGGCAGAAAGCAAAGAGGAACTAAAAAGCCTCTTGATGAACGTGAAAGAGAATGAAAAAGCTGGCTTAAAACTCAACATTCAAAAAACTAAGATCATGGCATCCAGCCCCATCACTTCATGGCAAATAGATGGGGAAACAATGGAAACAGTGACAGACTTTATTTTCTTGGACTCCAAAATCACTCCAGATGGTGACTGCAGCCTTTGAAATTAAAAAACACTTGCTCCTTGGAAGAAAAGCTATGACAAACATAGACAGCATATTAAAAAGCAGAAACATTACTTTGTCGGCAAAGGTCCGTATAGTCAAAGCTATGGTTTTTCCAGTAGTCACATATGGATGTGAGAGTTGGACTATAAAGAGAGCTGAGCGCTGAAGAATTGATGCTTTTGAACTGTGGTGTTAGAGAAGACTCTTGAGAGTCCCTTGGACTTCAAGGAGATCAAACCAGTCAATCCCAAAGGAAATCAACCCTGAATCTTCATTTGAAGGACTGATGCTGAAGCTGAAACTCTAATACTTTGGCCACCTGATTTGAAGAGCTGAGTCATTAGAAAAGACCCTGATGTTGGGAAAGACAGAAGGTAGGAGAAGGGGATGATAGAAGATGAGATGGTAGGATGGCATGACTGACTCAATGGACGTGAGTTTGAGCAAGCTCCAGGAGATAGTGAAGGACAGGAAACCCTGGAATGCTGCAGTCCATGGAGTCGCAAAGAGTCGGACACAACTGAGTGACTGAACGACAAATATTCTCCAAGTTTTAAATCATGGATTTGTACGAGTGAAACAGTATGACAGAAAGTTCTTTTTAGGAGACACCGTCCATCACTGATAAAGTCATGGGCTCCACTGAAAGATAAGTTAATAATTTTAAAGTGAGCATGTTACACTATCTGAGGTTCCTTCTAAAGTGCAAGTGAAAGTCACTCACTTATGTCTGACTCTTTGCAAACCCATGGACTTTACAGTCCATGAAATTCTCCAGGCCAGAATACTGGAGTGGGTAACCTTTCCCTTCTCCAGGGGATCTTCCCAACCCAGGGATTGAACCCAGGTCTCCAGCATTGCAGGCGGATTCTTTACCAGCTGAGCCACAAGGGAAGTCCAAGAATACTGGAGTGGGTAGCCTATCCCTTTGCCAGCGGATCTTCCTGACCCAGGAATCAAACCGGGGTCTCCTGCATTGCAGGCAGAATCTTTAGCAACTAAAACCCCTCTCCAAATATAAGGTGGACCAGTAAAAGGAAGCTTTATGTTAGTGAGACATCATCGCCACCTTGTGTTCAACAGTTTTCATTACACCTACCTTACTGCAAAAGATGACACAGGATTCAACAGTTACAGAATATAGCTTTATTTATAGAATCTTACAAATAAAAACATTTACAGTCCACATAACTTAAGTTTATTTTATTTTCTAATTTATCTTCATAACACCTGAGTCATTTAAAAAAATACTGTGATGGAATTGCAGAACTGTAAAATAAAATATGAATAATAAAAGCTAACCTCTCTCTTTTGCAAAAATCAGACAACCTTTTGTTTCTTTTTAAGCAGATTTCCAACATATTGCTATATCCATATTACCATGTGGAAGAGGATTTACTAAAAACAAGTCTTAGGATACCATAAAAGAGAAGCTTTCTTTTTAAAACCCAAGGTGAAGGACCAGTGAAAGGGAGACCTAAGTTGACACTAGACACGAAAACCCTTGGAGGCAAGGACAGAAGACCTGCAAGCCAGGGGGAGGGTGAGAAGCAGCAGAACCCCTCCTCTGGAGTCACGGCTCCTGCGTGTTACACATACTTTCCTGGTTATCCTTAGAGAAAGGGAGAGAGGCTGAAGATGCTAATGCCAGCCGTGAAATAAGTCCTCAGAACTTGCTACTCCTCAGACTACTAATGTGTACAAATGCTTGAAACAGCAAACCCAACACTTCAGAAAGAAACTGCCACATTTTCAATTCATGAGGCAAATCTGTTGCCAATAGCAACAGGTAATCCGTTGCACAATTTCAGTGTCTCTACCCTTCCTAAGCTCCAATTGGGACTGGCCTCTGGACCAATTACAGTTTGAAAACAACTCCCCTTTGAAGCAGGTGTCTGTGAAAGGAAAGTCAGTTCTTAATATGGATGTGCACGAGAAGGGAAAACACCCTACCGCTCACGTTTTATTTTTTTAATTTGCTCAAGGTTACATTTTTGGGCTCTTCTCCTAAAACTAGAAACCCACTAACACTTAGGATTCTACTCCACAGATACCAGTGTCTGTAAGGAAGGACAGATCTACAGGGAATGCTAAAATTATCAAGTTAATACATCAATGTAAATTAAGGGAAGCAAAATCGTCTAAGGTCCTAAGATTTGAGTGTTATTTCCTGCTAGCTCCTGAAAGCAATCTGAGAAAAATGAAACAGAAGAGACAAAGATTCATTTCAAATCAGTTAACAGTGACAATAATAACGACGGTATAAAAAGTTAGATTCCAACATTCAAATTGGTTCTTTGGTAAAAACTGGACCGTAATCCTACCAGGAAGTCTGTCCTGACAGTTCATCTAGAATCTTGAGAACTGAGTTTTCCTCCTCCTTCCGCCCATTCTCAAATCTATCCAAGTCAACAGGCAAGATGAGAAAAATTTGTAAAGCATCACCAGCGGTTTTCCTGCTCATGTTCAAGAACAGTCCCGGTTTGAAGGATGTTTCCCAAAGGAAAAAAAAAAGAAAAAAACCCAGAGTCGATGCTTTCAATTACTGTAGAGTGGAAAAATTTTCCTGTCAGAACGGAAATGTGCTCGGGTGGTGGCGACGGACCAGCGCTGGTCAGCCACGCGCACAGGTCGTCTGCAAGCACAGCCCCTGGGCTGCGACCACGGGCACCACTGAGGAAGGCTTCTGGAGAGGTCGGCTCCCCAGAGTGGCTGAGGAATCTCACGTTATCAATATGATAATAATACAGCAATTCACCTAGTGAACCTGGAGACGAGCTCCCCTCACAGCCAGAGCTCTGTGGAGAGGGCTCCACAGGGCAAGCAGGGGACCTACGGTCTCCCACACACATACACACACATGAATCTATCAATTCATTTTCTGAAGAGAGTTATTAGCATAATTCATGTTAAGTTCCATACAGGATTCGCCCTTTCTGGTGTGGGGTGAGGGCGGAAGGGGGACCCAGCTGGTTGCCGCAGGAGCTCCTGGGTCCCCTATTCTGTGAACACCAAGGATGCGCCCCTCCCAGCTCAGAGTTCTATCATGTGTACTGTTACTTGTGGCATTAGTAAGTCCTAAATGCTGCCTGCACTGACTGCACCTCCCATTACCCTTGTCAAGAAGACCCCAAGCGGCACTCCAGTTCTGAAAGTCAGCTTGTCACTTGGCAGCACGAGTTGTTGTCCAGGGAGGTGAATTTGTGCGGTCTCCCCTCCAACACGGGTGTTGTCACTGTGCTTAGAGTGTGCTGCCAGGGAGGCGCTGGAAGTGTCTCTCAGGAGATGGGGGTGGGGGCTGAGGGGTGGGAATTGCAGCAAAACCACTGGGTTTCTCAGAGGTCTCTCTTCTCTGCCTCCCGTGTCCTCCAGTGTTCATCTGAAAGGAGGGGAAGTTCAGGCAACACAAACTACTTGCTGTTCACCTGGACAACCACAAAACACCAGGTGCAGAACCAATTTTGGCCCAGGGTCCCAGTGGGAATAAGTGACCATCCTGACAAGACACCCTCCCCTCGTCCACACACAATGACCCTTGCCTCTCCTCCAGCCCTGCTCATCTGTTTCCAGCTTTGACTTCTCTTTGACAGAACAGGCGACTGAACAGACTTTGAAAATATTAGAGGGTTTCTGTCCTTTGTACTTCTGCTGTAAAAAAAACAGGCAAATTCACTTAAAAATGGGTCACCCTGAGGCCCAGGAAACACACTGAGATTTTAAGAGCCCCAAATTGTAGATTCACCTCCTAGTATTTCTCACCAAGCTGTGAGCCCTGGCTCTCTTTCTGTGCCACCTGGCCAAGGATTCAGAATGTCTCAGTGCTGGTTGGGAGAGAAAGTGGCCAAGGTAACCAGAGGGAAAAGTTAGGCTTGTCTTTTGAGCTGCGTTGAGAAGAGGAAAGGGACAGAGGCACTACCGAGAGGCTGGTTACCAGGGCAGCTTATTCCTTGGATAGAGCATTTTTAAAACCAGCTGACAGTTGAATGTAGGAATAGAGTCTGTGTCACAGTTTTTAATAGAACTGCCTCTTCCGAACCGCTTCCTGGATGAGGTGTCCTTGGGCCAGGGGTCGGGCAGCCCAGGGCTGGACTGCCAACCCTGCCGACTCCTGGCGGGGCCCTATCCGATCTGGATGTGTCCCGAGTACATGGTGAGGACTAGCATGATGCCAAAACCAGTCAAGAGGCCCAGGTTCTGGATGACAAAGGGGATCAAGGCACTGCCCTTGCGTTCATCCTCTTGGCTCACCTCGTTCATCTCAGGGAACTGGGAAAGAAAAGGAGAGAACACAAGAGCTGCAGTTCCTTTCTTCTTGCAGCTCCTTCAAGTGCAGGACAATTCAGTCATATACACTATCGAATAATCATTACAATGTTTATTATTATTATATTTTTATGTGAAAATAACACATCATCAGTGTATATGATTATTGATATACTATTAATGATGTACTTGGAGAAGGCAATGGCAACCCACTCCATTACTCTTGCCTGGAAAATCCCATGGATGGAGGAGCCTAGTAGGCTGCAGTCCATGGGGTCGCTAGGAGTTGGATGCAACTGAGCAGCTTCCCTTACACTTTTTACTTCCATGCATTGGAGAAGGAAATGGCAACCCACTCCAGTGTTCTTGCCTGGAGAACCCAAGGGACGGGGGAGCCTGGTGGGCTGCCGTCTGTGGGGTCACACGGAGTCGGACACGACTGAAGTGACTTAGCAGTAGCAGCAGCAATGATATAGTATTAATTAATACTAATTAATATACTATTTATTAATAATATACTATTATTAATAATAGCTATTATATATGATATTTAATCAAGATGCATGCATGCATGCTCAGTTACTCAGTCATGTCTGACTCTGTGATCTCGTGGACTGTGGCCCGCCATATCCATAGGATTCTCCAGGCAAGAATACTGGAGTGGGTTGCCATTTCCTTCTCCAGGGGATCTTCCAGACCCAGGGATTGAACCCACGTCTCCTGCATTGACAGGCAGATTCTTTTACTGCTAAGCCACCAGGATATATAAAAAAATAGGATTGGTTTACAAAGAAAATCAACAGCAGTAACTTCTAGAACTTAAACATTATCACCTTTCTCCAAGGTGGTTGCCACTGCTTTACAACTATTGAGCTGAAACAAAGTACTATACATATATGTAACCCTGGATATGTTTAGAGGCTGGTTAAAAATAACCACTCTAATAAAACTGCCACTTGTTTGGGAAACTGAGCAACTGTGTAAGGGGCCAGAAAATGGAGCTAAGTATTGCAGTGACTCAAGGTCTCCTGCAGCTGGCTAGCAAGGCATGCATGCCCAGTCACGTTCGACTCTCTGTGACCCCATGCACTGTAGCTCTACAGGCTCTTTTATTCATGGGATTTCCGAGGCAAGAATACTGGAGTGGGTTGCCATTTCCTTCTCCAGAGGATCTTCCTGACCCAAGGACTGAACAAAAAATATCCTAACCCATTGGCTGAGGATGGACTGTGGTGGTCAGTACTCTCATCATCTCATGAAAAATACTACTTTTTAGGACTTCCCTGGTAGTCTAATGGTTAAGAATCTGCCTCTCAGTGCAGGGGACATGGGTTCCACCCCTGGTAGGGGAAGATCCCACATGCCTTGGAGCAACTAAGCCTGTGCTTCACAGTTAATGAGCCCGTGAACATTAGAGCCTGTGCTCCACAACAAGTGAAGCAATGAGAAGCCATGAATTGCAAGAAGAGCAGCCTCGGCTCGCCACAACGAGAGAAGCCTGCATGTAGCAATGAAGACCCAGAGCAGCCAAAAACAAACAAATGATTTTTTAAAAATAATACTTTCCAAGGATACAGAAAATAATGCAATCAAACACGCCAAAGAACATGTCATGCCCTTAAGGAAAGAAATCAACTGCGTTAGAGAAAAAGATGCAACAAATCAGGTATTAAACTAGCAAACTCAAACAAACGTTAGTGCGCACAGTACAATGTACCCTTTCAGACACTGCTAATAACATAAAGGAAGGTTAAGCAATGTTAAACTGTTAAATAATGTAATTTGGCAATACATATTAAAACCTCAAACTAATGCAGCCTTTCTGAGCCAGTGATTCTTGTTCTGGATCGAGTACATTCTCCCACCAAATACCAGCAGTGGAGATGATGCCTTTTTTGGTTTTGTTTTGGTGTGCCATGCTGGATCTTACTCGCCCAAACAGGGATCATACCCACGCCCCTTGATGTGGAAGTGCGGCACTCTAACCACTGGACTGACAGGGAATTCCCTGAAAAGGATGCCTTTAAAGAATATGCAGCATGAAAAATGTCTAGGATGTATTAAGTGAAAAAAGAAACTAGGATACATAAATGCATATTCAGTGTGATTAGTTGTTTAAAAACAAACACGATGCATTGTGAAGAAACAAGAAATAAACCCAAGTGGTGGTGTTCTGAGAGAGAATAATTATGGGTTATTTTCTTTCCTTCCTTCCCTTCCTGCCTCCTTCTTTCTATTTATCTATGAATATCTAAAAGATACTTAGGTAAGGACCCTGGAGTTGAGATAGATCATTTTCTTCAGTGACATATGCCCAAGGAACATAGGCTTTTCATCCTTTAAAAATCTAATATCCCTTTAAAAAAAGCATTGTATACTTTAAATAGGTAAATGGTGTGTTATACAAATTTGGGCTTCCCACATGGCCGAGTGGTAGAGAATCCACCTGGCAATGCAGGAGACATACGAGATCTGGGTTTGATCCCTGGGTTGGGAAGATCCCCTGGAGGAGGGCATGGCAACCCACTCCAGTATTCTTACCTAGAAAATCCCATGGACAGAGGAGCCTGGCAGGCTACTAGTCCATAGGGTCGAAAAGAGTTGGACACAACTGAAGCGACAGCATGTGCACACACATGAACTGATTTGTTGATAAAGTTGTTATTAAAAACAAAGTAACTAATGTACCTTAGCTGTCATCCCACTCAATGAACTTAATAACCTGATCCAATTTTGCCTACAAGGCATTAAAACTACAGAAGACTTACCATATCAGCCAGCGAAATATACAAGAACATTCCTCCAGCCAGTGCAAAGATCCAGTTGGCAGAGAAGTGGCTGCCAGCTAAGATGCCGAAGCCCAGGCCCACGTAACAGCAGCAGGCAGAGAGGAAGTTAAAGAAGAGAGCCTGCTGGAGACTCATGCCGGCGTTGAGCAGGATAACAAAGTCTCCTACAGCGGGGAGGATGAGAAGGGAGGGTGTGGACAGAAGAGTCATATTAGGTTGTGGAACACACAACTTGATGAGGACAGACTGCCCAAGTGTTGGATGGAGGCTGGGTGAAAATCCTGACAGCCCAGACTAGAGCTCATAATGACAGACTAAGGCCCCCTTGACCTCCACACCAATGATGCTTGCAAGCTTGCATCTATGAAGCTGGCCATGTGCGTCCAGCCTAGAGGCTGAACACAATGCATAGGATTTTCAAAAGAGAAAACCACCTAGCCATGGCCTCATTTCTCTTTTGATTGATGGTGAAATAGAAGGAGCTTCCTTCCTCAAAACTGTAATGCATGGTGTTTATAGGAAACAAAATCGAGATGGAGAGATGTTAAGTCATTTGCCCAAATTCACAAGCCAATAAATGGCAAAGCTGGGATATGACCTTGAATATCTGAGCCTCAAAAAAGTCTAGGCTTTTTACACTCTCCTTCTGATAAAACCAAGGACTTTCCAACTGGCTCATCTCTTTCTTCTACCCACCAGACCTCAAACATGCAGCTCAGCCTTTGGAAGATTAATAGGATGTAAGAGATAACCAATACTAAAAATTTAAGTCTAATGAATGGCATGCCGTAAGTCCTTTTCATGATTTTTTTCCTCCATGTTTCTCACGATGAATCAACGAGCTAGGTACCACTATTAATCCCAGTGTAGAAGTGAGGAAACTGAGCCACAGGTCATGGGACTAAAGGGAAACAAACATGCTGGTAAAAACTCCATAATTTCCACTGATCGATTTTCCGGGTTTTTTTGGCCATATTGTGTGACACGAAGCACCTTGGTTCCCTGACCAGGGATCAAACCTGTGCCCCGCACAGTGGAAGTGCAGAGTCTTAATCACTGGACCTCCAAGTGTCCTTATCCAATGATCGGTTTTCAGTGACTGATTCGGCTGTTGAGAATCAGTGGTTTGATTTCACACAGCACAGAGAATGTGTTCACTGAACATGGTCTGTGTTCTGAAGGGCTGTGGGGAGGCAGCACAATGGACCAGGCTGGGGTGGGGGCAGTGCCCGGGCCCCTACCAAGCTCATGTGGGAACTCCTCACACAGGATGGCCACTGAGGTGCTGATTCCCTGGAAGACGGACACAGTGAAGGAGGCGCCGATAGCCAGGCCGTCGATGAAGTTGTGGAGGCCGTCGCTCAGGGTGATCATCCAGGCCAGCGTGCCGATGTCTGAGTAGCGTACGCCTTTCAGCCAATGGCAGGCGCTCTGGGAAGCCTGCAGGTCCTGCCGGGAAGCCCGACCCCAAGGCCCCCAGGTCAAAGGGTGGACGACAGACCTTCAGGGCAGGTCCGAGTCATCAAGGCTGTTACCGTGGAACCCCTTCCCACCTCCCAGTCCCCACTTGAATCTCCCAGCGGAGGACAGCCCGCTGACCTGGACGGACAGGGAGCCCACGATGACCTTCTCGTCCACCACGGGGGTCTTCCCGTCCAGCTCCCCGCTGCAGTGCTGAGGAATCATATGATCCAGATCCCCATTCTGCAGCTTCTCTGTCACCCCCTCTTCCTGGTCCTTCTGGGAGGGGAGCGTCTCAGAGGTATAATGGCTGTGTCCGTGATGATGCTAGAGGCAGCGTGCAGAGGGGGTCAAACCAGAGCAACGCTCACCAAAACCATCCACCCAGCAAGTGCCAAGAGCACCGGGAGAACCTCACTCCCACTGTCTGGGAAACCATGAGCAGGCAATGGAGAGACAGAAGCCGAGGGCAAGGCAATGGAGAAAGCTGAAAGGGGCGGGGTGGGGCGTGCAGCTGGCATAGGATGGATCTCAGAGCAGTGACCGAGGGGCCAGTGCTTATTCCTGGCAGGAGGCACAGCACAGGTGCTTAAGAGAGGCTCCTCGCAATGGCTGATTATATCCCATTCAGCAACTGTTTAGGGGAAAACTAGGAGCCAGGCACCAAAGGCAACTTCTGGGACCTACACCACAAAAACCGGTCTCATTTCCTTGCGGACATATTTCATATACAGTGCCCTTCCTACATCTCCTCAAGGGCTGAAAATCTGTTAAGGAAATAATCTAGAATAAGATAAAGAGGGCAAGTTACTGCCTGGGAGGAGGCACACAGGCCAGATCTGGTATCTGGTTTCTGGTTCGCCCTTGCCCCCTGCTTGTCCCCTTTCTGAAGTGACGTGGGTTTATCTACTCAGGAAGTTTGTAGGTTTGAATCCATGGTGGGAGGATCCAGCTAAGCTCACTGGATCAGCACTGAGGTTAACAGCACACCTGGGACAGATTTCTGAGACGGATGCTCTCCTGGGAGGCACTTCCTTTACCAACAATTAGGGCTCACCTCGTTTTTCTGTTTAAGGAGCATCTTCAAGATCTTCTCTGTGAAAAAGAAGAGATAAAAGCCCCCGAACACCACTGCAGACTTGGAGACGTAATAATCTTCCATGGGGTTGAAACCAAAAGCCTGTGGACCCAGGAAAACAAAATGAGTTGAACTTCACTGGTCCCCTCTCCTCTCTTTCACCACCTCCTTGACTCCAAGAAAGGAAGAGACTGGGACAAGTCTTTTCATCTTTTTCCAGCAAAATCTAACCCTTGATGTTTTCCTCATGTCACGCCACTAGATCTGCTGGGTTCTCTCTAGCTGATTTTCTGACATCAGAAAAAAAGACATCAGATCGTCTTTCGAATTTTACTTTCAGGAAGAACAGCCTCGGACAAGGATGCAGAACTTTTAACAACAACCCTGTCTTTATTTCCTCCTGGTGCTTTGTAATAAGGGCAGACTCTGCCGGCAAATTCCGTATTTAAGGAGGAGACACTTGTGTTTATTTTTGTCATTATCTAGTCTCCCTGGATGACCTGCATGTAAACACACAGGGAGATGGCGTAATTAAACTTTCTAAAATGGGAAATCCTTTCCCTGATGGAACCTTAAGAATTGCAGCATCTTTCTGACCGCAGACCTCCCAGTGACCACAAAGCCAAGGGAGCAGACAGTATTACTGCATGTATCAATCTGGGGAAGTTTGTTTTGGGTTCTTGAAACTTCGCTTATTATGGTAGGAAAAAAAAAAATCCTTGGGAAAGCAGACAGGAGTAGAAGTTAGGAGAATACCATTCCCAGTGAAGCTCCTAACTTGTGTGCAGTGGCGGGGAACTTGAGAAAGTGTCTGCTGACCTGCTCCTCAGTTTTCTGATAGAAAACGGGCCTCAAGAGCAAACACCAGCCATCTCATGGATGGGCCCCAGATAAAAGTGGCCATCAGAACCAGGAACTCTGGGTTGCTTAAAAACTAAGTGTTTTTTTCTTTTCTGTTTTAAAGAGACAAAATGCAGTCTCTAACCCAGTGTAGTTTTCTAAGAGACATTAAAGGTCAAGTTCTAGAATAGAAATGACTCATTCAGGCCAACTTTCCAAGACAGTCAAACCATCTTAAGGGAAAGTGTAGTGGACAGAGGCAACTAACAGTTCTCCACTAAAAGAACCAGGACATGAGCTCTTGTGTAGGCTGGGTTCTGCATCTGTTAAACAGGTCAAACAGTCCTTGTTTCCTATACATCACAGAAGTGATCTGAGGATCAACTCAAGAAACACAAAACCACAGCGTGGAAAATGAAGTGCTGCAAAGCGCAGGGCATCATCTTTCTGCTTCACCTCTGGCTGGTCCGGGCCTGTCAGACCACCCACAGTGAAGCACCTCATGCTTGCTTCCTGCATCAGCGGGTCTACAAGGAGACCACACAGCATCAGAAACTCCTTCTGGGCCCTGCTAAACCTTACAAACACAGTGCTCCTCCTCTGCCATGGAGGGTGTCCTGGTTAGCCCAGGTGAAGGGGCAATGGGGCCGTCAACATGTGTGAGGCCAGACTGTTGGGTTCAGCTTACTTTCTGATACAAAAGACAGAGGGTCTTTAGAAGTTTATGCCCTACTGAGGAGAACTATTCTTTTTCACTGAGACCTATTGATTCCGGTTTTGGAAATCCTTTGATTTCCAAAGCTCTAAACTGGGGGCCATTATGTGACCTAACTACACTATCTCTCTTCACCTGGTAGGTAGCGAGCACCAGGTGATTTATGAACATGAACTCATAGAACCCTCACGACCTCATCCTGAGGTCCAGCCTATTATTTTTCCCCTTTTCTGCATGGGGAAACTGCAGCACAGAGGGGTTAGGTGACTTGCCCTAGTGCACAAGGGGAGCTGGGATCTGTACCAGCTCACAAACCTACTCCCTGCTCAAACTGCCTCTCCCTGTTCGTGTCTGTGTCCCGTCTTCACTTTCCAAAAGGAGAGATCTCCTCGCTACACCATCCGTGGAGATGGGGGGTGGTCCTCCCACTGCACCCCGCAGTCCCCCAGGAGGTGGCGTGCTCTCGAGAGGGCCCTGGCTCGTCATACCTCAGGGATGAGCTGGAAGAGGGCGTTGGAGTAGAGGGTTCCAATCGCCAGAGCTATGAAGTAGAGCAGGAGCCTCTTGTAAAAAGTCTTCTTCATGAAGGGCACAACGCTGGCCCCCAGGAGGGAGCAGAGGGAGATGACGGTCACGCAGAGGAGACCGTACCCCCAAACTGCCATGGAGAGGGGGAGCCAGGCCCACCCGGGACAGAGACGAGGGCCAATGCCCCAGGGTATGGCAGCCACCATTGAGGGAAGGCAGGTTGGGGGGAGGGAGTGGTCAGGAGGGGTTTGGTTGACAGATATTAACAAAGGAGACAAAGGAGAAGAATCAGAGAGAGACAAGCAGGGAGGGAGAGAGAAACAGAACATTTGTTAGTGATTCAAGTCTGATGAAATTTTCTTCAATCAAGTTCAGGAGAAATGGGGGAGGAGCTTGAGGTGGTCTTGGAACGCTGTTTCTCTCCTGCCCCTGCTGCCTGGTGGCCGAGTCCCACCTGCCTGCTGCTGTGCCTGGCAGGGCAGTTTCAGTCTTAGCCGAAGTGTCCCCAGGCCAGGCCAGAGGCTGCCTGGCAGACTTTGGACTCGAGGGCTGTCCGGTAGAGGAAACGAGAGCCCGGGAAGAGACCGTTGTGCTGCACATACACATGTTTGCACATCCAACCCACGCTGCAGGCACATGGACACTCCTCGCACCTGCTCAGCACTGCACAGGACACAACCAGGTCAGAAGTGCAGGACAGAAAGGATAAACAAACAAGGCCCGATGCCCGCAGAATTCACTCTCTCAACAGCCCGGGTTTTCTTGCCATTTTTTCCCTCTATGTTTTTTGTTTGTTTTTTCTTTTGGCTGCATAGCTTGTAGGATGTTAGTTCCCCAACAGGGGACTGAACCCAGGCCACAGCAGTGAAAGCCTGGAGCCCTAACCACTAGACAACCAGAGAACTCCCTCAGGTTTCGTTTGTTTCCATTTGCTTTGAGAGGGCTGCAGCATAGAGAACAGAGTTCCAAGATCGCCCTGCCAAAAAATATTTCCTCTTCCATTTCTCAGAGTCACACACTCCGGGCAGGACAAAGCCTCCCCTGTGAGGCCAGAGGTAGAGTATGCATCATTATTGTATTTCTATTCAACAGGCAACACAGCATTTCATTTCCGATCTTGAAAAAAAAAAAATTAATAAATTTAATTTCCAGAGCTGGAAAAAAAATAGCCCAAGATGAGGCCTGCCCTGAGAAGTGCTTGCTAGATTCATGTGCAATTCTGACATAGCATCGAGATGGTTCACCTTAAACCAAATTTCTTCTCTCATCATGAAGCAGGAACAGGTAAGGTAAGGCCGGCATCCCATAGAGTTTTTTTTTGGTCGCTAGTACAGCATATGCGATCTAGTTCCATGACCAGGAACTGAACCCAGGGCCCCTGCATTGGGAGCTCGGAGTCTTAGCCACTGGACCACCAGGGAAATCCCCATGATGTCTTCTGATTGGGAAAGGTGGGCAGCTGCCTATGGAAGGCAAAGCCAACATTCTCAAAGTGGAGGGGGGCACGTCACCCACTGCCCCACTGCACGTCCCTGCCCGAGTTGACAGGTGGGCAGACTGTCACCTTGGGCCTTTTTTTTTTTAAGCTCCTCAGTGTTTACAATTAAAGAACAAAATTAACGAATATTTCAAAACAGTCAAGTCGGGGCACCAGGAAGTCACTCCTATCAGGAAGCAGTCAAGATGCAAGGTGTGAAGGGCTGCGGGCCACTTCACTTGTTTTTGTTTCCCAGTCTTGATTCTGTGTTTGGCTTTGTATCCTGCAGACTGTTTTTGTTTAGTCCTAAGTAGTGTCTCTTTTGCAACCCCATGGACTGCAGCCTACCAGGCTCCTCTGTCTATGGGATTTCCCAGGCAAGAATACTGGAGTGGCTTGCCATCGCCTCCTCCAGAGGATCTTCCTGACCCAGCAATCGAACCCGTGTCTTCTGCACTGGCAGGTGGATTCTTTACCACTGAGCCAGCAGGGAAGCCCACACTGTGTGGATTAGGGCCTGCTTTAAAAAAAAAGGATCTTTTTAAGCCAGTTCCGCTTTTCAGTTGGTAACCTCTTTCCTTCCACCTCATTCCAGATGGATCATCTCTTGGTGGCCACATCTGAGTACTGCCAGGGCCTCTACTTAGATTGGCAGGGATCAGGAGGACCAAGGGTAGGGGCAGCCACCACCGACCACTTTCCTTTCAAGCCCTGCCAACTGGGCTTAGGAAAGGCACTGACTGGGGAAGGAGGCTGACAGATCCCCAGCATGGTGATGGTGTGATGGTGGTGATGGGGGTGAGTGCTAACACCCTTGCATCTGACAACCCCTGAAGAGGCCAGAGGCCGACCTGGGTGCCCCAGGAGTGACAGGAGGCCCTGGAGATTCAGAGGCAGAAGTCATTCGGGTCCCTTGACTAGAAGAAGACGTCAATGTTTCAGGTGGCGGCTGTCAGGGGCCTTGGAACACAGGCTGGGGCAGGGACGCCCCGGGGAGAGAGGACACGCACGCTTCTGTTCTACTGCACCTCTGGGATGAGCTGGAAGAGCGCGTTAGAGAGCAGCGTTCCAATGGACAAGGCGATGAAGTAAGTGAGCACACGGCTGAAAAACGCTCTCTCCGTGCAGGGCAGGACGAGGACTCCCAGGAGAGAGGCCAGGTTAATCAGTGAGACACTGAGAAAACCAAAGCCCCACACTGTGGAGGAACAAGAACAGACGAGGGCCGCCATTACTGCGGGTGGGGGTGCTCTTGCTGCTGGGGAGTGCGTGCAACTCCCCATTTTGAACCCAGCCACAACCAGGGCAGACAGAGTTTCGCCAGCCCATCAATAAATGCTTGCCGAGTGTCTCTTGCTGGGTGCTGTGAAGAAGCCTGAAAACATACACCAAAGTTGCTATCCAAAGTAGCTTACCTTTCAGATGGAGGGGCAGGTGAACCCATGAAAAGCTAAGGACCACAAGAGTTAAATAATGACGTGGGGCAGGACACAGGTGGCATGTGCCAGGTACCAAATGCTGGCAGCTCACACCAGCAGGACAGGATTGCAGGAGCTCGATCCAGGCCCAAGGGAGCCACGTGTATACACGTGAACCACAGTGGCTGGAGCAGAGGTCCAGGCAGAGGAGGGTAGGTGGGTGAAGTGGGACTAGGGCAGACTGAGAAAGGCCTTAAATGCTAAACTCAAAAAATCAAGGCATTGGCCCCCTGGTAGTTTAATGAAAACCAAAAGGGAAAGTGGTCCAAAAGCCTCACACTGACCGCTCACCAGCCACACTGCCCAGCCTGGTGATGTGCTGGACTGGTCTCGTGAGCATGGGAGATATCAGTTTAGACATTACTTCTGTTCACCCCTCCTGACGATGATAAGAGGAGGATAACCGGTTAATCATTCAGTGAGCTGCTCTATCTGATCACCCCGGCAGTCCCGGTGCTGACAAGCATGGACACCAGGCCCTGCCTCCCCATCCTGGCTCACCTTCCACCGAGCTGGGCCTCCCCTCTTCTGTCTGCTCGTTCTCCTCATTCTCCTGGTTCTCGGAGGAGCAGGCCCTGGAGTCCAGCTGCTGGAGGATGGTGGGGCAGAACTCCTGGAACTCACGCTCCCCGATCTGCGACTGGTGGCTGAGGTTGTGGGCAGCAAAGAGTTCTCCAGAACTGAAGCACTGAAACCAAGAGGGAGGGGCAGAAAGCCTCTTAGGACCCAAGGTCACACCTTGCCCCTGAGGAGCTCTCCAAGATGAAGAACAGAAGATGGAACTGGCTAACTTTCATGGAATCTGCAGGCTAATTTCCAAGGATGAGAGCAAAGTAGTCCTTAAACATAAAACACTGATAAGTAATCTTAAGAGATCAGCCACCCAGACATGCCTTCCACACGCCCATCTATGAATGGCTACCCAGAAGTTCTGGAAACAACTGGATTCCAATTATTATGACCAGGGTGCGGCTGCTGGAAAACATGCCTCTGTGCATACCTGAATATGCAGTTTCTCCCAGATACCCAATCTGGCTCCACATCACAACAACCCCGGGAGCTGTTATAGTAAAATGCAGATTTCAGATGCTTCTCCAGAGCCACTGAGCACAGGTGTCTATGCTGTCTCCTGGGTCTCCTGGGCCATGTGCAGTAATGTCTGCAGCCTGAAGAATATGCTGGCAGAGACTGGGGAAGGGAGGAGGAGTACCTGAAGATTCAGGGTCTGCCAGGGAGAGGCGTGGGCTGCCCAGTGGGCTTGGGCTCTCAGTTCCCTGGGAGGCATCAGGTAAGTGGTTCTCACATACCATTCCCCTGAAACACTGCCATTTCACTTCTAATTAGACACTCACACGTCAGTCTTTCACTGGTTTTACGTGGGTCTGTGTCTAATGAACCAACCCTCTGGGAGGGCTGATGAAGGAGGGTTTCCTGGGCCTACAAAGCTGGAGGCTAGACTTGGTGACCCCCAAAATCCTTGTGCTGCACCAGAAGGTCGCTGGGGTCAGGCTGCATGAGCCCCCAATCCGGGGCAGGCTCCCCTCTGACTCAGAGGTGTGCCACGCCCCCATGGTTCCACATCTATGCCACATGGTTCCCCACTTCTGGCTACTTGACCTCTCTGAACTCTGCTCTCCTTCAGGGTGAAGCTCCAGAACACCCCACCCACAAAGCTTCCTTGACCAGTTAGCCCATACTCACCCGCTCCTGTCATTTCTGAATCAGAAAATGACTCTCCAACCCACAGCCTCTTAACACTTCATCTAAGTATCAGCTAACTCTGTCTTTGGTTGGTTGAGCTCCCCATCTGAACAGTAAACTCCCTGAAGATGACTCATTTTTTCTGTCTTTCTCACAACACTCAGCACAGGGAACAGAGGAGATGTATCAAGACATTGCGGGGTGACTTATATTTGGCTGCCACACACGGCCTCAGACTCTGATTAGCCAAGATGACATGGAAGACAGAAGAGAGAATCAGAAGCCAAAATACCCGAGTCTTAATCCTGGTCCCTGCAGAACACACGGTGGGTCCCTTAGTATCCCAGTATATTGTTGTTGCTTACTCAGTCGTGTTCCACTCTTTGCAATCCCATGGACTGTACCCTGCCAGGCTCCTCTGTCCATGGGATTTCCCAGGCAAGAATACTGGAGTGGGTTGCCATTTCCTTCTCCAGGGGATTGTCCCAACCCAGGGATTGAACCTGCATCTCCTGCAATGGCAGGTGGATTCTTTACTGTCTAAGTCACCACAGAAGCCCATCTCACTGTATACAGGATATAATGAAGATCTGCCACCTGCACCTGGAGGTACTTTGAGGCTCACCCAGGATGATGGGCAAAGTTTTGCAAAAAGAGTTTTTTGCAAAAACTCTATTAGAAGCACAAGCTGACCCAGGAACCCCAGCCTAGCATCAGTTCCAGGAGTTCCCAGTACAGCTCTGTGGCAGGGTCTGGACAGCGGGCAGCCCCTACTGCATGGCTGTCCTGGGCTAAGGGCTTCAGTGCACCCATGGAGAAGGTTGTGAGGTGCAGCTGGAGTCTCAGACCAGCTGACCCAGACTGCAGGGCAAGAAGTGGCCCCTCTGCTCTGTCATCAAGGCTCACCTGGCCCCACCTAGACTGTGAACCTTGAAAGGGTAGAATCGGTGCTGGGCGGAGCTGAAGGCCTTACCGTCGAGAGGTTCCTCGGGCCCTGCACGGGCTGGGAGATATTGCCCCGGCCTACTCCCACATCCAGGTGGTTGAGCAGGGCCTTCAGCTGCTGAAGGGTAAGGCTGTCACCCTCCCCGTAGCGATGCATGAGGTTTTGCAGAAAAGAGGCTGCACTGATGGTGGGCATCCCTGTGGACACAGCACGAGCCTCAGAAGCAGCCGTCCATATGCTGAGCAGGGTCAGCAGGAAGTAGCTGGGGAGGGCTGGGCGCAGCAGCTCCATGGTGACGGATGAGCCTGCAAGAGCGAAGAGCCAGGTGAGAGACCCACCCTTTCCTTCCATTGCAGACCCACAGGGCTCGCTCCAGACAGGAGGGTCTCTCCTCAGACTCTGGATCCAGTCAGTCCCAAAGCTGATCCTTCATCCCTTCTCTAAGTCTCTGCCTAACTTTTGAGAACGATCCTTCTTTGTGACAGAAAATAAAAACAAATTCAACAGGTCTGACTAAATTCTTAAAAAGTAGGGACTTCCCCTGTGGTCCATGTGGCTAAGACTCCGGGCTTCCAGTCCAGGGGGCCCAGGTTCGATCCCTGGTCAGGAAACTAGGTTCCACACGTTACAACTTAAGAGTTCACATGCCGCAACTAAGAGTTTGCATGCTGCAACAAAGACTCTCCGGTGCTATAACTAGGACACAGCACAGTCAAATCATTATATATAGTTTTTTTAAAAAAGGGAAAGAAAAACTATGTGTTTTTTTTTTTTAATTAACTTTTTTTTGGCTGTGCTGGGTCTTCCTTGCTACACATGGACTTTCTCTAGTTGCGGCAAGCAGAGGGCTACCTTCTAGCTGCAGTGCGTGGGCTCCTCATGAAGGTGGCTTCTCTTTGCAGAGCACAGGCTCGGGGGCGCAGGCTCAGTACTTGTGGTGCACAGGCTTAGTTTACCCACTGCATGTGGGATCCTCCCAGACCAGGGATGGAACCCAGGTCCCCTGCACTGGCAGGTGACCTCTGCTAGTGGACCACCAGGGAAGTCATGTGGTTATGGTTTTCTTTTAAAGTCTGTATCTTTTTAGAGATACGGAGATCATCGTGGATTAAGTATCTTACTTGGGATTTGCTTCAAAATAACAAAGGAGGGAATATTTGCATTAGAGTACAGATGAGACAAGATTAGGCATGAGTTGACAACTAGGCATGAGTTGGAACTAAGTGATGGGAATTCATTATACTACTCTCTCTACTTTTGTATATGCTTGAAATTCTTCAAAGGAAAAATCTGAAAAATGAAAAGTACAACTAAAAGGTGGGGGGGCAGTAGACTGGGGAAAATATACACCATCAAACACGCCAAAGAGTTATTTCTACACTACCTAAATTAGGGAACCAATATGAAAACTACTAGTCTTAGAGTTCCCTGGTGGTCCAGTGGTTAAGAATCCTCCTGCCAAGGCAGGGGACATGGGTTTTTGATCCCTGGTCGGGGAAGATTCCACATACCTCAAGGCAACTAAGCTGGTGATTCACAACTACTGAAGCCCGCGTGCCCTAGAGCCCATGCTCCGCAACAAGAGATGCCACCGCACCGCAACTAGAGAGTAATCTCCACTCGATCCCAACTACAGAAAGCCCGCAAGAAGACCAGTATAGCCAATTAAAAACAAAAACCAAAAAAACCCCAAAACTTGGTCTCCCTGGTTTAAGAATATAAATTTAAAAGATGGAGGGTGCTACTTTGCTACTTATTAAGATAGCAAAACACTTTAAATCAAATGTTAGTGAGGTTAAACAACAAATTCCAGTGGCTATCTAAATGACTCTGGAAAAGTTATGATACTAAATGTATCTCAATCCTTTAATAATTCTACTTCTTCTAGAATTTACACTAATAGAAGCAATCCCAAAATAAAAAAGCCATTGGCAGAAAGATGTGTTGTGGTCAAGTGAATTATATTGATTTCATGCAACAGTATGCAGTGATAAAAAGCAGAATCAGGAGTTTAACATTAAATAAAGAAGTGGAACAATTACGTAAACAGTTAAGAACTGAGAAAGAACAGAGAAAAATGAAACCTTCTGGTAGCACAACTGACAACTTTTCTTTAGTTAATCATTTCCCTTAGGAGAGTTATAATTTAATTTGTGAAATAAATACCAGGAGGGGGAAGTGAGCCTCCTATTTAATCTGGGGCCCAGGAACCCGGGTGCTTCAGTCACTTCCACATCTCCCTGGGCACCCAGGGCTCTGGCACAGTGCCTGGTGTGGACAGAGGCACCAGAGCAGAGTGGGTAACGGCAGGGCAACTCTGCCATTTACCAGCTGTGTGATCTTGGGCAAGCTATTTAACTAGAGTCAACATTCTAGAATCACTGTGAGCAGTGATGTAGTGTACTATGGCCCTCAGGGTCAAAAGACTTGGCTTGAATTTTCATGCCGCTGATTCCCAGAAGTGACCTTGGCCAAGTTATGTAGTCTCTCTCCACACCTCAGTTTTCTCATCTGTAAAACTGGTACCCACATCATTGGACTATTGTGAAACCTAATGACATGAGCTTTGGCAAGCGACTAGACGCAAGAGAGCACTTGATAAAACAGGGCTCTGATGATTATATGACTAATCATTAGCAGGGTTCCCCCACTTTGATTCCCTCTCAGTCAGATACTAAGCTGCCAAAGGAAGCACTGTGGCTGGCTTTGCACCAGGCCTGCCACGCACACAGGACACAGGTTCCAAGTGCAAGCGCAGCTGGCACATTATAGGCTCTAGGTCCCACACACAAGGCACACAACCCAATCCGGGATGTAAACCATCACTCCAGTGAATATATACCAGTGAATGGGCTAGGCACCAGCCAAGAGGGTAGTTTATACAAGTGCTATTTTGGGACTAAAAGCTCTCAAGTCTCTACCAAGCACCAAAGTTAAATCATGGTTAGTTAGCAGAGTGGATCTTAAGTCTAAAACAGCTAAACCCCACTGTACAAAGAAGTCTGTTCTCTGCCAGACCATAGTGGAATTTGTCTAAGCATGTGCTGTGCAGTTAAAATGAAGTAGGGGAGGGCTTGCATGGGTTTAGGAAAGGGGAGGCAAATAGCTGATGAGATAAGCTGCTAGAGGTCCCAGTACTTTACTGAAGCATCTGACATTCATCAATGTCTTTAAGAGAAGGTAGAACAATTATCTCTGCCTAACAAACGAGGGCTTCCCTGGTGGCTCAGTAGTAAAGAGTTTGCCTGCTAATGTAGGAGACATGAGTTTGATCCCTGGGTTGGGAAGATTCCCTGGAGAAGGAAATGGCAACCCACTCCAGTACTCTTGCCTAAAGAATACCATGGACAGAGGAGCCTGGCAGGCTACAGTCCGTGGGGCTGCAAAGAGTTGGACTGACTCAGCGACTCAGCAACAACAGATGAAGTTTAGGGATTAGGGAGCATGACCCATGGCCAGTAAGTAGACCTGTGAAGCCAGAAACCAAATTTTCATGATCTGAAGTTGGGTCTAAGTGACACTAAAGTCAGGGCGCACTTAACCACTGTCCCTGCTGTGTGAAGATACACACATACACGCCCCAGGTCTCGTGGAGAAGCCACCAAAGCCTGTGTGTCCCTGAGCAGATCTACCCCAGTTTCTATCAGTCCCAGTAAGTACCCCAAACCCAGGCATAAGATGCCCTAAAGACTCGTGGAGGGAAACTGCCCAAGTATGTCTCAGGGGACAGGCCATGTTACAAGTTTCAAAACAAGCAATGTACCACAGAGGAGGACATGGCAACCTACTCCAGGATCCTCGCCGGGAGAATCCCTTGGACAGAGGTGCCTGGTGGGCTACGCTCCATAGGGCTGCAAAGAGTTGGACACGACTGAAGTGACTTAGCATGCACGCACACAAGGGCTACAGATCATAATCTGAGCCATATCCTTTAGTACTGAAGCCCCCAGCAGATGGAAGAAGTTGACTAAATCATGACCAGACTTTAGCCACGCCATAAGTTGCTCCATCTTACACAATCTTGAGAGTTTACCTCAAGGAAATGGGAACAAACTGACCCTGGAATTGAAAATTAACTGCACTTAAAACAGTCAAGATGACACTGATCAGACCACCACATGAACAGTTCAAGGTGACTGTGCCCCTCTGTATGTAGCCACCCCTCCGTACCAGTGCATTCCTGAAATTTCCCCTTTAAAATCTCTTGCTCCCTGATCAGCAAACGGGGATTTGGTTCTTTGGAACAGGAGTCCAGCTTCTCCCCAAGACTGTTGGCTTCCCCAATAAAGTTATCTTTGCTTTTGGCTCCCCCACCCCCAAAAAAAAACAAGCAATCCAATTCATCTGCAGCAACTTCAGAATACTTAGAAACGACAGAGACACAGGACCTCCCTGGTGGTCCAGGGGCTAAGACTCCATGCTCCCAATATAGGGGTCTGGGGTTCAATCCCTGGTCAGAGAACTAGATCCCACATGCCTCAACAAAGATCGAAGACCCCATGTGCCACAACTAAGACCCAGCACAGCCAAATAAATAATTTTTTTTTTTTTTTTAAAGAAAGAAATAAGAGACATGCAAAAACACTTCAAGGGTGAGAGGCTCAAGATACTGTAATTGTACCTGGATGGGCATTCATGTCAAGGTAAGCATCTACTCAGCATCTGCTCTTTAAGGAACCCAGTAGACCCCCAACCACGGCAGCCAAGAGTGGGTGATGGCAGAGCCCTCCTGCCTGGCCCTCACACCAGACATACCCTGCACCCCGCCCCAATCCACCTAAGAGTCAGAGGAGAATCTATAAACAACTGGAGGGTAGTAAGAAGTCTTGGTCCAGGGATCCTGGAGTCACTAAAGACACTTCAAACCTAAGTGACCCTGGCCCTTTGGCAGACATATGAGGGGAGCTTTCTGCTCCAATGGACACTGAAGTTATTCTAAGGGGAGGAGGGGGGAAACTTTATAAGTGATTCTTAGGAGGAAACAAAGAAGAGAGGAAGAAAATACATACACTCTTGGAGTGGCTGGATGGTGAGGCTGTGCAGGGGTCCTCGATGTGTGGCCTCAGCTGCAGGAGGAAGCTCAAGCCCGTTCTATTAAGGGCATGGAAATGGGCGGTCCCAGGTGGGCTGCTCCCCCCCACCCCGCCCTCCCCCCAGGGAGCTCAGCCAGCTGCCCCAGGGCCACCTTCCTTCCAGGAGGAGCAAGAAGAGCAAGTGGAGCCAGGCATTAAAAACAAGCTACACAGACAAAGGCTCGAGTATGCTGTTGGCTCAGAGGACCAGACTCCCCCACTGAACAGAAGCTGGAGTCGCTCCACCCCTTTGTTCACTTGGCTCAGGTTCAAAGAAGTAAATTACTTTAGTGCTTTAGGTCTGTCTTCAAGGCGCCAGACCTAACCCTCCCCCGAGGGGCAGGGGCGGGGGGGAATGAGAGTCAACAGGACACACTTGCTCTCGACCCTCCGTGGGAGCTCAGAAGTGCCTTCCCTCCTTGGAGGAGGCTCAGTCAGGATTTTACCTGCCCACGTCGTCCCTTCACGTGGCCCAGAAGCACCTCCTCCTGGATGCGGCACTCTGTCCTGCAGCATACGTCGCTGTTACATTTACCACGCCACACTTTCCCCATGTCCACTCCATCCCAGAGATGAGCAAACATTTACTTCTCCTTGTGTGGACAGAGTAGTGCCTTGCTGTGTTGCTTGGTCCAGAGGCTGGACATTGATGTGAGCAGAATGGGCAACAGAGACTGTTTTTCTTCCAATCCCGCTCCTCACCCCATTCTAGGACTGTGACCCGTCAGCCTAATAGGAATGTCTCCCCAGTGGACACTCCTCATAAAAGGCTAACTATTGAGGAATGAACAGATGCAGGTGGTCTGGGTGAGCCAAAAGGACATATCAGTTCAGTTCGGTCGCTCAGTCGTGTCCGACTCTTTGCCACCGCATGAATCGCAGCACGCCAGGCCTCCCTGTCCATCACCAACTCCCGGAGTTCACTCAGACTCACGTCCATTGAGTCAGCGATGCCATCCAGCCAGCTCATCCTCTGTCGTCCCCTTCTCCTCCTGCCCCCAATCCCTCCCAGCATCAGAGGCTTTTCCAGTGAGTCAACTCTTCGCATGAGGTGGCCAAAGTACTGGAGTTTCAGCTTTAGCATCATTCCTTCCAAAGAAATCCCAGGGCTGATCTCCTTCAGAATGGACTGGTTGGATCTCCTTGCAGTCCAAGGGACTCTCAAGAGTCTTCTCCAACACCACAGTTCAAAAGCATCAATTCTTCAGCGCTCAGCCTTCTTCACAGTCCAACTCTCACATCCATACATGACCACTGGAAAAACCATAGCCTTGACTAGATGGACCTTTGTTGGCAAAGTAATGTCTCTGCTTTTGAATATGCTATTTAGGTTGGTCATAACTTTCCTTCCAAGGAGTTAGCAATTTTTAATTTCATGGCTGCAGTCACCATCTGCAGTGATTTTGGAGCCCCAAAAAATAAAGTCTGACACTGTTTCCACTGTTTCCCCATCTATTTCCCATGAAGTGATGGGACCGGATGCCATGATCTTTATTTTCTGAATGTTGAGTTTTAAGCCAACTTTTTCACTCTCCTCTTTCACCTTCATCAAGAGGCTTTTTAGTTCCTCTTCACTTTCTGCCATAAGGGTAGTGTCATCTGCATATCTGAGGTTACTGATATTTCTCCCAGCAATCTTGATTCCAGCTTGTGCTTCTTCCAGCCCAGCATTTCTCATGACGTACTCTGCATATAAGTTAAATAAGCAGGGTGACAATATACAGCCTTGACGTACTCCTTTACAACTGTATGTTTTATACACCTATACCTCAGGACAGGTGTATAAAAACCCCTGAAACCTGCAGACCAAAGACAAAGCTAGGCTTCAGGGTGGAGGTGGAGGTTCTGAGGACTCAGAAACCCTGGCGTTTGTCTTCCGAGTCACGGGTGCTAGTAACCAGGAGAATGCCAGCTTCAGCAACAGAAGGACCGCTGGGCTTAGCGGAAGGGGTCCAATATGCAGTGACCCCAAGTACCTCAAGTAAAAGGCAGAGACATCACTTTGCCAACAAAGGTCTGCCTAGTCAAAGCTATGGATTTTCCAGTAGTCATGTCCTGATATGAAAGTTGGACCATAAAGAAGGCTGAGTGCTGAAGAACTGACACTTTTGAACTGTGGTGCTGGAGAAGATTCTTGATCTCGTTGGACAGAAAGGAGATCAAACCAGTCAATCCTAAAGAAATCAACCTTGAAAATTCACTATAAGGACTGATGCTGAAGCTGTAATACTTTGGCCACCTGATAGGAAGTGCTAACTCATTTCCTGATGCTGGGAAAGACTGAGGGCAAGAGGAGAAGGGGGCGACAGAGGATGAGGTGGTTGGATGGCATCACTGACTCAATGGACATGAGTTTGAGCAAACTCCAGAAAATAATGAAGGACAGGGAAGCCTGGCATCCTGCAGTCCATGGGGTTGCAAAGAGTTGGACACGACTGAGCAGCTGAACAAGTATCTCACTGATCTCACTAGGTCAGTTTCCTTATTCTGGACAGAGGAAAGCAAATCCAGAGCTTTGTGTATTAGGAAAGCTAATGCATGTTGAAACACTATATAAAAATAAAGATTTCTGAATTAAGATGGGGAATTGAAATGGAGTCTTGATTTTTCCTTCCCCTGATTATTGAGTTAAAAAATAATAATAAAAAGCAAGCCTCCTTCCCTACCCCCCACCAAAGTTACCAAAAGCAAGCAAACAAGGCAAGAAGCATAATCTGATATAATAACTTCCAAAGCAGAGGCAAGGAAAGGAATGCAGGAAGCACCACTTGTGGCTCGTCTCCCGGCCCTGGCTGGGCCTGGAGGAAGCAGGAGGATTCTGACTAACCCTCCCCAGATGCAGAGACAGGCAACCTGCCGCCAAGTCTTCTTCCCCTTCCAGTGGGGAGTAGTGGGAAAAGGTGCTGGAAAACAAAGAAGCGGGTGACAGGGGAACAAGAACAATGGGCTGACTCCCCCTAAGGGAAGTAAAGGCTGCAAGGCCACAGGCTGAATTGGGGAAACTGTCCACCTGCAATGGGCCCTCTTCCTCCTTCAGCACGACGGAGCGCTTCCCCAGTAACCCAGGGTTGAACCCTGCCACTGGGCGCCACCAAAGTCCCAGAACAGAGGCCCAATCTGGCCACCTGTCTAACTCAGGCTCCACAGGGAACACTGCACAAATACTTGGCCCCTGGTACTGCTGTCATTGAGGAGGGGGACAAACTCGCTTCATTGTGGTGGGAAGAAAGTCACTACCTTATTTTAGAGCCAACAGAGCTGAAAAGCACTGGCATGAACACAATGAGAAGAGACAGCAGGCCAGAGATGTCAACAGAAAGGAGACTACCACTCCAGAGACAGCAATCCCTCACTATAGCCTCACTCTGAAATTACTCAACTAGAACACTCACACAATAAAACCAGGGCTCAAAGGTGGGAAGAAACAAAAGGAGATGCAGGCTTAGCAAAAAAAGACCAAGAAAACATCACTGATGAACTAATACACAGATGATAATGAACAGAGAACTAAATTCTGCCAGGAATTTCAAATGGAAATACTGACAAAAGGTTTGAGGTAAGCAAAGTGAATGTGGATGGAAAAGACAAATGAAAGCATGTAGTGATGACAGAACACCAGTGTTGGGATAACTGTTATTTCTGATGTGCCTGAAATAAAGAACCCAAGACTACAACTGAAGATAGGTTCAAAGATAAAAAGCCACAGGATTTCCCAGAAATGAGAGGAAAAACAGAATCTGATGATTGAAATAACACACAGTTCAGTTCAGTTCAGTCGCTCAGTCGTGTCCGACTCTTTGCCACCCCATGAATTGTAGCACACCAGGCCTCCCTGTCCATCACCAACTCCCGGAGTTCACTCAGACTCACGTCCATCGAGTCAGTGATGCCATCCAGCCATCTCATCCTCTGTCGTCCCCTTCTCCTCCTGCCCCCAATCCCTCCCAGCATCAGAGGCTTTTCCAATGAGTCAACTCTTCTCATGAGGTGGCCAAAGTCCTGGAGTTTCAGCTTTAGCATCATTCCCTCCAAAGAAATCCCAGGGCTGATCTCCTTCAGAATGGACTGGTTGGATCTCCTTGCAGTCCAAGGGACTCTCAAGAGTCTTCTCCAACACCACAGTTCAAAAGCATCAATTCTTCGGCACTCAGCCTTCTTCACAGTCCAACTCTCACATCCATACATGACCACAGGAAAAATCATAGCCTTGACTAGACGGAACCTTTGTTGGCAAAGTAATGTCTCTGCTTTTGAATATGCTATCTAGGTTGGTCATAAGTGTTCTTCCAAGGAGTAAGCGTCTTTTAATTTCATGGCTGCAGTCATCATCTGCAGTGATTTTGGAGCCCCAAAAAATAAAGTCTGACACTGTTTCCCCATCTATTTCCCATGAAGTGATGGGACCGGATGCCATGATCTTTGTTTTCTGAATGTTGAGCTTTAGCCAACTTTTTCACTCTCCTCTTTCACTTTCATCAAGAGGCTTTTTAGTTCCTCTTCACTTTCTGCCATAAGGGTGGTGTCATCTGCATATCTGAGGTTACTGATATTTCTCCCAGCAATCTTGATTCCAGCTTGTGCTTCTTCCAGCCCAGGGTTTCTCATGATGTACTCTGCATATAAGTTAAATAAGCAGGGTGACAATATACAGCCTTGACGTACTCCTTTTCCTATTTGGAACCAGTCTGTTGTTCCATGTCCAGTTCTAACTGTTGCTTCCTGACCTGCATACAGATTTCTCAAGAGGCAGGTCAGGTGGTCTGGTATTCCCATCTCTTTCAGAATTTTCCACAGTTTATTGTGATCCACACAGTCAAAGGCTTTGGCATAGTCAATGAAGCAGAAATAGATGTTTTTCTGGAACTCTCTTGCTTTTTCCATGATCCAGCGGATGTTGGCAATTTGATCTCTGGTTCCTCTGCCTTTTCTAAAACCAGCTAACACACAGTACTTCACAAAAATTTTACACAGAAGGTTCAACACTGGGACTTTGCCCAGCTAAGTTACTGAACTTAAAGAAGCTTTTTTACCAGGCCACCAGAAGAAACTTCCTCCTACCCCAAGTATTTTCTTCCAAAAATTGTGAGATATACTAAAACTTAAGGGGCAGAAAATTCAGACTGCTCTCATCTTCCCCGTAGTGACATTTAGTATCAGAAGTATAACAAAGTTTATATAATTCTTAGAGAAAGAAAATACAAACCAATGAATATTATTCCCAGCTGTGACGTCCAGCATCTTACAAATTTGGTAAAAACAACAAACAGAAATTGTCAAGTATGAAATAAGTCAGAGATTCCAGTCCCCTTTCTGGGGTGGGGAGTGGGGGAATGACATGATAATGAAATGCTGCTAAATGTTGCTGCTAAACAATGACAAAAAGAAAAATTTTATTGGAGAAGCAAAAATGAAGGGCTCCAGGAATACAAAATAATAATAGGTAAGCTTTAAAATCCTTCAAATGAGAATTAAGAACTATGGGGATTACAGTTACAGGACAGAATCTAAATGTTATAATCATGGACAATTTAATAATAGAATTAACACAATTAAAAGATGGAAAGGAGATGGGAAAAAATGTGAAAATGCTGATGCCCTCATTTTTCATAGCAGAGTCAATAAATACTGTCTAAAATGGAAATAAGTAACTATAGATATGGCTCACTTTTTTTTTTTTTTTAAGCCTTTTTTGGGTTCTTTTAGCAAGTCATCTCTTTTGTGAAAGACACATTTCTTCACAGCTTAAACTAGTACAGCCACTATGGAGAACAATGTGGAGATTCCTTAAAAAACTGGAAAGAGAACTTCCTTATGACCCAGCAATCCCACTGCTGGGCATACACACCGAGGAAACCAGAACTGAAAGAGACACATGCACCCCAATGTTCATCGCAGCACTGTTTATAACAGCCAGGACATGGAAGCAACCTAGATGTCCATCAGCAGATGAATGGATAAGAAAGCTGTGGTACATATACACAATGGAGTATTACTCAGCCATTAAAAAGAATACATTTGAATCAGTTCTAATGAGGTGGGTGAAACTGGAGCCTATTATACAGAGTGAAGTAAGCCAGAAAGAAAAACACCAATACAGTATACTAACGCATATATATGGAATTTATAAAGATGGTAACGATAACCCTGTATGCGAGACAGCAAAAGAGACACTGATGTTTAGAACAGTCTTTTGGACTCTGTGGGAGAGGGAAAGGGTGGGATGATTTGGGAGAATGGCACTGAAACATGTATAATATCATATAAGAAACGAATCGCCAGTCCAGGTTCGATGCCGGATACAGGATGCTTGGGGCTGGTGGACTGGGATGACCCAGAGGGATGGTACGGGGAGGGAGGTGGGAGGAGGGTTCAGGATAGGGAACACGTGTACACCTGTGGTGGATTCATGTTGATGTATGGCAAAACCAATATTGTAAAATAAATAAATAAACATTCACAATAAAAAAGAACACCCTGGGTAATTCGGATGCATGTTGGTCAGTAACCCACTCTTTGAGAAGCATTAAGATGGTTGGATATTCCTCCTACATGATAAACAGCTGTAAAATAATAATAATAATTCCTTTAAATTTACTACAGTTTCTTTTTCTTCAGTTACATTCAAGAAAGTTTTAATACTCTTTTTATAGGAGTATTTAAAAAAATTTATTGGAGTATCGTTGACTTATAATGTGTTGGTTTCAGGTGTACAGCAAAGTGAATCAGTTGTATCAGTTACACATTATATATAAAGAATGGATATTCTTTTTCAGATCCTTTTCCCATACAGCTTATTACAAAATACTGAGTAGAGCTCCCTGTGCTATACAGTAGGTACTTATTAGTTATGTTTTATATATAGCAGTGCATATATGTTTACCCCAGTCTCCTAACTTGTCAGTCCCCCTGTGTCACAGGAGCATTTATGTCTATTTCTCTATATCCATTTATCTGTAAGCATGCCTGGAAGACTGTCTGGAATAATGTTCACCTAATATTAGTGATGACTATTTCTGAGTGGTGGGATTTGGAGTATTTGGGTTTTTCCCCTCACTTTTTAAAATGCATCACTGATGTGTCCCAGTGTGTTGTGTAGGTACAACAATACAAGAAAACATGCGTAATTATTTTTATAATCAAGGAGTTGGATCAAATTTTCTAAGTATGGCACAAAACCTAGAACCTGTAAAATTAATAATTTGACTACAAAAACTGCTCAGTGTTCTATAAATAATGAGTGTTCTCCCAGTACTCATGGTCAGGCTAATAATGATACAGTCCTCTGTGTCTGTCTCAACAGACTTCATGAGAAAACCAACAGTCTCACAGCATGGTGCTCAAGACCCCCTACAGGGTCTCTGGAGTTATGAGAAAAACTACCCAGCCTGTGGTCCTTCCCACCCACCAAAAGAACTTCGTTCAGGAAGCCACTCCCCTCGCGGACAAGCCAAAACCCCCTCTGAAATACAGTGCAAATATCACAGCCTGAAGCCAGTCCCTGGCCTTGCCCAAGAGGCCCAGGGTTCAACAGGCCCATTCTTCTCCAGCCTTCCCTGGCCCTCCCACGTAACCGCTCTCCTATATCCCTAAAAGGACGTGCTCTCTGCTTCCAGCTCACACTCCCAGAACCTTAGCCTCAGGCTGTGGCTCAGCCAGAGGCCACCCAGTGTGGGGGATTTCCAGAGACAGTACAAGAGAGCCGGCAGGGTGGAGGTAGGGCAGGGGGTACCTAGAATCAGTGGCCACTTACTGTCCCCATGAAACCTCACAGTGCTGGGAGAGGCAGGATGAGAAAAGTTAGAAGAAAAAAAAAAAAGTGGTGACCCAGAAGCAGAGAACAAAATTAGAACCAGCAGCCTGCCGCGCATCGACCAATATTTACTGAGCCCCCACTGTGTCAGCGCCTGTGGGGGGAGGTTGGGTAGGGCAGAGACCAGCATCGGGGCCCTGGGCAGCCAGCACAGGCGGCTGGGACGGCTGATTTAACCACACGCTGAGTCCTGAGGGCTGGACCAGCAGAGGAGAACTGAGCATCTGCCAGGCTCCCCGCCTCGTCCCAGCAGAGCCTGGGCTTGATGGAGCAAGGAAGCCTTCCAAAACCAACAAAATGAGTCAGGCAGCCGGGTAAGGAGGAGCCTGCAGGAGCCCCACCCACACCCCCACCTCTCTTCTCATCATTCATCCATCAACATTTCCCAGACACTCCATTGCAAAATTCTGACCTGTTGTCCTCTAAGTCTACTCCTGTTTGTCAGACCACGGGGGCCAGCATGAGGCTTAGGAAACAGTGTGCTCACAACCACCGCTTACATCACCCACTTGAAGCAGAACTTCCCAACTTATTACTCAGGGTCAAATGCATAAGTAAAATGCATGTGCCAGGGGCTAGATCATCAGACAGCATGAGGAGTGGGGCAGGGATGGGTTCAAATTTGGGGCCTGCCACTGGCCTACCATGTGCCCCCAGCATGATTAGGCTATGAAATGCCCAGCCTCTCAGGGGCACTCTGATGGATGAGAGAGAGCTTAAAGCTCATAACACAGCATGGACTTAGGTCTCTTCCTTCTGCTCCTTGTCCTCCAAGCTCTCAGGCCAATCCCTTCACCTAGACTTGAACCTATCGAGTCTCAGATTACCTCTTCTTCCAGGAATCCTTCTTGGACCACTCTCTGAGAACTCATCTCCAACTACTATGAACTGCTAATGATCTGGTCTCTTAGGGAGCCTTCCCAACAGAGTTTTGTTCCAGGAAGGCAAGGGTGTCCTCCCCTTATGCTTGACTAGTGCTGGCCACACAAGAGGGGAGAAGTAGAAAATTTCAGCTAGAAGATGCCAAGTCCAGCCTCCCACCTAACTAATATCTGCTTGCATCACTCTTACAGCTTGATGAACATAGAACTTAGTGCCTCCTTTCAAACATTCTAACCCCTTCCCCACCCCTACCGCCTTGGGGCCTTCATAGATTATCTGAAGTCAAATGTCCAGACCATTTATTCCTCCAGACTAAACAATTCCCATTCCTTCAATATGATTTATATTCATTGAACAAAAGGCTAGCTACACCTGCGACTTGAAAAAACTCATTCCAACAGTTCATTCACTCAACAAATATTCATTGCCTACAGATTTCATACCAAGAATAATGTTGGAGAATGCCTGGTACCTGCCCTCACAGAGCTGCAAAGCAAACAATTCAACAACCAACTTACAAGAACAGTGATGACGAGGGTTGTGTACTGATTGGGGTTCAATTAGACAATTTAAGCAGAAAGAGATTTTGTATAACATATTAAAAAGGCCCAGAGAATCATGGGCAGAGTGGAAGAAACAGACTGGACTGAACTTCCAGGAACTAGTCCCAAAATCACAGAGTGGAGTCAGCCCTCCAAGGAGCTGCTGCCCTGACCTGCCATCATCAGGAAGCTAATGGCACAAGGAAGCTACCATAATCCATACCAGCACATGGACGTCCCAGGTCTGTCATGAGGAAGAGGATATCCACATATTCAAGACTAGATCCAATGTGGCTCATTGGCAGAATGCAAGTCACACTGGGAATTCCAGTGAAAAGATGTCTGTGGAAAGTGTTGTTTTTTCTCTACATTTGGTAGCTTAGACCATAATTTATTATCCAAAGTAATGTACACAATAGTGAAAGGTGGTGCTGTCAGTAAACACACCAGGACCAGGGCTGCGTCAGCGTGGATTCCTGGGGAACAAGCCAATCCACACCATCCACCACAGGTCATGAGGAGGAGCAAAGGAAGCTTGAAGAACAGAGCAGGACGGTCAAATCCAGCATCCGGGGTCAGGGGAGGCCTCCAGAAAGAGACACTATTTTTGCTGACACCTACAGGACATGTTCTCAAGGCAAGAATGCTGAAGCAGTTTGCCATTCCTTTTTCCAGTGGACCACTTTTTGTCATGAGTTTAAGCAAGCTCCGGGAGATGGTGACGGACAGGGAAATCTGGTGTGCTACAGTCCATGGGGTCACAAAGAGTCGGACACAACTGAGTGACTGAACAACAAAAGGATGTGTAAAAGTGGGCCAGGAGAAAAGTGATGGGGTGGGGATGGGGCGGGATATTCTAGGAAGATGTAGCATTCTTTGGAATGCTTCGGCCAAGATGCAGCATCTAAGAACTTAAAGAGCACGGAGTGGCCAGGGCGTACATAAGAGGATGTGGTAGGGGCCAGGACAGGGAAGGGCCTGTAGGCCATGTTAAGGTGGCTGAACCCATCTGGAGGGCAGTGGTGATCATCTTCAGCTAAGGTGCCAGCAGATCTGTGTTTTTATTATTCTGGTCAGGCTGCAGTATGGAGAATAGACCAGAGGTGGGCAAGAAGAAAGCTAGGACCCCAGGAAGGAGAACACAGTATCCAGTCTGGTCTAAAGAGCAAGACTTTGTTCTCCCAACTTCAACCCTGCCTGGGGTGCTTCCCTGCCTCATGGGGCTGCTGGCTTGGCAGTCTTCCATTAGACACCTGAACTGTTGTTGTTCAGTCGCTAAATCGTGTCTGACTCTGTGACCCCATGGACTGTAGCCCACCAGGCTCCTCTGTCCATGGGATTTCCCAGGCAAGAATACTGTCATGGGTTGCCATTTCCATCTTCCTGACCCAGGGATCAAACCCACATCTCCTGCATTGGCTCTCTACCACTGAGCCACCAGGAAAGGGAAGCCTATAAAGACCCAAAAAGGCTTCACTTTAGCAGTTACCAGGAGAGAAACAAGTCTCATCACTGTCCTGCTAACCAAAAGTGCAAGTAAGTTTGAAAACAATCCTCCCCAAACCCACCCTACATCATTTCCTCAATCAGGCTAAGATTTCAACTCTCTTGCTGTAGCAAGAGGGCCATTTATAAAGGCCAACTCCAACTCCTGGGCAGCAACACTCTGTGGGCAGAATGTGCCAAGGGCCTCTCACAAGAAGTCTCCTACGTTCCCTTCTTCCCAAAATGGGTAAGAGGAGTGCTCTGAGCCCTCTGGGCAGTGAGGTGGGCTCTTCCCAGACAGTGAGCCTTTACAGGACCTGTGGCTGCAGCAGGCGGAGGTTTCAGGGCTGGGTTTCCCTGGTGCAAGGAACCTTTCTCTACTAGAAGCCGGGCCCCAGGTCAGCTCCACTACTCAGCCTGCACAAAGACTCTGTCCTGCAGCCAGCCCACCCTTCCTCTGTCCCTCACGTCCTTGCTGTTTGTTGTTCAGTTGCTAAGTCTCTTCCGACTCTGTGAGCCCAGGGACTGTGGCAGGCCAGGCTCCTCTGTCCTCCACTCTCTCTCGGAGTTTGCTCAAATTCATGTCCATTGAGTCAAGTGATGCTATCTAACTATCTCATCCTCTGCTGCCCCTTCTCCTTTTGCCTTCAATCTTTCTCAGCATTCCTGGGCTTCCCTGGTGGCTCAGATGGTAAAGAATCTGCCTGCAAAGTGGGAGATGTGGGTTTGAACCTTGGGTTGGGGAGATTTCCCTGGAGAAGGAAATGGCAACCCCCTCCAGTGTTCTTGACTGGAGAATCCTATGGACAGAGAAGCCTAGCGGGCTACAACCCATGGGTTGCAAGGAGTCAGACAAAACTGAGCGACTAACATTTTCCAGCATCAGGGTCTCTTCTGATGAGTTGGCTCTTCACATCATGTCCTGCTACACCACTGTCTCCCCCTACCTGCATCCTTAAGCTAGGGGCAAGTCCCCTCGCTCCTCCTCAGAAGCTCTATGACTGTCTCTACAGCTGAGATGCTGAACTGGGCGTGATAATTTCTCCAGGAAACTAGTTCTCAGAGCATGGTTCCGCAACCAGCAGGCAATACCATCACTTGGGAACCTATTGAAAGTATAAATTTTCTCCTCCCCTACCCTTCAGACAATTTTTTTCTTTTTTTGGAAGAAAAAATTCTTAGCACCACCCAAATCTGCTGAATCAGAAACTCTAGGTGGAGCCCAGCAATCTGTGTTTTAGGAAGCTCTCTAGGGGACGACAATGTAAAGGTCTGAGGATCTCTACTCTCAGAGGAAGGTCATCAGGTTGCCAGCTTTCTTCCCCAAAGTGGGCGTCATGAGCACATGCCCAGGGCCCCAGCAGAAAGGCACAGGCTACATCTTGGGTCTGAGATCTCTCAGTGACCGTAAACATTTACCAGCATGAGTCACAAATGAGCCCTACTCTCTGGGGAAAGAGGGTAATTGGGAAAAAGAGGGGAAAGGTCCATATTTCTAAATCAGAGAGAGAAAGGTGATGAGACAGGGGGAAGATTGAGTAATGACATTCCTGAATCATATTCCTCCACTTTCCCGCCCACTTCCCAAACTTCCACATGGCTCATTCCCTGGTCCAAGGACACTGGCCATCCCCATGAGATTACTGAGCTGAGAGGCCTTCTCTCATCCTTTGCCTCCCCAGTGTGGACCCCTCTTCTTGGGATTCAGAGGAGAAACCATTGCACCAGTCTCACTGGTCACTAACACCTGCTCCATCCCATCCCCTCCAATGATCATATCACTCTCCTGCTAAAATACTTACCTTTCATCACTCCCCCTAACCAACAGCAAAGTTCAGGCCCCCTGCCTGGCAAGCAAGGGTTTTCCTCCAACTAGGCTCCCATCATCTCTCACCCTCAGGTCACTGCTCTCTGGCAGGGACCCTGGGCTCCACCCACAACACCTATTCCTGTTCCCTTTCACCCCTGCACCCACACTGCCCACAGAACCAGACCTGGGAAGGCTAATTAACATCTGATTCTACCAACAGTCAGAAAGCTGAACACAGTCTGCCTGTGTTCCAAGCACTTTCTCCACAAGTGTGAAGGGCTTGGATGTGTTGTTTTTTTTTTTTAAAGCATAGGGCTTCCACAGTGGCCCAGTGGTAAAGAATCTGCCTGCCAAGGCAGGAGACCCAGGTTCAATCCCTGGTCCAGGAAAATCCCACATGCTGCAGGACAACTAAGCCCCTACACAACTACTAAAGCCTGAGCACTCTAGAGCCTGTGCTCTGCAACGAGAGAAGCCACGGCAATAAGAAGTCCACACATTGCAACTAAAGAGTTGCCCGCACTTGCTGCACCTAGAGAAAAGCCGGAGCAACAAAGAAGATCCAGCACAGCCAAAAATAAAAAAAGGATGAACTGTAGGAAAAAGCACCATCTCTGGACCATTCCAAATTCTTCCCAGCACAAGCCCCACCCTGCCCGCCTCTGATTCCAACCTCTCTGTCTCAAAGCTGTAACTGTCTCAGAATTACACTCCAAACACTTACAGTTAGTTTCCTCAGCTGTTTCATAACAATCCTAGGAGGCTGGGAGGATCTGCTGCACGAAGATGTAAATACAAATGCATATGTACACAGACATCACCTCACTTCTCTAGAGAGTACAGGGTGATACACTGCACTGAAGATGCAGCATTTAGGTCCAGGGGGTCAAGAGCAAGAAAGGACAAGTGTCATCTCAAAGCTCCATCTTCTCAAAGGTGAGAAGGACAGCATAAGGATTCCCATACTTTGCCCTCCTGATTCCCTGTCTCTGCCCAACCAGAGCTCAAGAAAGATTGTCAAAGAGTATACTCAGATGGATTCCAGAACAAAAGCAACCACATCTCTGGCTATCATCCTCAGATATGGATCAGGGCCAAGAGAAGACCCACATGGACAAGCTCCCCCTTCTCAGGTGGCAGTCTCTGGACAACCCAGTACCGTAAGTGATTTCCCTAACGTCACAATGAATTTCCACTTGCCCTCCCCCACCCCCTACCAACTGCTTGCCTATTAAAAAGGGATCAACATTCTAACCAGACTTAAAGGCTTATCCTCTACTGCCAACTCCAACCCCAGGGGGACAATCGGAATGCCACCTGGAAAGGGTTTCTGACTTTAGTTTGCTTAGATGATTAAGAATCTATCTGCAATGAGAGAGACCTAGGTTTGATCCCTATGTCGGGAAGACCCTCTGGAGAAGGGAATGGCAACCCATTCTAGTATTCTTGCCTGGAAAATCCCATGGACAGAGTAGCCTGGCAGGCTGCAGTCCACAGGGTTGCAAAGAGTTGGACACACCTAATTGACTAACATTACTACTACAGACATCCTCTAGTTTGGGTGACTTTCAAACCCAAACAGAGAGGGGAAAAAAATAAATAAAACACAGATATGAGAAGTCTTGTGGTAGCACTATTCACAATAACAAAAACTTTGAAAGCAACCCAAAAGCCCATCAGCAGGAGAGTGGATAAATAAACTAACCGACTCTCACAACAGAATAGTATACAATGTGAATCAACTACAGTGATAGTAATGCCAAGTGTATATCACAAGCTTGCAATAACTGCTTTTTGAATGCCACCCGCTGAAGGACAATTCATTCTTCAGGACTTCTCTAGATGATCTGGAAGGACTGCCTGAATCTAAAGACAGGGAATCTGAGTGAAAGAAATGCCGGAATGCTGGTGGAATAAAAATACTAAAATAAAATCAAATCTCTTAAGCAGATTTCAGCTTCCTCTGGGCACTTACCCGCAAACTGTCCAAGTCCCTTCTCTCTTTTTAGAGTATAACGTACAAGCACGTAACACACCCACGTCTGACAGTGTGCAGCTCCCTTTAGCACGTCAGAAGCATTCTTACCCCAGGGCCTTTGCACCTGCTATTCCCTCTGCCAAGAATGCCCGCCCCCCCGCCTAGATTTTCATATCAAGTCTCAGCTCAGACATCACCTACTCAAAATGCAGGGCCACCCGGTTTAAAAAAAAAAAAAAAGCCTGCTCCCAAGGCATTCAAAGTCCTAACACCCTGTTTTATTTACCATATATCACTATCTAACAGAGTTTTCTTTCTTTCGTTTTGTTTACATGTTTATTATCTGTCTCCTCCTACTGACTATAAACTCCACAACAGTGGAGACAGACTCGGCCTATTTTCTTCCCCGAACCCAGAGAGGCCAGTGCCTGGCACCCAGACAACCCCCAGAGAATAACTTTTTTTTAATAACTTTTTATTTTTTTAAATTTTTGAGTGGAGGATAATTGCTTTACAATATTGTGCTAGCTTCTGCCATACATCAACTTGAATCAGCCATCGGTATATGAATGTCCCCCCTCTCTTGAACCTCTGTCCCATCTCTCTCTCCATCCCGCCCCTCTACATTGTCACAGAGCACCAGGTTGAGCTCCCTGTGTAATACAGCAAATTCCCTTTGGCTATCGGTTTTACATATGGCAACGTACATGTTTCAGTGCTATTACTCTTTCAATTTGTCCCTCCCTCTCCTTTCCTCCATGGCCACAAGTCTATTCTCTATGTCTGAGTCTCCAGCCCAAAGAATATCTGCTGAATGATGTGTTAATTTCCCGTGCCCCTCCTTGTTGCAGTGTCCTCAAGTTTAGAACCTTTTTGTTCTTTGGCCTCAACCCCCAGTTAAACTACTATTAGCAATTTGAGGGGAAGAGACACCCCCTTCTGCAGCATCAATAGAGCTGAAGACACCCCCAGAGAGCCAGAGAAGTCTATCTGGAATTGGAATATAAAAAAAAGTAAAGTCAAAAAAAAAAAAAAAAAAGAAAGAAAGAAAGTAGAATATTAGGTGGAATGGAGGATCCAAAAGGAAGGTGGGGGGAGAGGCGCAGACAGGCAGCCTTCCTTCCCCACCCCAGCAGCAAACGTGCCAAGGACAGGCCACCATCTGATCACATGGCCAAGAATACCATGTTAACTTCTCTCCATGGCAGACAGAGAAAAGGAAAGGAAACCCCCAAGTACAGGCGGTTTCTAGAATTTCTCAGCTGGTCATGGAAACGCGAGTCTGGTCCCGTTGCTCACAACCTCTCTTTTTGTGCCAGCTGCACACATCCTGAAATGCAGGGGGAGGGGCTTGTGGCCACCGCCGCCAAGAAGAGGGAGTGGTTTGAGCAGCCAAGGTCAGAGGTGCAATTTGGCCAGCAGAGCCATGCACACCATGGTTTACCCACGGTCAAGGCCTCTGCTGTGGGAGGCACCCCTGGATGTCAGGAGGCAGCTGAGGCGGGAGCAACAGGAACTGGGACAGAATCTGCTCTGAGAGCTGGTCAGACTGCCCCTGAGGGCACTCTGGCTAGTGGCCCGAGTCTGGGGGAGTGGGTGACTTTGTACATTTTGTGCTTTGCTGGGAACGGTGATGAGAAAACAGTTGTGGTTTGCTACCCCCTGGAAACTCCCCAGCGGCCTGGTATCCTGAGGACTTGCCCAGCCTCTCAGATAGGAAACTGTCAGCGTTGAAATCTACATACGCTCATCAGTGTCACTGGTGTGTCTTCTCGGAGCAGGGGGAGAGGTGGGGAGGGAATCCAGGGCCTTCCACCAGGGAAAACTGGGCCAGCTCCCCTGCCGGCCAGCACAGCTCCACCTCACCCCAAGCCTCTCATACTCTGTGCTTTGAGAAGAGCAAGTCCCCAGGGCTGGCCAGGAGCCCTCTAGTTTCCAGGAAAGGAAGAGAGTAGTCGGCAATACCGGAGAAGGCAATGGCACCCCACTCCAGTACTCTTGCCTGGAAAATCCCATGGATGGAGGAGCCTGGTAGACTGCAGTCCATGGGGTCGCAAAGAGTCGGACACGACTGAGCGACTTCACTTTCACTTTTCACTTTCATGCATTGGAGAAGGAAATGGCAACCCACTCCAGTATTTTTGCCTGGAGAATCCCAGGGACGGGAGAGCCTGATGGGCTGCCATCTATGGGGTCGCACAGAGTCGGACACAACTGAAGTGACTTAGCAGCAGCAGCAGCCAGCAGTACAGCTTGCTCCCTGGGACTTACATGGTTTCCCCTGACTAGCAGGGCACACATGCCCACTTCACTTGCTCCCACACAAACCAACTTTTCAGGCGTTCAGTAAAAATGAGAATAAAACAGAGGGTTTGGGTTCTGGTCTGCCTCCTCATCCCACCATTGAAAGAGCAACACAGAAATTTTGGGAGTCACAGAACATGGGGTCACAAGACTAGGACATGACTTAGTGACTAATCAAATATATCCCACTTTTCTTATAAGGTTTCTGCTTTTAGTAGCATGCTTGGAAAACCTTTTGTCACCCTGAAATTATAGAAATATATACCTGCTTTTTTCTGGCATTAAAAAAATTTACATCTCTAATTTATTTAGAATTTAATTTGACATAGTGTGAGAAAGAGAAACTCACATAAACAACAACAAAAAAAGGAGTTAGCTAATTACCCCAGTTGTTTTTTAATGAACAGTCTATTTTCCCTGTAAACCTCAACAGTAAAGTCTATAAAAGATAAGAAACAGGGGTGAAGTCAACGACATCCTTTGTGTAAAGAAAATCCACAGGGGACCGCTCTGCCAGTGAAATCTAACAGCATGGCTAGGGTGCCTTCTCTTTCCCTTCCTCTTTCCTGTTCAGAAATATAGGTTCAAAAATCACGAGAAGAAGTCCTACTTGCCAAGGATGGCAGAGCAGAAAGATCCACTGAAGAGAGCCTGGGTTCCTGCAGGCACCACTGAGCAGGAACCCAGCCTCCTCCTAATCGCCAGAGGCTTTACATGCTGTTGCCTAAACTAGCCTTGTTGGACTCTGGTATTTGCATCTGAACACTCCTGTAACTCATCCACAATCCTTTCTTCCCTAATTTTATAGTAATAGGAATTGCTAGGATTTATTGTTGCCAGGCACTGTGCTAAGCAATTTGTTTTCATTAGCTCATTTAATCTTCTCAATAACCTTACTAGGATAGATTCTGCAGTACTTCTCCAATTATAAGTAGCAATGGCAGGTTTTCAGAGTTGAAAAAGATACTACATTAAATGCACACATCACTGAGACTCCTCCCTAGTTCAGAAACATGAGAACAGAACAAAAAGGCATTTTAAAACTGAGGAATGGAAGTACGCATTCAACAACAAGTGTCTATCAAGTACCAACTGTTGTGGGCACAGGGAATACAACAATGACCAAAAAGACAAAAATCCCTACCCTCTTGGAGCTTGCTCTAATGCAAGGCTCATAATAGTAAAAAACTGCAAGCAATCTAAGCATACAAAAGAAGGGAATTGCTGGGAATTCCCTGGTGGTCCAGTGGTTAGGACTCCAAACTTACGCTGCCAAGAGCTCAGGTTCAATCCCTGGTAGGGGAACTATGATCCCACAAGCTGCACAGTACAGTCAAATTAAGGGGAAAAAAGAAGGGGATTGCTAAAGTAAAGTGAAGAAGTGAAGTCGCTCAGTCGTGTCCAATTCTTTGCGACCCCATGGACTACTATGCTCCTCTGTCCATGGGATTTTCCAGGCAAGAGTACTGGAGTGGGTTGCCATTTCCTTCTCCAGAGGATCTTCCTGACCCAGGGTTCGAACCCAGGTCTCCTGCACTGTAGGCAGGCGCTTTACCGTCTGGGTCACCAGGGAAGTTCCTAATCCACATAACAAAATATATAGTTCAAATACAGAGATTTAGAGCTTGGGCTCCAAGTGCAACAGACCTCAGTGTAGATCCTGAAACACACATTTACTAGCTTCAAGGCATTTCGTCAAGTCACAACATCAAGGAGACTTCCTACAGGAAAACAAAGCTACTAACAGTCTCCCTTGGAGCAAATGAGAAAACTGAGTAAGATAATAGGTATAAATACAATGCTAGATATACAGTAATGGCTCAATAAATGTTAATATTCAGGAAAATAATGACATGGAAAGACATCATATGCTAAGTGAAAAGAAAAAAAGAGGCTACAAAACTCTCTGTATAGCAGAACCTGTTTTCCTTACAAAGTATGCATTCGCAAAAAAAGATGAAAAATATTTAACAAATTGCTAGTTCATGGTGGTGAGTTTAATGGTGACTTCTGTTATCTTTTTTACTCTGTATTTCCTACAATGAACCTGAATTACTTTAAGAAGAAGGTTCAGAGGGTTCTCTGGTGGCCTAGTGATTAGGGTTCCACACTGTCAACTGCCATGGCCTAGGTTCAATCTTAGATGGGAAACTCGGATGCAGCCAAAAAAAAAAAAGAAGAAAGTTCACTTTCAAGTTCAATTAGGAAATGGGAAAGGCTTAATGATGACCCACTGGAAGGCAGCTCTCTCCCCTTTTTTAAAGACCTTCACTTAAGAGTCTGGCAGTGGACTCCAGTCCTAATCTGCATGAGCAGAACTTCCTGTGTGCCTGGTCCCCTAACGTGGGTGCCCCCATGAGCAGTCTCACCATGGTTCTTCTGAATCTGAGTTTCCTGGGTGAGACCCAGGTAACTGTACACACAGCTCTGATTGATCAGCCTGCCTCTTGTCTGGGGTACTGGTCTGACATTCTGGTCTAGTCAGGACTGCTGGACTAGACAGACAGACTATAATATCCTGTGGTTTATCGAAACTCTTTGAAGTCAGTTCACCCTCTCTGGCCAACAGGTACCACCGTTTCTGCCCTGCCCTTCCTACAGGGAAACTAACTCTCAGTGAGAACTCCTTGCACAGAGACAAGTTGTTGGCATTACAAAGAGTCTAGAATGTAGAATGTAGGCCAGAGTCCTCAGTAACTGATACCCACCTGGTTCTCAGACGTGTAGCAATGTGAGGGGAGCGGGAGACCTGAGGCTAGGCCCTGGTCTCCCCAACAGCCAAGCCTGCCTTCTGTCTTTAAAAACAAATCCAACTTTTTTTTGAAGCTCTGTGAACCAGAGTTTACAAAGGACAGTTCCCCCCATCCTGAGTACAGTGTGTAGACTGTGCATGCTTGGGTGCTAAGTCACTTCAGTCCTATCCGACTCTTTGCGACCCAGTGGACTGTAGCTCGCCAGACTCCTCTATCCATGGGATTCTCCAGGCAAGAATACTGGATTGGGTTGCTGTGCCCTTCTCCAGAGGATTTCCCAAACCCAGGGCTCAAACCTGCTGCCTCCTGCAACTCCAGCATTACAGGCGGATTCTTTACTGCTGAGCCACTGGGGATGCCCAATGGGTTGAATTCAGTTCAGTTCAGTCGCTCAGTCATGTCCGACTCTTTGTGATCCCATGAGCTGCAGCACGCCAGGCCTTCCTGTCTAATACCAACTCCCAGAGCCTACCCAAATTCATGTCCATTGAGTCGGTGATGCCATCCAACCATCTTATCTGTTGTCCCCTTCTCCTCCTGCCCTCAATCTCTCCCAGCATCAGGGTCTTTCAAATGAGTCAGCTCTTTGCATCAGGTGCCCAAAGTATTGGGAGTTTCAGCTTCAACACCAGACCTTCTAATGAACACCCAGGACTGATCTCCTTTAGGATGGACTGGTTGGATCTCCTTGTTGTCCAAGGGACTCTCAAGAGTCTTCTCCAACACCACAGTTCAAAAGCATCAATTCTTCGGTGCTCAGCTTTCTTTATAGTCCAACTCTCACATCCATACATGATTACTGGAAAAACCATAGCCTTGACTAGATGGACCTTTGTTGACAGAGTAATGTCTCTGCTTTTGAATATGCTGTCTAGGTTGGTCATAACTTTCCTTCCAAGGAGTAAGCATCTTTTAATTTCATGGCTGCAATCACCATCTGCAGTGATTTTGGAGCCCCAAAAAAGAAAGTCTGACACTGTTTCCATTGTTTCCCCATCTATTTGCCATGAAGTGATAGGACCAGATGCCATGATCTTTGTTTTCTGAATGTTGAGCTTTAAGCCAACTTTTTCACTCTCCTCTTGAGGCTCTTTAGTTCTTCACTTTCTGCCTTAAGGGTGGTGTCATCTGCATATCTGAGGTTACTGATATTTCTCCTGGCAATCTTGACTCCAGCTTGTGCTTCATCCAGCCCAGCGTTTCTCATGATGTACTCTGCATATAAGTTGAATAAGCAGGGTGACAGTATACAGCCTTGATGTACTTCTTTTTCTATTTGGAACCAGTCAGTTGTTCCATGTTCAGTTCTAATTGTTGCTTCCTGACCTGTATACAGATTTCTCAAGAGGCAAGTCAGGTGGTCTGGTATTCCCATCTCTTTCAGAATTTTCCACAGTTTATTGTGATCCACACAGTCAAAGGCACACTTTGGCATAGTCAATAAAACAGAAATAGATGTTTTTCTGGAATTCTCTTGCTTTTTCCATGATCCATTGGATGTTGGCAATTTGATCTCTGGTTCCTCTGCCTTTTCTAAAACCAGCTTGAACATCAGGAAGTTCACGGTTCACATACGGTTGAAGCCTGGCTTGGAGAATTTTGAGCATTACTTTACTAGTGTGTGAGATGAGTGCAATTGTGAGGTAGTTTGAGCATTCTTTGGCATTGCCTTTCTTTGGGATTGGAATAAAAACTGATCTTTTCCAGTCCTGTGGCCACTGCTGAGTTTTCCAAATTTGCTGGCATATTGAGTGCAGCACTTTTACAGCATCATCTTTCAGGATGTGAAATAGCTCAACTGGAATTCCATCACTTCTACTAGCTTTGTTTGTAGTGATGCTTCCTAAGGCCCACTTGACTTCACATTCTAGGATGTCTGGCTCTAGGTGAGTGATCACACCATCGTAATTAACTGGGTCGTGAAGATCTTTTTTGTACAGCTCTTCTGTGTATTCTTGCCACCTCTTCTTAATATCTTCTGCTTCTGTCAGGTCCATACCATTTCTGTCCTTTATTGAGATCTCTAGTCTTTCCCATTCTATTGGTTTCCCCTATTTCTTTGCATTGATCACTGAGAAAGGCTTTCTTATCTCTCCTTGCTATTCTCTGGAACTCTGCACTCAAATGGGTATATCTTTCCTTTTCTCCTTTTCGCTTCTCTTCTTTTCACAGCTATTTGTAAGGCTTCCTCAGACAGCCATTTTGCTTTTTTGCATTTCTTTTTCCTGGGAATGGTCTTGATCCCCAAATCCATGTCTACCCCAAAACCTCAGAATGTGACCTTATTGAGAAATACAGTCTCTGCAGAAATAATGATTTAAGGATCTAGAGATGAAGTCACCATGGACTTTCAGTAGTCCCTAAATCCAATGATTAGTATGTTTACAAGATAAAGGACAGGGAGATTTCGTCACAGACACACAGAAAAGAAGACCATGTGGAGATGGAGGCAGAGAGGACAGTGATGCTGCTACAAGCCAAGGAACAACTGGAGGCACCAGAAGGTGGAAGACCCAAGGAAGCATGTACCCCAAGAGCCTTTGGAGGCAATGTGGACCTGCTGACCCCTTGATTTCAACCTTCTGGCCTCCAGAACTGAGAGCAAATTTCTGTTCTTTTAAGCCACAGAGTTTGTGGTCATTTGTTAGGATGGTCACAGGAAACTAATATTTAGATGCTGGAATTAAGGCTTAATATCTTTTATCTGGGGCTTCCCTGGTGGCTCAGTGGTAAAGAATTCACCTGTCAATGTAGGAGACCCAGGTTGAATCCCTGGGTCACGAAGATCCCCTGGAGAAGGAAATGGCAACCTACTCCAGGATCTCTTGCCTGAGAAATCCCATGGACAGAGGATCCTGGCGGGCTACAGTCCACGGGGTCACAAACAACAACAACAATCTTTTATCTGAAACTATCCTGCTAGAGTTGGCAGAATTCCAAGATAGGCCTCAACGACCTTCTCCTTTGTATGTGGGCAGGAGCTGAAAATATGAGATATCACTCCTGTTATTAGGTAACATTATCTGCCAAAGGGATTTTGTTGGTGTCAGCTGACCAAATCAGTTGACCTTAAGACAGGGAAATTGATCTTGTATGAGTCAGAACTAATCAGGTGAGCTCTTAAATGGGATAGGCTCCTCCTGGCCAAAGGGGTTTGAACCATGAGAAGGAGTCAACATGAGAGAATAACTTTTCCAATGTGGAGGTCCAGCAGACACCAAGTAACCAAGTGATCCAGGAAAACATCACCATTAACACCACAAATGCCTTGATATGATGCTCTTAAAAGGATGCAACATCATTTTTGTTGATATTCTTGTTAAAAATTCGTGACCTTATCCTAAGGGAGAAAGATACGGGATGGTTACAAATTGGAGCAGAGAAACGACAACTGAATGCAATGTGGGATGGCAGACTGGATCCTGGGACAGAAAAAAGACATCAGCAGAAACAGTGGTGAAATTTAAATGAGGCCTGCAGTTTAAAGTTTTGTGCCAATGTTCATTTCCTGTTCTTGATGATTATACCACAGGGTGAGGGGATATAAAGGAACTCTGCTATATTCTTTGTGACTTTTAAGTCTAAAGTAAGTTGAAAATTAAAAGTTTACAATAAAAGGAAATAACTGAGCAGAATAACAGAGGTTGCCTCACAGCCTCAGGATTACACTTTTTCTCCCATACTTCTTTATACTTTTCAGGAAGTATGCATTACTCTTGATAATCAAGGACACAAGGTTGGCTGGAGTAAGTGGACTGGTGCAAAGGACGTTGATTTGGGGCCAGTGGTGTTTTTCTGGAAAAGAGCACACTGACCCCAAGACAAGGCTGAAAAGACCAGCAAGTCTTTGATAAACAGCTAATACCTACCAGAGACTATTGGTACCTTATACCCCAGAACCCTATGATCCAGGAACATACATCTTAGTGCCACTATTCATGGTCTTCCTTGATGGGGAAGTAAAAGAAGTCTGTCTGCAATGCAGAAGATGTGGGTTCGATCCCTGGGTCAGGAAGATCCCCTGGAGAAGGAAATGGTAACCCACTCCAGTATTCTTGCCTGAAAAATCCCATGGGCAGAGGAGCCTGGAGGGCTACAGTCTATGGGGTCGCAAAGTTGGGGACACGACTGAGCAACTAAGCACACACACATCATTATTCACACAGCTCCCCTGGCAGGAACCCGCTGGCTCAATTCCACCTCTAGGAAGCCTTCCCAGATCATTCTCGCCCCCAAGTCGCCTCACCTTCGACTGGCCTCTTTCAGTGTCTCTTGGCTGTTCCACTCAATGGAGCTTAAAGAATGCCACAAATAGCATGTGAAGCTGCCAACATGTACTCAGCTCATCTCAACACATATTTTACAAGCCTCCTTGGAACAGAAACAGTGTTTTGCCTGTCTTCATGGAGTGGGCACTCTCTTAGCTGAGCTCTGCTGGCTGGGCCCATCCCTGCAGCAAAGAGGCCCTCTCTGTTGTCACTGTCCAGGATTCCTTTGTTGAGAGTCTGCTGTGCCTCTTTTCAAACTTCTTTATGCCAGTTCTGTTTGGTTTTAAACATAACTGAAACATAAATGCAGAGAGGAAAACTTTTGATTTCTACAAAAATGAAACTAAGTGCTCTAGAATGGCAATTCCCAAAACTGTGGTCTTAGATGACACCTGGATACACTGAGACTGTGTGAGGAGGCTGGAGAGGTGAAAATTAGTTTTATTAGAAAATTAAGATGTTAAAAGCTTTTTCACTCTCATTTTTCAGCATCTATGTGAAGTATGATGAATATGTGCCTGTGTAGTTTTCTGAAATTTCTGAGGTAGAAATTTAGGGTATAAATATATGTGTTTTCAGAGATTAACTCAGTTTGTTCTCAGACTTCCACTGAGTATTTATCAGCAAAATTATTCTATACGTACTATAATCTGTTATATCTAATAAATCATTATTTTGAAGTCCTGAAGATATGCAAAAATGTAAAAATAATGCCACTTTTTCGACTTTTGGGAAGTTATTTTCCATAAAAACATGCATTTCATGTTACCATGTTATTATCTTATTTCTATTATTTTAAATGAATAAACAACTCTTTATATTTAATTTTTAACATGGTAAATAGCAGGTTTAGCCAATAAGTGGAAGACTAAATTAAGGAATCCTAGGATCAAAAAGTTTGAGAACTGCTCATCTTGAAAAATGTGTTACAAATGGGGGAGGAAAAGATTAAATTCAGTTCAGTTCAGTCACTCAGTCGTGTCTGACTCTTTGTGACCCCATGGACTGCAGCACACTAGGCCTCTCTGTCTACCACCAACTCTCAGAGTTTACTCAAACTCATGTCCATTGAGTTGGTGATGCTATCCAACCATCTCGTCCTCTGTAAATTAAGTGTGTGCATTAAAAATGTAGGATGCTGCACATGGACTGATTTGCAAACGTCTTAGATTCTTGCTCTATCATTATTTCTTAATGGAGACTAATTAACAGATGTATATATCCTGTCACCCAGCAATCTCACTTCTGTGAATTTCTTTTGTAGTCATATACATAGGAAATGCCATTTAGTAAAGTTATTCCCCGTAGCACTGTTCATAATGACAAAATATTGGAAACAACCCAAACTAGGGGAGAAAGGGAAGCAACACATGCTGGTTTAAAAACTATCATGCTTCCCTATCCTGGAATAATATGCAGCTATAGTAAAAGTGTTTCCTGGGCTGACAGGGAAAGATCCAGAATAGTTGCTAGGTGAAAAAAGCAAAGTGCTAAACAATGCCTAAAATGCTAACTTAGAGCATTTCTAAAACTGGGATGGGGTGGGCAGAGGTGAGACTTTTTACTGTACTGGGTGGGAGTTTATGGGGGTGCAGTTAATGTATGTGTAGTTGCTTTTTAAACCTTTTTCATCTTTCTAATCTTTAAACTATGGATTATATAGCATAGAAAAAATTTTTTCCTGTTAAAATTTTTTTCTTCCATTTTATTGAGACATAATTCACATATGGTAAAAAAAAAAAAAAAAAAAAAACCAATTGTAATAAAAGAAACCAGAAATCACAGGTCATACATGCAGGTGTGACTTTTATATACAATTTGCAAGTGTAATTAGCAGACCTAGATCCAAAGGCAAAGCCTCAGCCCTAAATCAAAGTTTTGGCAAATAGAAATATATATGCACACAGAGGCTGTAGAGAGGGGGAATTGGATCAAGGCAGTCAAAAGGTAGAAACTTCCAGTTATAAGATAAATAAGTACTAGGGAAGTAATGTGTAACATGCTAAATATAATTAACACTGCTACAGGTCATATTTGGGGGTTCCCTGGTAGCTCAGCAGTAAAGAATCCGCTTGCAATGCAGGAGATGTAGGTTCCACCCCTGGGTCGGGAAGATCCCTTGGAGAAGGAAATGGCAACCCACTCCAGTATTCTTGCCTGAAAAATCCCAAGGATAGCGGAGTGTGGTAGGCTATCGTCCATGGGATCATAAAGGATGGACACAACTGAGCAACTAAACCACCACTAAACTTTGATATGTGAAAGTTGTGAAGAAAGTTAAATCCTAAGACTTCTTATCACAAGAAAAAAAATTTTTTTTCTATTTCTTTTATCTTTTACCTCTGGGATGATGTATGTTCATTAAATTTATTGTGGTACTCATTTCATAACTATATAAATCAAATCATTATGCTGTACAACTTAAACTTATACAGTGTTGTTAGTTATATCTCAATAAAATGGGAAGAAAAAAATGCATGAACATGCTTTTAAGAAAAAATGAACTGTTTAAAACATGGATTTTAAAAACATCCCCAACTTTTAGCTGACATTTTAATTACTAACACTGCTAAGAGCCTCTAGGGACCCAATGGTAATAAATTCAGGACAGTCACATTCTCATTCCACCAAAGCCCAGAACTGTCCCAGGCCTGAGGTTGGAGAAAGGTTAGGAGGCCTGATAATGCAGTCAGATCAGAGGCAGGTAAGTTGGTTTCCCATGGACGGACATGCCAACAGCTCTCTCAGGGTGATTCTGTGGCCACCTTCCCTCTCGCCTGTGGGAGGGTTCACAAGGGTCTCTGCTTCTTCTTACCCAGGGCCAATAAGGAGTCCCCTCTGGGAGCCTCGATGGCCACAGTAAGGGTGAATACAGCTGAGCCTCGGAGACCTTGTGGTGAGGCTGTCCTGCTTGCCCGGACAACGCATGAGGCCCCTGGCTGGTGTAGACTCTGGACTCCTTATCTGGCGGGCAGTCTGCCAGCCCGCCAGCCTCAGAGTTCAGAGAAGTTCCATTGTATCCAGAGAGTCCAGGCTAGGGCCCTAGCAGCATGACCCTTCCTCACTCACTCCCCATCCTCCTGTGTCGGCAGGGAGTCTGGAAAAAGGAGAAGGGAGAAGAGTTCTCCAGAATAAATTTCTATCCACACAAGCTGAGAATTCCCGTCCCCCAAATAAGCACAGGGAAAACTGGCTCCTTTTTCTTCATGTTTTCAAGGAAATGTCTGAGATTTCCAGCAGTTTTATCATCATACTTACGAATAAAAGTTGCACCTCTTTTTCCAGCGGGCTACAGTCCTCGGGGTCACAAAGAGTCGGATGCAACTTAGCGAATGAGAATGCATGCACGCTGGCCCTATCGAGCCTCTTGGCCAGTAGCAAGAAATGTAACTTGGAAACACCAGTTAACCTCTAGATCCAGTTTCTTTAGCTGTAAAACAAAGGGTCTAGACTCGAAGATTTCCAAAGTCCCTCCAGTTCAGTATCATATCACCATCGGCGGTTCTGCAAAAACGCCTAAGCGTTACTTTCTTTAGGCATCAAGCGCGAAAAGGCTGGATTATTTCGGAGGTCCCGATTTCCAGAAATATACATCTATTCACGGCACTAACTCTTAGATCTCAACATCCTGTAAATACTGGACCCGGATTGAGGGTTGCTCCTGGAACTGAGGTGTAAACAGGTAAGGAAAACAGGAAGTAGGTGGAACAGTTCTAAAACAATCCAGTCCAGTGACTGATCTAGTGCGTGCGCATGCGCAAACATGCGCGCATGCGTGCAGATGCACACACGTCACTAGTCTTTTCCACCTATTACCGGTCCGGAGAAACAGTACTTCCGTTACCTGAAAGAATCAGCATAGCTTGCAAGACTAAAGGTGGGGGGAAAAAGGCTCTGTGGAACTGTGAATATGCCAATGCCTGGCACGCCACAGAAAAGGAGCCTACCCAGAAAGGCACGGAGGTTGCCTCCACGTTCCCTAGATGAATCAACCTGAAGCCTGGACTCATACTATTCCTACAACCCTAGCTACCTATCAGCTCCTAGGACTCCTAAATCATCCACTTTACCCCAGAGAAGATGATAATGTTGATTCAGATAATAACAAACCTCTACTACGCTTCAAGTACAACCACGACGTGCTGCACAGCGGTTAGGACAGGTCTGCAGAAGCAATGTCTCCTGCTGGAGAGTGATGGGGCAGGATTTGAACAGATTTATGAGCTTCCCTGGTGGCTCAGAGGGTAAAGCGTCTGCCTGCAATGCAGGAGATCTCGGTTCCATCCCTGGGTCAGGAAGATCCCCTGGAGAAGGAAATGGCAACCCACTCCAGTACTCTTGCCTGGAAAAATCCCACGGACAGAGAAGCCTGGTAGACTACAGTCCATGGGATCACAAAGAGTCGGACAGGACTGAGCGACTTCACTTTCTTTCACTTTCATGTGGCTCAAAGGGCTCCCCAGGTGGCTCAGTGGTAAAGAGCCCGCCTGCCAATGCAGGCGAAGCAAGAGACCTGGGTTTGCTTTCTGTATCAGGAAGATCCTCTGGAGGAGGAAATGGCAACTCACTTAGATATTCTTGACTATAAAATCCCATAGACAGAGGAGACACCTGGGCTATAGTCCATGGGATCATAGAGAGTCAGACACAACTAAGCAAGCACACACGCATGTGACTCAAAAGCTAAGAATTCTTCTGCGACCTTGTACCGTCTCTAGTAGAATGCTATCTTCTCTGAACTTGACCAAACACAACAATGTGACCTCTATTATGTTGCTACCTTATTCTTCATGTAAGGATGGATGTTCTTTCTCCCTCCAACAAGTGGAGCCAGGAGCCAGATCCCATACCCTTTTTGTACTCTCCAGTGGCCAAGTGCAGAGCCAAGCACAGATCAGGAACTGCATATTTACAAACTGAAGTGATGAAATACTGAGAGTCACAGGGCTCTGGTACCTCAATGCAGTGTTCTTGCCTCAATGACAGGGCCAGTCATTCTGTTTGGTGCTTTCTAGTCATACCTGCAAACCAGGAAGCGTACCACTATATAGTGGCTGTCACAGTTTATGAAAAACTCACCTCTGAGCATCCAACAGGAAATGGATTGTGTAGTTTTTAAAATTTCACCTACTAAAGTTATGAGTCTCGACATTCTTTCTCTTGCTTCATCAAGTTTCTCTCCGTTTTTATGGCTCTTGTTTTAAAAGTTAAGGATTCATTGTAGATGCTGTGGATAAGAGACCACAGATCTAATCTGCCCTTAGCACTGACTCCATTCACAAGACATGGGGCAAGTTAGGAGCAGAGGTGGGACAGAAGCCAGGTAGCTAGGCCAGAACTCACCAGGTTATCACTGCGCGGCAAGTGGGAGACCTAAGCAGCCTGGGGTTCCTAGAAAAGAATGACTCCAGGCAAATCCCAGCCCAGGCAGGCTCCAGGAAGAAGGGTCAGGTCAAAGCTGCTCCTACCCCCACTCTATCTTAGGTTCCCAGGAGAGGAGTCAGCCCCTCACCAAATCATGCTCACATGCTCAGGATACCCAGACCCTAGTCAACTCTAGAACCTCCAAACGGAAGCCACAACCCAGAGCAGAGGAAAATGTGACTCAACTGGACCTCCGGATCATACGGTATAACTGTTTGGATGGTATTTTGTCCCATTGCTCTAACCCACCAAGAGAGGGCAGCCTGCCCCAGACCACCTAACCCGGTCGGTAGGAACCAAAAACAGCTAAAAAGCCATGCCCACAGGATGAGCCAGGTCAGAGTTTAGTTAGTACCTCCTTTGCTATTCTTCAGCTCCTGCTCGGGGCCAGCTGGGAGGCACCGGGCTTTTGTCTTCAGCTGCGAGGTGGTCTGGCCCAGGTTAAGTGGGCACTCAGCTCCTGGAAAGCCAAGTCTAGATACTACTGTCCCATCAGAGCCATCCCGAGAGCTGCCCACCAGATTTGCCCGTCTACTCTCTGCTTTTCTCCATGCTCGAGTCCATGGGCTCCAGGACACCTCTCTCAGCCTTAGTGCGGCTACCGACATCCTCTCTTGCGCCCAGATCCCGCGCTCTCCAGTCCAAGGGGCCGTAGTTGCACCTTCCCTTCCCTCGCCACTGAGGACCCCTCGTAGTGGCACCGCGGCCAGGTGTCGCCTCCATGTAGCGTCCGGGCCCGCGTGTGGGTCCACTCGAGCGACTTCCGAAACCGCGGCTGGGCTCCGGGTTCTCGGAGCAGCCGTGCCCCCACCCCCACTCAGTGACCCGGAGCCCCGGAGGCGCACTGCTCCTCCGCGCGATGCCCCATCTCCGGGGCACGGAGCTGCCCCTCCCGCATGGCCTTCCGCCCTCACCTGAAGCTGGGCCGACGTCACCCGGCCCCGCGCACCCTCACAAGCCAGGTCCCCCGGGCGACCCGCAGCAGCAGTGGTAGCGGCAGCGCAGCTAGGTCGGCGTGCCCGCGCGCCCTCAGCCCCCTGCCGGCGTCCTTCCTCGGCGTGGCGCGCATGCCCCGCTATATACCCTGCGCGTCACGGCCGGGCCCGCCCCCGCCCTCGCCCCGCCCCACCCCACTGTCCCCAGGGCTTGCCACGTGGGCTCCGGCCGGTGGTAGGGCGACTTACGAGTGCTGCCTGCCAGCCACCCGCTAGACCCAACAGGAGCTTGGCTTGCCCAGGCTTGCGGGGCAAGCCAGCGTCTTTCTGCGCCTTGGGGCCTGAGCTCGAGCCCCTAGCTCGCCGAGATCCTAGCTCACCTCTTAGCTCTATCGGCTTCATCTTCTAACCCTACTGCAAATTCCATTCATCTTTCACTGAGGTTTCCTCGGGAAAGCTCCCATCAAGACCTTTCCCTCCTTCTATGGGAAGCTCTCATAACCTGGTCTCCATCCTCTCGGAGTAACACTGCCAACCACCTGATATGTGTGTGTGTGTGTATCTTAACACATCTGATTAATATAAAAAGCTGCTTTTTCCTCCCCAACTCGATTCTGAAATATCCTGGGGGTGGGGGGAACGCACCCGTAAGTAATAATGTTTCTTCTGCATTTTGCCACCAAACAAAAGAACAAAAAAATTCCTGTTCAGGTTCCAAATACGCCGTATCATACTCAATTTTCGAATTAGACATCGCACCACTCTACCAAAATGATCAGACTCTCTAAGAAACCATAGTGCTTAACGGAGGCTGGGAGGAATGTTAATTTTTGTGTGAAGAGTGTCCTAGGACTCTTTTCTGATGTGAAGCAGTTCTATTGAGATGGATATCTAGCCTCGGAAATGCAAATTTCTTGAAAAAATAAGCCACCCATTAAACTCCCATTGTTCTAGTCTGCTGGACGTCATGATTATTTCCTTTGCAGCTAGGCCAGCTGCCACCTGTGTCTAGGGGACCCAAAGGAAAGGCCTTCTAAGCAGAACTGCAGCCTGTTAGTACCCAAGGCCCTGTTACAGCTCAGTGACTGGCGCTCAGTAGACACCAAGTGTCTCTGAATTTGCACGGAGAAGGGGAACTGCATCCCACTCTGCAAGTCCTGGGGAGAAGGCGGCCCAGGACAGCAATGCTTGTGATGAAAGGAAAAGGAGACAATCTCTGCAGCGGATGGCAGGAAGAATCCGGGCCTCAGTGGCAGCCTGTTCCTCCTTAGGAGGAGGGTAGAGAGGGAAAAACAGAGAAAGCACTGAACCAAAGCCAGAGCAGGCCAGAATGTTTATGCCACTTGAAGAGACAAGCTGGGCTGTGGGGTTTTTCTGAAATTTAATTATCCTTACCCTGCAATTATAGTCCTCTAGTGGAGTTAAAGGGTGGGGTGATACTCCTCTCATTTTCCAAGAGATTGCAAAGTAATGGTATGCCTGCACAATCTCCTTCAGAGCCCCTTCATCTCTGTAATAATCCTTTATGTTTGTCTTCCCTGGTTAAACTCAAGTATTTTTCAGACATGATGTCATCCATTTGGGACTCTCAACCCCATCTCCAGTAGGCTGTCAGAAATGGCCCAGTCTCTACCTCGCCTTCCTTTTCTTGAAGTTCTGGAACAAGAATGTGAAACTCACCCGGTGATTAAGTAAAACAAGCATGCTTCTAACACAGGGAGCTCTGAACAGTTTGAAGCCCATAAATACATATTACAAAGAGGTGTTACACTGTTCCTAAAACTGAGGCCTCAAAGCAATCCCCATGGCTCTTCCAGGCAATGTGTCAATAGTACAGGCTGGGGGGAAGGGTGCCTGTCACAGAGACGGGAGGGGAGGGAGGACACTGACACCCTACCGCCGGGCCTATCACAGCATTCTCACTTGTTTGCAACCAGCAAGGAGCAGAGCTGCCAAAGTCCACCAGAGCTGATAAGCTATCAGTAATCCATTAGGGAGTTCAATTAATTATTAACACAGCTAAAAATCAAAAGGTCTTAAGCTCTACATATCCACCCACCTACAAAATTCTTTAGGTATACCCAAAGTCCTCCCTTGGTCACTCAGTCTTTCCTGCCTAGTGCCAGATTTGGAGCCTCAATTCTTCCTTTCTTCCAAATATGCTCCTTTTTCCACTCATTCCCCCATTTCCACTTGTTAAAATTCGAATTCTTCAAAGCCACCACCTCCATTCAGAAAAGCTCGATTCTCCTGAAGCCTATTTGATCTACCCTTTCAAATTTTTTTTTTTACTGTAACCCACTGTAAAAAAATATTTTGCACTGCACCTTTGTTACAAATAACACAGCAAACAAAAATCTTTAAAAACTGCCTTAGCATATGCAATGTACTGATATTTTATAGTCTATTTCAATTTTTTTTAAATTGGTTAACAAACCCAGTAAATTGATTTCATTGGACTGTAATTCACAGAATTAAAACCTTTTATATGGTTTATGATACTTGCTCCTTGGAAGGAAAGCTATGACCAACCTAGACAACGTATTAAAAAGCAGAGACATTTCTTTACCAACAAAGGTCCATCTACTCAAAGCTATGGTCTTTCCAGGAGTCATGTATGAATGTGAGAGTTGGACTGGGAAGAAAGCTGAGTGCCAAAGAATTGATGCTTTTGAACTGTGGTGTTGGGGAAGACTCTTGAGAATCCCTTAGACTGCAAGGAGATCAAACCAGTCCATCCTAAAGGAAATCAACCCTGAATATTCATTGAAGGCCAGATGCTGAAGCTGAAGCTCCAGTACTCTGGCCACCTGATGTGAAGAACTGACTCACTGGAAAAGACCTTGATGCTGGGAAAGATAGAAGGCAGGAGAAGGGGACGACAGAGGATGAGATGGTTGGATGGCTTCACAGACTTGATGGACATGAGTTTGAGCAAACTCCAGGACTTGGTGATGGACAGGGAAGTCTGGTATGCTGCAGTCCATGGGGTCGAAAAGAGAAATGACTGAGCAACTGAACCAATGATACTTGCTTTTCCTCTTAAAAATTATTTCATCTCCATCTCTCACCTCCATATTGAACCTTAATCTGTCTTGATTACCAAAGATTTCTGTATATACCTGCATCCCCTAACATCTTGCACAGAACAGGTGCTCAGTAAATATTAGCTGGATGAATGAATAGGCCAGCTCACTAAAAGTTTGACATTGGGGAATATTTAAGGAACTAAGCATAAAAATCTGACATTAGCAAGACTGCTATTTCCCTTTTGACAAGGTATCACAGCTGCCTGCCTTTTCAAAGGATATGCAGGCAGATTTCTCAAAGGTGAAGTGAGTAGAATGGCCTTGGGAAAGAAGCCAGAGAAATACAAATACAAAGCCCAGAGAACATACAAAGTTAGACTGGGCACTCAGGAAACCAAAGCTGGTTCTCTGGTATATTGACAAGGTAGACAACGTGATCAGTAGGGTGGGGCAAAGATCCCCTTTCTAACCCCCAACTATCAGGTCAGCTCTATAGACAGAAGAGAAAAGCCAATAGCCAGGTTTCTAAGGGGAAAAAATGAGTTTTCTATGTTTTGGCATGTCTTAACAAATTCAAGAGGATCAGAAGGAATGTGCAGGTTCTAGTTTACCCAAAATCATGCCAGAGGACTAGCAACCTACACTCTGCCAGCCAAAAGAGAACATCCTTAGAAGCCTTATCAATTATTTCTGTTACCATTCGATGGTTTCAGCGGACAGACAGTTGGGAAAAATAACACTTGGTTCAGGAGCAAGTTACCTATAGGAATTTATCCTTTTCATCTAAGATAGCTCATTTGCTGGCCTTTAATTGTTTAAGCAACTGAACTGAGTATTCCTTTCTAATCCTTTTTATTTCTGTAAGGTCAGTGGTCCTCTTTTTCATTCTTGATTTTAGTAATTTGAGTCTTTTTTTTTTTGACAATTTAGCTAAAGATTTGCTAATTCTGTTACTCTTTCTAAAGAATCAACTTTCGGTTTTACTGATTTTCCATACTGCTTTTCTTGGAAGGAAAGCTATGACCAATTTAGACGGCATATTAAAAAGCAGAGACATTTCTTTACCAACAAAGGTCCATCTAGTCAAGGCCATATATGGTTTTTCTGTAGTCATGTATGGATGTGACAGTTGGACCATAAAGAAAGCTGAGTGCCAAAGAATTGATGGCTTTTGAACTGTGGTGTTGGAAAAAGACTCTTGGAGAGTCCTTTGGACTGCAAGGAGATCCAACCAGTCCATCCTAAAGGAAATCAGTCCTGAATATTCATTGGAAGGACTGATGTTGAAGCTGAAACTCCAATACTTTGGGCACCTGATGCAAAGAACTGACTCATTTGAAAAGTCCCTGATGCTGGAAAAGACTGAAGGCGGGAGGAGAAGGGGACGACAGAGGATGAGATGGTTGGATGGCATCATCGACTCAATAGACAAGAGTTTGAGTAAACTTTGGGAGTTGGTGATGGACAGGGGTCCATGGGGTCTCAAAGAGTTGGACACGACTGAACGACTGAACTGAACTGATATTGCTTTTCTATACTCTGTCTCATTCACTTCTGCTCTGATCCTTATTGTTGCTGTTGTTCAGTCACTCAGTCATGTTTGACTCTTTGTGACCCCATGGACTGCAGCATGCCAGACCTTCCCTGTCCTTCACTATCTCCCAGAATTTGCTCAAACTCATGTCCATTGAGTCGGTGATGCCATCCAACCATCTCGTCCTCTGTCCTCCCCTTCTCTTCCTGCCTTCTATCTTTCCCAGCATCGGGATCTTTTCCAATGAGTTGTCTCTTCCTATCAAGTGGCCAAAGTATGGAGCTTCAGTTTCAGCATCAGTCCTTCCAATGAATATTCAGGGTTGATTTCCTTTAGGATTGACTGGTTTGATCTTGAAATCCAAGGGGCTCTCTAGAATCTTTTCCAACACCACAGTTCAAACAGAATCTGTTCTTTGGCACTCAGCCTTCTTTTTGGTCCAATTCTCACATCCATACATGATTACTAGGTACTGAGCCTTATTAGAAAATGTTAGTTTGGTCCTCAGCTTTGAATGAATGTTTAGCTGGGAACAGAGTTCCAAGTTGACACTGAATCTTAAAATTATTATTCCTTTTGTCTTAAGCATCTGTTGTGGTTGATAATAAGTCTGCTGTCAATCTAACTTTCTTTATAAGCAATCTCTCCGGTTGTTTTTAAGATTAAGATTCTGTCTTTGGTGTTCTGTAGTTTCACTACAGCACATCTAGGAATGGCTATGCTTTTCTTTATTCTCAATTATTTTCTTCTGGTGGAGGATTCATATTTGTCTCTAATTCTGGAAAATTCTATTATCTTCCATATTGTGTGACTTATTCTATTTTAACCTGCAGCAACTCCTATTATACCTTCTCACTCTCTCCTATGTCTTCTCTTCCATTTGTTGTTTAGTTGCTAAGTCATGTTGGACTCTTTGTGACCTCATGGGAACCTACAACACACCAGGATTCCCTGCCCTTCACTATCTTCCTGGAGTTTGCTGAAATTTATATCCACTGAGTCAGTGATGCCATCCAATAATCTGATCCTCTGCTGCCCTCTTCTCCTTTTGCCTTCAATCCTTCCCAGCATCAGGGTCTTTTCCAATGAGCCAGCTGTTCTCATCAGCTGGCCAAAGGACTGGAGTGTTCGCTTCAGCATCAGTCCTTCCAATGCAATCCAGGTGACTGACCATTTGTTTCTGCAGGGCTACAGGCTCTCAACAGTCTAGGCAAATCTTCATGATAATTTGTCACCATGTGGTCCTTCCACATGCTAATAATACTAATTCAGGCTGCACATACCTGTCTGTGGGGCTTGGGGATTTCTCATGAATGTCTTTTGCCCTTAGTTTCTTCCTACTGCCCTTGGACGGTCAGCATGGACTTTCTACTCCCCTTCCAGGCTCCAGCTGTCTTCATCCAGAAGAATTCACTCCAGCAATCCTGTGCCTCGCAGGGTCTAAGGTTGCATCTTCTATCCTTATCTGAAATGAAAAACCTCAGTGCTCCCATCCCTGCATTTTGTCCATAACCCTGGGAGCTATGTTGGCATCAACTATAACCACAAAGGTCCGTATAGTCAAAGCTGTGGTTTTTCCGATAGTCATGTACAGATGGAAGAGGAGGACCATAAAGAAGGCTAAGCAGCGAAGAATTGATGCTTTTGAACTGTGGTGCTAGAGAAGACTCTTCAGAGTCCCTTGGACATCAAGGAGATCAAACCAGTCAATCCTAAAGGAAATCAACCCTTAATATTCATTGGAAAGACTGATGCTGAAGCTGAAGCTCCAAAACTTTGGCCACCTGATGCAAAGAGCTGACTCATTAGAAAAGACCCTGATGCTGGGAAAGATTGAGGACAGGAGGAGAAGGGCGTGACACAGAATAAAATGGTTGGCATTATCAACTCAGTGGACATGAGTCTGAGCAAATTCCAGGAGACAGTGAAGGACAGGGAAGTCCAGTGTGCTCTTCATGTGGTTGAAGACAGTTGGAAACGACTTGGCAACTGAACAACAACATAACCACTCTGCCTTCCCTTTCTTTCTTCAGCCTCAATTATTTTTCTTCCTTCCTACTTCCCCCATCATCATCTCTTCCCTTGTTCTATTTCCCCCAAATCCAGATAATTACTGTAAAAAAAATTTTTGTTTTCTAAACATTTCTCAGTATGGTCAGCTCAGTCTACCATATTGCCAAAAGTCTCTAAAGTTTCCAGAAGTCTCCCTTACTCATTCTTTCTTTTGGCCATATGGCACAGCTTGTGGGATCTCAGTTCCCTGACCAGGGACCCAGGGACTGAAGCCCAGTCAGCACAGTGAAGGGCATCCCTGGTGGCTCAGCAGTTAAGAACCTGCCTGCAATGCAGGAAACATGGGTCCAATCCCTGGGTTGGGAAGATCCCCTGGAGGAGGGCATGGCAACCCACTCCTGTATTCTTGCCTGGAGGATCCCACAGACAGAGGAGTCTGGCAGGCTATAGTACATGGGGTTGCAAAACAGTTAAAACATGACTTAGTGACTAAATAACAACAACAGGAGAGTGAGAGCACTGAATCCTAATCTCTAGACCACAAGGGAACTCCCACCCTAACTCATTCTTTTAAAAAAAGTTATTTTTTAGAGCACATTTTTAGGTTCACTGCACAATTTGCAAAGGTTAGACGTTTCCCATATACACACAGCCTCCCCCATTATCAACATCCCCCACAAGAATGGTGCTTGTGTTAATTACAGTTAGTGAACCTACATCAACTTCTTGTCATAATCACTCAAGGTTCAAGGAACATCAGGCTTCATATTCAGTGTTTCACATTCTATGGGTTTGGACAAATCCACAATGACATGGATCCACATGTCATTACACATAATTACAGTATCCTACAGAATAGTTTCCTTGCCCTAAAACTCCTCTGCCCATTCATCCCTCCTTCTCCCCAAACCCTGATCCTTTTACTGTCTCTATAGTTTTTGCCTTTTCCAGAATGTTATATGGTTGAAATCATACAGTATGTAACACTTTCAGATTGGCTTCTTTCACTTAGTAATATGCATTTAAGTATCCTCCAGGTCTTCTCATGGCTTTGATAGCTCATTTCTTTTTAGCACTGACTAATATTCCATTGTCTCCTTATACCCGTGTTTGTTTATCCATTTACCTACTGATGGACATCTTGGTTGCTTACAAGTATTGGCAATTATGAAGGAATAAAGCTGCTATCAACATCCAGTGCAGGTTTCTATGTTGATGTAAATTATAAACTCTTTTGGGCAAATACCAAACAGTGTGACTGCTTGATCATATGATAAGGGTATGTTTTGATTTGTAAGAAACTACCAAATTGCCTTTTAAACTAGCTGTGCTATTTCGCATTCCCTCGGGCAACGATGGATGATTGAATTTCTGTTCCACATCCTCACGAGCATTTGGAGTGGTCAGCGTTTCGAATCTGGACCATTCTATTAATAAGAGGTATGCAGTGGTATTTCATTTTAATTTGTAGTTCTCTAATGACATATGATGTTGGGCATATTTTCATATGCTTATTTGCCAACGGTATATCTTAGTTGGTGAAATATCTCTTCAGGTCTTTTTGCCCAATTTTTAATCAGGTTGTTTTCTTACTGTTGAATTTTAAGAGTTCTTTGTATATTTCCGATAACAGTCCTTTATCAGATATGTCTTTTTTTTTTTTCCTTTGACATGCCTCATAGCACGTAGAACTTCCCTGACCAGGGCATTCAACTCGAGCTCCTACAGTGGAAGAGCAGTCTTAGCCACTGGGCTGCCAGGGAGCCCCTCAGACGTGTCTTTCTCAAATATTTTCTTTCAGTCTGTGGCTTTTTTTTCTCATTCTCTTGAATTTCCTAATTTTTTTAAAAGAGAGAAAATAAGTCTAGACAGGGAAAGGTAAGACACTCAGAAAAAGCTACGTTTAGGGGAAAAAAAGAGAAAATAGGGTCTTTCTCCAATTATCCCAAATGACTGAGAAATTTCAGGCACAAGTTATAACATTTTCAATATGAAGAGGTAGTCTTTTATAAAACTACTTCCCTTTTCACACCATTCAATAAAATGCTGCTCAAGTAAAAAGGAGCTAAATTAGATTCTTTTAAGGATGAGTTCAAGAAACACTGAATCACTGAAGATGGAATTTCTAAATAAACAGAAAAGGATGTAGTGGTGAAGTAAGCAGTCAGGGTTCTTTGGGAAGGTACTTAAAAAGGTTACAGACACACCATGAAGTACAAGCAAAGAAGGACAAGCATTAGGAAAAGGCGAGAGGGAAGGGCCACCCTTAGGAGCTGGCTTTTACTCAGGCTAACAAAAATTCTCTGATGGGAAGAGAGTTTTGAAAACAAGACAAAACACACACACACCCATATATACAACACGTGCCTCATTCGTCCCAGAAGACAGACTGTTGGTATTTTCTTCAAGAAATCTTACTGCCAGATCTCAGTGAAATTACCCGAGTACCAATACTGCAGCTGCCCCCAGCATACCCAGTAACAAATTAATAATTCTAACAAGTGCTACAAGGTTTACGAAGAAAAAGAACTATGTCACTACCATATGTCAACATTATTACAAACACAACTACACATTTATACAAATTTCTTTTTATTTTCTACCCCATGACCCAGTCATTTCACATTAAGACTGAAAAAACAAGGAAAGAAAACCAGGAGGAAAAAGTGAAGAAATGTGAATTAGGAAACCTAACTTCAAAAGAGAAATTCAAAATGCTTCCAAAGAGAATTGGAGAACTGTTTGATCAAAACCAGTGATCCAATGTGCCTGATTCTGCAGTGTCTACACCCCAAGTCTCAGCCCTTCGCTGTCCCTCACTCCGCGTGGAACCAGAAGTGCACATGAGACCACGGACCCCCACGCTGCTCAGCCCCTGCCGCATGCTGCAGCCAACGCAATGCTAGGTTGCTTTTATTCATCTAAGGAGTTTTAAGCTAAAGTTTCTCTTCTCACACACTGTCATATAAAATGAGGATTTCTGCGTCATCCCTCCCTGCCATCACACAAAAAAATTAATAAATAAAATAAAATACACACACAAATAAATACAAATTCCAAAATGTTAAATAAAACTAGCTTTTAAAAATCTAGATAAAACAAGGTAAGACCGAATTAGCCCTGAAGGGACTGGAAGATTTTTAAACAGCAGAAAAATAAACACACACACAAAACACACTGAAACGTGCAGGCACAGTGACAACCTTCTAAACTGAAATGTCTGGACTTTGGAAGGAGTGTCATGTTTCCCAAAGCCAACTTCTGGAAATCTTAATGCAGACTCAGAGAAATTCCTAACAAAATGAGCTAACGGCCGGGAAGAGAGTATTGAGCAAGGGAAGTGAGTGGTTCAATTTGCAAACATATCAACAGAAAAGGAAGTGATACACTGCAGAGAAAGGGTCAAGAAAAGCTCATGGCCTGTCATGAACCTTTGAAGCTACTGAATTTCACATGTTCTGATTTTTAGTTTTAAAAAACTGAAACTTACTAAAGGTCAGTAACAAGGACAAGGAGCAAAGGTATCTTGCTATGTGTGTGTGTGGTGGAGGTCGGGGTGGGGGGGAGGTAGGAAGAAACCAACACTGCATACTATAAAGCAACTGAAGTATACAGATAAAACTGCGTTTGTCCTCTCAGGAGGCAAGAAATAACTAAACACCCCTTCCAAAGCTAGTTCAAGTCATGTTTCATCAACTCAATCCCTACAGACGATTAGGTCAGCAAGAGCCTGAAAAGTACCCACCAGCTGGTTTCACGACATGTCTTTCACATTTGCCAGCAACAGCCAAATCCTGAGAAATTTTGCCTTCTTACCTTTCCAGTTGCCCAAATAAAGTAGCTCTCTACTTTAAGAACTTTGCAAAGACTTCATTCACTATCGGCTCTGGACCAGAAATGAGAACTGCTCAGTAAGCAGAGTTTATAAGTGTAATTGCTGCTTCTTCAGGCTTCTACAGCTTCTGTCAGCTTTGGAGACTCCTGAAGGGTCATCCATCTTCACCCACCCCATCTACACTGCAGCAGACTACCTCCATTTGCTCTACAAAGGCAACAAGACAATTTCTAGCTGAAATTTATGTTGGAACCTGATTCTCAGTGTTAACAGACTTAGAAAAGAAAATGAAAAGAAAGATATTCTACTGGGTTGGCGAAAGAGCAAACACCAACACAAACCCCTTTCCGGTTGCTGTTGACCCTGCACAGATGAGTTCACAGCTGAGTTCAGAAGTCTGCCTGCTCTGACCAGCCCGTGTCCTGACTGTCCAGTCACAGGAAGAACAGGTTCTCGCACAGCTGGATGGCTGGTTCGTGGTGCAAGATCTGTCCTGACAGGAAGGCTAGCTTGTGGGCATACTTGCAAGGAGCTGGAACTCTAATGGTACCAGGCCAATTCCAGTACATGTGGCACAGTTTGAAAGTCAACCTGTAGGCCAAGAAGAAAACATGAGCCTTATCACTCTCCATCTTCAGTGCAAAGCATGATTATGTCCTTCTGGGTGCATGACACAGCATATTTACCAGCAAACTGGGGGACTGAGGAATATATGATGCAACTTTTTGGAATTATTATTTTTAAGTGAAATTATTTCCACTATTTTTAAGTCAAGAGGACATGGGGAAATTCCCAATTTAGGTGCTCCTGTTTTTATAGCAAAACAAGGAAAACAACAAGAACACTTTTTTTTTCTCTTGTCTCAAGAAAAGGCTGCAGAAAGAGAAGTACCCCAGCAAAGTATTTTTTACTCTGAGCTCAAGAGCAATGGGTCTCAAACTTGGCTGTGTGTCATAATCACTGGGAGCAGTTTTTAAAAATACAAATGCTTCAGAATGCTTCGAGGTGAAGCCTGGTTGGTTGTTAGTAATTTTCTGAAAGGTCTTCAAGTAATTTTACCATACAAAAACGATTATCAATTATTCCTCAAAAAGATATATCATTATCATCAAAGACATAAAGAAACTCAAGGGGTAAGGGGGCAGGCAGTATTTGTCTTTTCTGATTATATAAGAGAAAATGAGTCTTAGTAAATCCAACTCCAAAAGATAAATTCAAAATGCTTTCAGAAAAAAAATGCTTTCAGAGAGAATCAGAAAATTATTAAGCCAAAACCAGTGATTTGTTGAATTAAGCCAAATCCAATTTGCTGAATTCAGAGGTTTTTAAATTCCAGGTCTTAGACTTAGCTCAGTGGCCAGAATTATTCACAAGTTAGGAGTAAGTTACTAGTCAGCTCACCTCTGCATATGATCAGGGCTCAGGTTTGCAGTGTTGAGAACACAAACATAATGGGTTGGAATGCCACAACCCTGCCGCACATGATGGGCAAGAAGGTAGAAGTCCACCCTAGTAAGGAAAAAGTACAAACTAATGGTATAGTTACAGAGCTGGAGATGCTCCTTCATCTAAGGCTCAGAGAGGTCAAATGACTGGATCAAGGACATCACAAGGGCAAAACGAGGATGAGAATTCAGGTCTCCTGACTCAACAGGTTATTTAAAAGTGGTGGTAGAAACGATCACATCTGTGTGCAGAAGATTAAGCATGCATATTCTTAGGAAAAGAATGCATGTTCAATATTTTATACTTAAGAGCTAAAAGCTTCACTGGTGGTTTGTGTGTTTTCTAAATAGCTTTTAAAATTTTATTTTTTACCAGGAAAATCTCTTGAAGATCCCATTCCAAATCTCTCTAGGCTACCTCCCCATTCCAGTACCCAGGGAACAGAGAACTTCCCCAAACTATTCTTGTTGAAATACGTGTTTCGCCCACTTACCACTCACAGCTTGTTATCGTATGATCTACCACAGTCCCAGGGGAGGGAGTTGCAAAGTTCTCAGTGGCAGCCAGGTACAGGTTGGTGCTGATTTTCTTCTGCACTACAAACACCACCATCTTGGGATGATAATTCTCAAAAGCTTCAAAACACTTCTGTAGCTGAGGAATTTCATAGCTGGCAACTGTCTTTAGTTGGCCATCAGACACTCCGTCACGGTACACCACAATCTTATCTGGGAGGCAGTGGTTCACCTGAAACGAAACCTTGCTGAGGTGAACCGCGGGGCCCAAGGGCTAATGACCACCGGCAGAGGGCGGCTCACCCAGTGAACAACCTGGAGACATGGCAGTAGGTCCCTCTCACAGCTAGACCCGAAGCCATCATGTTGAAAGGGCAAGGAAAGGCAGCTTCTAGTCATTTCTACATTTCCTCAGGGTAGCAAAACAGGTCTGGCACAGCCAAGGTGTTATAAAATATGGAACCAAATAAGCAAGCTCTGAGTCATATACACAAGGCTTATACTGAAACGGTGTGAACAAAGTTAAAAAGAAGGAAAATTACAGGCTTGAATCAATCTTCCTTCTACTTGGATTTAACACTAAATTACTGTCTATGCAAAGAACAAGGTGAACTGTTGAAGAGATTCTAACATATAACTGCACATGCCACAGACCCACCAGCCTGATATTTTTGTGCATCAGCAACATCCAAAGTTGCTAAAACAAGGATCCTTTACTAAATAATTATTCTGTGTGTGTGTGTGTGTGCTTAATCGCTCAGTCATATCTGATTCTTTACAACCTTGGAATTATTGCCCTAGTTGAAGTGCTTTTTTATCGTTTTTTCTGTCTACTATCTATTCCACTTTTTTTTTTTGGTAAGAGCATTTAAGTGTTCTTCTGCCTCCAACAGGATAGTCTGGTGGGATTTTAATTGAGCTGCCTCCCCCTAATCCAGGCCTTCTCAGCCTCAACACTATTGATGTGTGGGACCAGTGAATTCTGTTATTGGGGGCTGACACCAGAGCATGTTTCACAGCATTCCTGGCCTCTACCCTCTAGATGCCAGTAGCTCTCTCTCCCAGTTATAACCCAAAATGTCTCCAGGCTTCACAGTGGGAGGACAAAACTGTCCCCAGTTGAGAATCACTGCACTAACGAAAAGACAGGAGATGATTCCAGCTACTCCAGCAGAATGCTTTTCCCTCACTCTGACTCTTGAGCAGAGAACCAGAAACACTTGGAGTTTGATGGTGCTTTTTCAGGTCCCTGCTTCTAGAACTCCTTTCCATTTCCCAGTTTGACGCTCAACCTTCTCACCAATTCCCTGAGGCTCTTCATGATCTTACCAACTAATCTCCATTTTGCTAAAGTGAGCACATTTCTGTGACTTCCCAAAGAGTCTTGATATGCTGTGTTAAAGGCTGGGTAACATAGGCACTGAGATCTGAAAAAAACCTGATTTCACAGGTGAGGAAACAGAGAAGTATGACACTGGATCTGGGGTCAGGAGACCTGGGACTGAGTCTGCATGTGTTGCTCCTCAGCTATGCTGTTGAAGACTGTTTCCCCACTTGAAAATAATGATCACCTCACCTTCTTCTGGAGAAGGCAATGGCAACCCACTCCAGTACTCTTGCCTGGAAAATCCCATGGATGGAGGAGCCTGGTAGGCGGCAGTCCATGGGGTCACTAAGAGTCAAACACGACTGAGCGACTTCACTTTCACTTTTCACTTTCATGCACTGGAGAAGGAAATGGCAACCTACTCCAGTGTTCTTGCCTGGAGAATCCCAGGGATGGGGGAGCTTGGTGGGCTGCCGTCTATGGGGTCGCACAGAGTCGGACACGACTGAAGCGACTTAGCAGCAGCAGCACCTTCTTCTTAGGGTTGAGAGATAAAGCGTGTGTATCATGAATACAAAAGCTGAAGACAAACTAGATCAAGGAAATATAGATATTCTGAAGCACAGGGAAGGAATCTAACAAGATCAGTGGAGTGTAAATCAGAATCAAATTCAACTGAAGTATTCACTGATATTACGTCTTTCTTTAAAATTTGCTAACCCTGGCAATCCACTCCAGTATTTCTGCTTGGAGAACCTCATGGACAGAAGAGCCTGGCAGGCTACAGTCCATAGGGTCTCACAAAGTAAGACAAGACTGAAGCGACTTAGCATGGCTCTGCAACCAACCACTGAGGGTGAGACACTATACTTGGTCCTACGTAAGATTCCAGTAAGAGTGAAGGACATGATTCCTGTTATCAAGGAGCATGAAAATCTAATAACATAGTTAACAGTCAACAATGGTAACTTTTCTAGGTCATCTAGCCCATCCTCCTCATTTCATAAATGATAAGACTATTATCTAGGAGGGTCAAAATATGAGACAAGTCACAATACTGAAACATTAATGGTAAATATACATTGTCAAATCACTTCAGTACTGTGGTAAATACATGAAACAATAAATTCATTAATATCCTGAAAGGAGGACTGTGCTTGTTGGCCTGGTGTCTCTAGCACTAAATACAATGGTGAGGGTCAAGGAGAAAAAAGTATCTGCTGAAACTTTGAGATGTTTTTTTATGTGTGATTACATTCATTCACTGAACAAACACTTAATGCCCACTAGATATGAGCCACTGTGCTAGTCTCATAAAAATTATCTTGAAAGGATGTTCAAGTATTAGTCGCTCAGTCATGTCCGACTTCTTGTGATGCCATGGATCGTAGCTGGCCAGGCTCCTCTGTCCATGGGATTCTCCAGGCAAGAATACTGGAGTGGGTAGCCACTCCCTTCTCCAAGGGATCTTCCCAACCCAGCGATCGAATCCCCGTCTCTTGCCACTGCAAGCAGATTATTTACCATCTGAGCCACCAGGGAAGCCCCCAAATTATCTTGATACCTTCCAAATATTAGTGGAACTTAAAACTGGGGAGACACACACTTAAAAGTAAATGCTCTCAAAACATTATAAATAATGTAACAAAGGTACAAATAAAACGCTATGAGAAGAGAGAAGTATAAGACATTTGTTCCCTGGAGTAATATGTGAACCTCAGTAAAAGAATCAGCAGACACTTCAGTCAGCAAAGGCTAAAAGGATTCCAGGTAGAGCTTGAGCAAAGTTCTAGACTGTGACTAGACAAGGGGCAAGTAAAGAACTGGAGACTGACCTATATGATGATGTAAGTAACCCAAGTGTCCATAAACACAAGAATGGGTAAGCAAAACGTGGCATATACATCCAACAGAATATTCTTCAGCTCTTAAAAGGGAGGAAATTCTGCAATGTACTACAACATGGATGAACTCTGAAGACATTATGCTAAATGAAACAAACCAGTTGCAAAAAGACAAATGAGTTATCATTCCATGGATGTGAGATACTCAGAGTCATCAAAATCAGAGACAGAATGTAGAACGGCGGTGGCCAGGGGTGAGGGGGTGGAGAGCATGGGAAACAATTGTTTAATGAAGAGAGTTTCAGTTGTACAACATAAAAAGAGCCATGGAGATGGATGATGAAGAAAACTGCACAACATTATCAATGTATTTCCCACCATTAAAAAGTTATACTTAAAAAGGGATAGAATGTTAAGTTTTATATGTATTTTACTTAATTAAAAAACACTGGGGGCTTCCCTGGTGGCTCAGTGGTAAAGAATCCTCCTGCCAATGCAGGAGACATGGGTTTCATCCCTGGTCTGGGAAGATCCCACATGCAGCAGAGCAACTAAGCCCATGCACCGCAACGACGGAAGCGCCCAGGCTGTTCCAGCCTGTTCGCTACAACTAGAGAAAAAAAAGTCTACGCGGCAACAAAGACCAGTACAGCCATTAAAAAAAAAAAAAATGGGGGGAAAAAAAGGAGGAAGAAGAGGCCAGCAAGATATTGGCAACAGTAGGTGCAATAAGGGCAGGCTAAATTCTGGAAGAGTTCCCAAATAATCACTGGCTCAAGATACTTCCACCAAGTAGATTCTCCCAATTCTGCTAAGACAAGGGAAGTGAAAGTGGAACTGAGAAGCAGAAAGAACCTATACACTCACACATGGTAAAGCTGGCTGCTTCCAACTTTTGATTCCAAAGGTAACACTGTGGCCCTTCTGTCTTCAGAGTCAGATACCAGTCAGACCAGGCTGGTAATCACAGCCACAGCCAGAGACACATCAGAAGCAACAGGGGCTGCATCAACTACAGCTGAGTTTAATTTTCTCCAACCTCAGGCCAAATCACAGATAAACTCAACATCAGGTGATTACTAATCATGAGCGCTAAAAGCTACAGCAAGTGTCAAGAACAGCTTAGCTTTGATTTTCACACGTGAATGGAAAGCGACCCTGGCACTCAGACTCACATGTCAGGCTTCAGTGGTCCATGAGACATCCCAGTACTAGAGGAGCCTCACAGGCAGCGGGAGATGTGGTCCCGGAGCTCTGACGAATGCTATGGGCCACAAGCAGTGGTTCCCAGGGTGTGCTCTGGGCTCCACTCCTTTCCCATCCAGGAGTCCCTTAGTCATTTTAAGGAGTCCACAAAGTCAAAACTGTTCTCACAATACCACTACATTACTTGGCATTTTCACTATAATTCTCTCACAAATATTCACCAGAATTTTCCAGAAAGTAAATGATATGTGACACCACAATAAATTAAATGCAGGACATTCCCTTGCCTTTTACTAACCCAAACATTACAGCCATTCACTGAAATGTAAAACATACATTACCAAACATTTTTAAAGTAGTTATCTTTAATTTTACTACTCTTGAGTATCTCATATATGTGGAATCATAGGGTATTTCTCTTTTTGTGATTATGATCTTTAAAATGTGATTTTTGTTATTCACATGAATTGAGCTTATTAGTATTTGAAAGTAAAATTTAAAAATATAAAACATTCTCAGTTTTAAAATCTAATGATAATAATCACTGATAGATATACACTTATACAAACAAAAAACTCAGTAATATTTAAGGTTTCCTTAGACCAGAAAATCTGAGAACTGCTGGACTAGAAAAATAAATCTAAATACAGATTTTAAATAAAACCATAGATGAAATGAAGCTTGCCAGCAAGGCCTCATTCATAGACCAGGAATTCTGGGAAATCCTATAGCTGAGGATAATTGGAAAAGCTGGACAAAATACAGAAACATCTATGTGAAGGCACGTCAGAGGAAGGGTGGGGGCCCAGGGAAATAAGCCAACCTTTCGAACCTGTTTTTCCCTTGGCAGCATGTATTAATTTGTTGATTCCACACACGTACGTGCTAGATGGATGTTTGGGAGTAGTGTTTTTTCTAATTCACAGCTTTATTGAGATATAATGTGCGACACCGTAAAAGACACTCTTTTAAGGTACAAGAGTCAAAAGTTTTAAGTTTATAGAATCTTGCAACCATCAATTTTAGAATATATTCATCACCCCAAAAAGGTAATCTCATACGCACTAGCAGCTATTTTCCACGACCCCTCAACCCCAACTCCTTAAACACACTAACCTACTTTTTGTTTCTTTGGATTAGACTGTCCTGGACAAACATAATCAATAGGTGGTCTTTGTGACTAAATAGTTTCACTGAACATAATATTTTCATAGTTCACCCATGTTGTACCATGTATCAATATTTCATTCCTTTATGCTGCCAGATAGTATTCCATCACATTGTTTGTCCATTCATCAATCATATGAAGTATTTTCACTTTTGGCTATTATGAATAATACTGCTATATGATCATCATATACACGTTTTTGTGTGGACATATGCTTTCAGTTCTTTTGGTTTACATCTAGGAGTAGAATTGCTGGGTCTCCTGTAACTATGCTTAACATTCTGAAGAAATGCCAAACTGTTTTTCAAAGTAGCTCAACTATTTGGCAATCCCACCAGCAATGCATGAGGGTTCCAATTTCTCCACATACTCAACAACACTCTTTTTTATTTTAGCCATCTTAGTGTGTGTGTGGGCTCCCCGGTGGTTCAGATGGTAAAGAATCTGCCCGCAATGTGGGAGACCTGGGCTTGATCCCTGGGTTGGGCAGATCCCCCAGAGAAGGGAATGGCAACCCACTACAGTATTCTGGCCTGGAGAATTCCATGGACAGAGGAACCTGGCAGGCTACAGTTCATGGGGTCACAAAGAGTCAAGACACAACTGAGCAACTTTAACTTTCACTTTAGTATGAGTGTGGTAGCATCCCATCATATGTGCATGTTTTTAAATAAAGACTTTGTTTTTTAGACCAGTATTAAGTTTACAAACAAACATGAGGCCATAGTACAGAGTTCCCATATACACCTTCCCCACCAATCACAGTTTCCCCGATTGTTACTATATTACATTAGAATAGGACATTTGTTACAACTGATGAATACTGATATATTATTATCAACTAAAGTCAACAGGTGGCCCAGTGGTAAAGAATCTGCCTGCCAATGGAGGAGATGCAGGAGACCCGGGTTCAACCCCTGGGTTGGGAAGATTCCTGGAGTAGGAAATGGCAATCCACCCCAGTATTTTCACCTGGAAAATCCCATGGACAGAGGAGCCTGGCAGGCTACAGTTCATGGGGTCACAAAGAGTTAGACACGACTGAGCGACTGAGCACAGCTCAGAGTTTATATTAGAGTTTACTCTAGTACATTCTATAGGCTTTGAAAAATACATGTCATTTGTCTACATCTGTCACATGTCATTTGTAGTATCATATACAATATTTTTACAGTCCTATATTTATCCTATCTTCACCCTCCCAAACCTCTGGCAATCACTATCTATTTACTGTGTCCATACTTTGTGTCTTTTCCAGACTGTCCTGTAGTTGGAATCATGTAGTATGTAGCCTTTTTAGATATGCTTCTTTCACTTTATTATGCATTTAAGATTCCTCCGGATCTTCCCATAATTCAATAGTTCATTTCTGTTTACTGATGAATTTTTAACTGTCTGGATGTCCTATAGATTATTTGTCCATTCACCTACTGAAGGACATCTTGGTTGCTTCCAAGTTTTAACAATTATAAATAAAGCTGCTATAAAAATTGTGTAGTTTTTGTTTGTGTGTGTAGACATATGCTTTCAACTCATCTGGGTAAGCACCAAGGAGTATGACTGCTGGATGGTATGGTAAGACAATGTGTAGTTTGTAAGAAACTGCTGAACTGTCTTCCAAAATGGCTGCACCATTCCACACTCCCTCAGGCAATGATGAGAGATTGCTCTACATCCTCACCAGCATTTGGTGGTGTCAGTTATTGGACTTTGGCTATTCTGAAAGATGTGCAGTGGCACCTTGTTTAAATTTGGCATTCCCTAATATTATATTGCAGAGAAGGCAATGGCACCCCATTCCAGTACTCTTGCCTGGAAAATCCCATGGACGGAGGAGCCTGGTGGGCTGCAGTCCATGGGGTCGCTAAGAGTCGGACACGACTGAGCGACTTCACTTTCACTTTTCACTTTCATGCACTGGAGAAGGAAATGGCAACCCACTCCAGTGTTCTTGCCTGGAGAATCCCAGGGATGGGGGGAGCCTGATGGGCTGCCATCTATGGGGTCGCACAGAGTCGGACACGACTGAAGTGACTTAGCAGCAGCAGCAGCAATATTATACTGAGTATCTCTGCATATACTTATTTGCCATCTGTATATGTTCTTTGATGACAAGTCTGTTCAAGTCTTTTGCACATCTTATTACTTCTGAGTTTTTAATAATTCTGTTTTTTAAGTAACAGGACTTTATCAGATATGTGTTTCACAAGTATTTCCTCTGAATATGTAGCTTCTTTTCATTCTCTTAGTGTCTTTCACAGAAGTTTTTTAAAATTTTAATTAAGTTCTGTTCATCAGTTCTTTCATGGACAGTGAAATGTCCACGTGGTAATAGTGCCTTTGTATCAAAAGGTCATCACCAAACCCAAGGTGACCAAGAATTTCTACACCTTTTATACCTTTTACAGTTTTGTATTTTAACACTAAATTTGTGATAATTTTGAGTTACTTTTTGTGAAACGTATATGGTCTGGATATAGTTTGTGGTTTTTCTTGTCACTGTTTTTTGGGTTGTTTTTTTTTCCATGTGGCTGGGCAGCTATTCCAGTACCATTTATTGAAAAGAGTCTCCTTTTCCCATTGAAATGCCCCTGTCCTTTTATCAAAGATCACTGGAATATATTTGTACCGGTCTATTTCTGGGCTGTTACCTTGTCTTCTTTTGTCAACACCACATCATCTATATTCCTGTAGATCTACAGCAGCCTAAGTCCCCTGATTTTGTTTTTCTTCAATACTGTGTTGGCTACCCTGTGTCTTTTGCCTTTCCATTTAAACTTTGCTGGGATTCTGTCTAGTGCTACACTAAATCTATGGATCAAATTGGGAAGAACTGACATCTTGACAATATTGAGTCTTTCTATCAATGAACACGGGATAGCTCTCCCTTTTTTTAGATTCTTTGATATTTCTCATGAGAGTTTTAAGAGTTTTCATGTAGATCTTACACAAACTTTGTTAATTTATATCTGTATATTTCTTTTTTTTGCTGCTAATACAAATTGTATGGCTTTCAATTTCAAATTCCAATTGTTCATTGCTGGTATATGGAAAAGGAATTGATTATGTGGGTTTTTTTTTAAAGCCATTTAATTTTGTATATTTACTTTGTATCCTGCAACCTTATAATTCCAGCAGAGTTCTTTTTTGTTGTTGATTTCTTGAGATGTCTATGTAGACATGCTACCTGTAAAGTTTTTCCCCTCCTTTTCATCTGTATAAGTTTTACTCCTTTTTGTCTTTTTGCATTAGCTAGGACTCCCAGTATGATGCTGAATAGGAATGGTGAGAGAAGAAACACTTTGTTCTTGATCTTAGGGGGAAGTATGTAGTTTCTCAGAATTAGGTACAAGGTTAGCTGCAGGATTTTTGTAGGTGTTCTTTATCAAGTTTATGAAGATCCTCCTATAGTGCTAGTCTGTTCGGAGGCTTTTTTATTTTTTAAATCACGAATGGGAGCTGATTTTTCTCAAATGCTTTTTCTGCATCTATTGGTGTGACAGGATTTTTCTTCTTGAGCCTACTGATGGACTGTATACAAATTTTAAAATGTTGAACCAACCTTGCATAACTGGAATGTAATGCACTAGGTTGTTGTAGTCTTTTCAAGGGTTGCTTTAACAACCACAAACTGAGTTGCTTGGAACAACAGAAATGTACTCTCTCACATTTCTAGAGGGTAGAAGTCCAGAATTGAAGTTATCAGCAGTGCAACATGCATCCTCCAAAAGCCCTAGGAAAGAATACTTCCTTGCCTTACTTTAGCTTCTGGTGGTTTCTGAAAATCCTTAGTGTTTCTTGGATTGTATATACATCATTCCAATCTCATTTCCACCTTTCCAGTGCCGCCTTCTGTGTATGTGTCTCTGCTTGTTTATATGGCCTTCTATGACTCTGTGATCAAAGTTTCCTCTTTCTGTAGGAATACAATAGTGGCTTAGAGAAAGAGTTGATTACAGCATATTAATCTTGTATCTTCAACCCTGCTGAACTTTTATTAGCTACAATAGTGTGTACACACGTATTCTTTATGGTTTTTTTGTATGTAAGACAATGTCAAATAGATACAGAGAGTTAACTTGGGACTTCCCTGGTGGCCCAGTGCTAAAACTCCATGCTCCCAATGCAGGGGGCCCAGATTCGATCCCTGGTCAGGGAACCAGATCCCACGTACCATAACTAAGAGTTTGCATGCCACAACTAAAGATCCCACCTGCAACTAAGACCTGGTACAAATAAACAAATAAAACAAATATTTTAAAAGGCATACTTTAACTTCATTTCCAGTCTAGAAATCTTCTGCAATTTTCTTAGCTTTCAGTTCAGTTCAGTCACTCATTTGTCTCTGACTCTTTGTGACCCCACAGACTGCAGCATGCCAGGCTTCCGTGTCCATTACCAACTCCTGGAGCTTGCTCAAAAACTCATGTCCATCGAGTCGGTGATGCCATCCAACCATCTCATCCTCTGTCATCCCTTTCTCCTCCCGCCTTCAATTCTTCCCAGCATCAAGGTCTTTTCCAGTGAGTCAGTTCTTCACATCAGGTTGCCAAAGAATTGGAGTTTCAGCTTCAGCATCAGTCCTTCCAATGAATATTCAGGACTGATTTCTTTTAGGATTGACTGGCTGGATCTCCTTGCAGTCCAAATGACTCTCAAGAGTTTTCTCCAACACAACAGTTCAAAAGCATCAATTCTTCGGACTCAACCTTCTTTATAGTCCCAACTCTCACATCCATACATGACTACTAGAAAAACCATAGCTTTGACTAAACGGACTTTTGTTGGAAGCTGTCTAGGTTTGACATAGCTTTTCTTCCAAGGAGTAAGCATCTTTTAATTTCATGGCTGCAGTCACCATGGGCAGTGATTTGGGAGCCCAAGAAAATAAACACTATTTCCATTGTTTCCCCAGGTATTTGCCATGAAGTGATGGGACTGGATGCCATGATCTTAGTTTTTTGAATGTTGAGTTTTAAACCAGCTTTTTCACTCTCCTCTTTCACTTTCATCAAGAGGCTCTTTAGTTCCTCTTTGCTTTCTGCCATAAGGGTGGTATTGTCTGCATATCTGAGGCTGTTCTCCCTGCAATCTTGATTCCAGCTTGTGCTTCATCCAGCTCAGCATTTCACATGATGTACTCTGCATGTAAGTTAAATAAGCATGGTGACAATATATAGCCTTGACATACTCCTTTCCCAATTTGGAACCAGTTTAGCTTTGGTACAAACCAGTTTAGCTCATGGTACAAACTGGAAAATGTTCCCTCCTTTCCTATTTTTTGGAAGAGTCCATGAAAGAATATTCTTTCAATGTTTGGTATAACTAAAAAGTTTTGATGGTTTGTGCCTTTTTTGGAGTTTGCCCATCTCACTTAGGTAATCTAATTTCTGGGCATATAGTTGTTCATTTCCTAAAATCCTTTTTATTTCTCCAAGGTCAGTCTTTTTCATTCCTGATCTTAGTATCTTGATTCTTCCCTTTTTCATGGGTGCTAGCTAAAGGCTTATCAATTTTGTTGATCTTTTCAAATAATCAATTTTTGGTCACACTGATTTTCTCCGTTGTTTCTCAGTGTTCCAGTTCACTTATCTATGCTATAACCTCTATCAATTTTTTCCTTCTTGCTTTGAGCTTAGTTTGCTCTTCTTTTTCTAGTTTTTAAGATGGAACTTGGGTTGTTTTGAGATTTTTCTTATTTAATATAGGTGGCTCAGACGGTAAAGCATCTGCCTACAATGCAGGAGATGTTCGATCCCTGGGTTGGGAAGACCCCCTGGAGAAGGAAATGGCAACCCACTCCAGTACTCTTGCCTGGAAAATCCCATGGATGGAGAATCCTGGTAGGCTACAGTCCATGGGGTAGCACAGAGTCGGACATGACTGAGAGATTTCACTCACTCACTCACTCACTCATTTACAGCTATACATTTTCTTCTAACTACTGCTTTACATACATCCACAAGTTTTGGTATGTTTTATTTTCATTTATCTCAAATTGTTTCCTAATTACCCCTTTGATTTCTTCTTTGACCTCTTGGTTATTTAAGAGTATTGTTTAATTTCCATATAGTTGTGACTTCCCCAAATGTCCCTTGTATTAACTTCTAATTTCATGCTAGTTGTGGTTTCAGACCATATTTTGCAGTTTTAATTTTTTTAAATGTACTGAGTCTTGCTTTACATACATTCTATCACAGAGAATGTGTCACGTACATTTGCGAAGAATGGGAGTTCTGTTGTTGGGTGCTCTGTAAATGTCTGTTACGTTGAGTTAGATCACAGAATTGTTCAAATATTCTATTTCCTTGTTGATCTTATTTCTACTTGTTCTATCCATTACTGAAAATGGAATTTTGAAATCTCCATCTATTAATGAATTGTCTATTTCTCTTTTCATTTATATTTGTTTTTGTTTCATATATTTTTGGATCTATATTGCTAGTTTCACATGAGTTTATGCTTTATGATCTTCTCATGGACAGACCCTTTTGCTACTACAAATGTCTTTTCTTGTCTCCAGTAACAACTGCTGTCTTAAAGTCTATCTGGCCTACTAGTATAGCTACTCCAGCTCTCTTTTGTTATTATTTCCATGGTTTATTTTCTTCTTTTACTTTCAACATACTGTGTCTCTGAAACTAAAAAATGTCTTGTGTAGAAAGTACATCTTCATATTTTCACTTAATCTAAGTTACTAATTTATACTTCTGAATGGTGTTTAGTCCATTTACATTTAGTACAATTACTGACAGAGTAAAATTTACATCTGCCATTTTACTATTTGTTTTCCACATGCCTTATATCTTTTCTGTCCCTCTATTTTTCCTCTACTGCCCTAATTTGTATTAAACAGGCATTTTCTAGTTACCATTTTAACTCCCTCGTCATTCTTTTTCTTACATTTTTGAGTTATTTTCTTATTGTTTCACCTGGGGATTACAATTAACATATTACAACAATCTCATTTGGTCAATTAATACAAAGTTAACTTTGGTATTGTTCAAAAACTTTGCTTCTATATGGCTCTATTCGCTCTGCTCCCCTTTGTAACTTTGTCTTACAAATTATATATTTATATACTGTATACACATCCAATTAGATTTATAATTATTGCTTTTTGTCTTTGTCTCTTAAAACACAAACTAGAAGAAAAGTTACAAACAAAAATATATTTTTTCTCTCCTTTATCTATATAGTTACCTTTCCCGGGGCTACTTATTTCTTCATGTGGATACAAGTTACTGTCTATGTCATTTCATTTCTACATGAAGGACTCCCTTAAGTACTTCTTGTAGTCTGCTAGTGACAAATCCCCCCAGCTTTTATCTCAGAATGTCTTACTTTCTCCTTTTAAAAAAAATGAGATATAAATTACAAAAAATCACCATTTTAAAGAGTATAATTCAGAGATTTTAGTATACCTATCAACACTACCTATTTCAATAATATTTTCATCACCCTGAAAAGAACCTTGTACCCATCAGCAGTTACTCCCTATTCCTGCCAGCATTCTCATTCTCTGGAAACCAGCAATCTCTGTTTTGTCTCTACAAATATGCCTATTCCAGATATTTCAGATATGCATGCTAAGCCACTTCAGTAGTGTCTGACTGTGTGGTAGCCCACCAGGCTCCTGTGTCCGTGGGCTTCTCCAGGTTAAGAATACGGGAGTGGATTGCCATGCCCTCCCCTAGGAGATCTTCCCAACCCAGAGATGGAACCTTCATCTCTTATGTCTCCTGCATTGGCAGGCAGGTTCTTTACCACTAGTGCCACCTGGGAAGCCCATTCATAGAAATGGAATAATATAAATACGTGACTTTTTATGTTTAGCTTCTTTCACTGAACACAATGTCAAGGTTTCGCCTTCATTTCTGAACAGGAGCTTTTCTGGATATATAATTCCTATTCAACCTTCTTTTTCTTTCAGCATTTGCAATATGTCATATGACTGCCTTCGGGCCTCCATGATTGCTGATGAGAAGTCAGCTCTTAATCAAATTGAAGATGCCCTGAACACGACGAGTGGCTTTCACTTGGTGCTTTCAAGATGCCCTCTTTGTCTTTCAGCAGTTTTACTAGGTTGTGTCTCAGTGTGGGTATCTTTGAATTTTTCCTATTTAGTGTTCATTGGGCCTCTTGGTTGAATGATTTTTTTCACTAATTTGGGTAATTCGGGGCTATTATTTCCTCCAGTGTTCTTTCTTCCTTATCCTTTCTCATTACTCCCCTTCTGGGAATCACATTATGTTCATATTGCTATGGCTGATGTTGTCCCACAGATCTCTGAGCCTCTGTTAGAATTCCTTATTTTTTCTTTCTTTTCTTCACACTGAATGATATCAACTGACCTACCTTCAAATTTCTAGCTATTTCTTTCTGCCTAATCAAATCTGATGTTAAGCCCCCATAGTGAAATTTTCATTTATTACATTTTAGAATGCCAGAATTTCTATAAGGTTAATTTTCTTTAAAATACCTTTATTCAGATAATCCATGTACCATTTAATTCACCAATTTAAAGTGTAAAATTAAATGGTTTTTAGTGGATTCACAGATATATACAACTATTACCACAATCAATTTTATAACATTTTCATCACGTCAACAAGAAGCCCCAGACTCTTAAACTGCCACCACTCTACATCTTTTACTCTCTCCCTAACTTAGCCCTAAGCAACCACTAATCTACTTTCTGTTCCTAAAAATGTGACTGTTCTAAACATTTCTGATGAATGGACTCATGTAATATGTGAATGTGTGGTCCTTTATGACTGGCTTCTTTCACTTAGCATGACATATTCAAGGTCCAGGTATCGCTTGCTGCTTCACCTAATCTATATTTTTTCCTTAAAAATTTTATTATTTTATTTTCTCTTCTCTTGTCTCAATTGTTGCATGCTCTTCTTTTATTCTTTTAGTGGCTACCCCAGAAATTACAACATAACTCTTTAGTGTATCAAAATATATTAGTACTTTCACCTTTTCCTCAATAATTAAAGAAACCCAAGGCATTGGAATTTCATTTACTTCTCCCAGATGTATCTCCAAGATATAATGTTATTGTCATTAACTTGAAATTTATACACACAAATGAATACATATCCATTCAAAAACATTAGTTATTTTAGATGGTGGGCATTCATTTAAATTTATGCCCATGTTTGGCACTTTCATTCCTATTTTTATTCCTTTAACCATTTCTACATTTCTTTCTGGGATAATTTTCCTTCTAGGTGAAAAATGCTCTTTAGTATATGCCTTCAGTGCAAATCTGCCAATAACAGAGTCTTTCTTTTTTTCACCTTACTAAAAGTTACTTTTAGTGGATATCAGATTCTATGTTGGTAGTCATTTTCCTTCAGCATTTTGTAGCTACTCTTTATCTTGTGGTTCAAACTGTTTGACTAGTTCACTATTTGTCAATTTGTCAATCCTTGAAGATAAGTGTTCTTGTTTTCCTTAACAGGTGTGTATATACATAATATGTCTTAACAGGGGCTGCTGCTGTTGCTGCTAAGTTGCTTCAGTCGTGTCTGACTCTGCGATCCCAAAGACGGCAGCCCACCAGGCTCCCCCGTCCCTGGGATTCTCCAGGCAAGAACACTGGAGTGGGTTGCCACTTCCTTCTCCAATGCATGAAAGTGAAAAGTGAAAGTGAAGTCGCTCAGTCGTGTCCGACTCTTAGCGACCCCATGGACTGAGGCCCACCAGGCTCCTCCGTCCATGGGATTTTCAAGGCAAGAGTACTGGAGTGTGTTGCCATTGCCTTCTCTGTAACAGGTGCATATATATGTATGTCTTTACTTTCAACAGTTTTATTATAATGTGCCTGCTGTTGCTGGTACTAAGTCACTTCAGTCGTGTCCAACTCTGTGTGACCCCATAGACAGCAGCCCACCAGGCTCCCCCATCCCTGGGATTCTCCAGGCAAGAACACTGGAGTGGGTTGCCATTTCCTTCTCCAATGCATGAAAGTGAAGAGTGAAAGTGAAGAGTGAAAGGGAAGTCGCTCAGTCATGTCCGACTCTTTGCGACCCCATGGACTGCAGCCCACCAGGCTCCTCTATCCATGGGACTTTCCAGGCAAGAGTACTGGAGTGGGGTGCCATCGCCTTCTCCGATAATGTGCCTAAGTGCACTTTTTATATCTTGCTTGGGATTTGACAGATTTCTTGTCTCTATGACTTGATGTGTTTTCTATCACTTTTAGAATGTTCTTTACCATTGTCTTTTCTGCCCTCTATTCTCACTTACCTCCTTCTAGGCCACTTATGTGTGTATTATATTTTAACTCCGTAACTCCCATGTCTGTTGCCTTGTTGTATTTTCTAATCCTCTGTATCTCTGTGAAATTTATTTTTTTATCTATATTTTAATGGTCTCTCTATTTCCTCAATTAAGCCTAAACTAAGATTACCCATTGTTATGCACAAAGATATGTTTCTCCAAAATTTGTGTGTTGAAGACCTAATCCACTATACCCAGAATGTGACTGTACTTGGAATATCTATTTAAAGAGGTTATTCAGTTTAAATGAGGTCACAGGGGTGGGCCCTCATCAAATATGACTGGTGTCTTTCTAATAAGAAGGGACTGGTACACAGACATACATGGGGTGAATATTATGTGACACAGAGAGAAGACAGCCATCTTTAAGACAAGAAGAGAGGCCTCAGGAGAATCCAGCCCTCTAAAATAGCACCTTGATCTTAGACTTCCTACCCTACATAATAACTGTGAGGAAATAAACTTTTATTGTTTAAGCCACTCAATCCATGGGATATTGTTATGGCAGCCCTAGCAACCTAATGCACCAATTCATTGACTGTTTAATTTTGGTAAGCATAATTTTTAGTTCTATAAATTTCAGTTTTTTCCCATAGGACTCCCCAAGAATTCTTTGCTAAAATTCTTAATGTTATCTTCCGTTTCTCTGAATTTATTAAGTGTAGTTATTTTAAAACCTATCTGATTACTCATCTGGCTGAATCCTCTGTGTATCTGGATCAATTATCTGTAGATCTTCTTGGTTTTTCAGTTCCTTCATTTTCTCTTGTATCCTTGGTTATTATTTACTGATTGCTAGATACTGCAGAAAAAATGTGATGCCCAGGATACTACTATCTTCCTTCAGAGGATTTTTATTTGCTTTTGGCAAATGGGCAGTAAAGCTAGCAGTCAGAGTTTACCTGAATCCATATCCAAGAACTGAAATTAATTCAGAGTTGGTCTACCTACAGTTCTTCTTTATTCAGTCTGTAGCCCTTCAGATTCACAAGTAATGGGGAGCAGACTCCAGATGACACTGACATGGGGGCCCAGGCCTCTAGCTTTTGACTCCTAAAGACTTCAAAAGTGCTTTACAGCTTTTCAGTGTTTCAGCTGCCTCTTCCAGAATTAGCTTATGTCCCTAAAGAAAAAGAACCCAAACGCAGCTCTCATCATCTGTGTTTCAGTCTATTTGTATTTTCACCTACTTAGTCTTTCTTTTGAATTAAACTCAAATTATATATATGATAAATATGATATATATATACACACATATGTATGTATATATATATTCTGAATGCATATTTATGTATATGTGTGTATGTATATAACTATATCAAACACACATGTATTCATATGAGTGTGTAATATTCCTTTTAAAAAACTGAATGCTAACATAGCTTAGACATAGAATACCTCACTTTATTGTGCTTTACTTCTTTGCATTTTGCAGATATTGCATTTTTTACAAATTACAGGTTTGTGTCACTTTGTGTTGAGCAAGTCTATCAGTGCCATTTTTTCAATACATTTTAAAATGAAGATATGCATATTTGTTTACTGAACATTTAATAAGATTACACTATAGTGTAAAGCTAACTTTTATATGCACTGGGAAACTAAGAACTTGTGACTCATTTCATTGCAGTACTAGCTTTACTGTTGTAGTCTGGGGCTGAACCCACAATATCCTATCTCTGAGGTATGCTTGTATTTACATTATTGTTAAGCAACTAATACAAGTAATGCGGGGCCTGGAACGATGTTTTTAACACAGAGAAGATTCAAGTTTGTTTCTTCCAGGTACCTGGAGTATTTGCACTGAGAAACTTGGAAACACTAGCACACCAGATCATCATATCTGATTCAAAAATTTTAAATAATGCAAAGGTGATCTACAGTTTGCTTTCAATTACTCTTATTCCTAGAAAGTAGCCCCTTGGGGTCCTAAAACCAAATGATGGAGGTTTTCTAGTGTGATCTAGTTTTAGGGGCTTCTAAAGTCTAATGACTGTCCACCTAGAAAAATACTTGCACTTGACAAAAGCAGACTGTCAAGAGCATTCCTCAAGAAATGCTTCTTGAATGAGAAAGTAAGGACCTCTGAAAAACCGTTCAACCATAAAAGCAACACGCATACTGCACAAAGGGTCAAAAGCAACTCTTTTAGGGCTGTGAAAACTAACTAGAGCTTGAAAGAATCTGAACCACATTTATTCAATAAAACTGTCTGGATCTTGAGCTTTGTGGTGTTCTAACTTGTTTTGTTATATCCCTGTTTCTTTGCAATAGACCACAGTAACTGTAAAAATAATCCAGCAATCGCTGGAGGATGCAGAACATTCAAAGCATTTGAAGAAATTCTTATCCTGTCATTAGCTGATCACTAAGCTAAACTATTTTATTTATTTTAAGCCATGAAATTAAAATATGCTTACTTCTTGGAAGGAAAGTTATGACCAACCTAGATAGCATATTAAAAAGCAGAGACATTACTTTGTCAACAAAGGTCCGTTTAGTCAAGGCTATGGTTTTTCCAGTGGTCATGTATGGATGTGAGAGTTGGACTGTGAAGAAAGCTGAGCACCGAAGAATTGATGCTTTTAACTGTGGTGTTGGAGAAGACTCTTGAGAGTCCCTTGGACTGCAAGGAGATCCAACCAGTCCATCCTAAAGGAGACCAGTCCTGGGTGTCATTGGAAGAACTGATGCTGAGGCTGAAACTCCAATACTTTGGCCACTTGATGCGAAGAACTGGTTCATTGGAAAAGACCCTGATGCTGGGAGGGATTGGGGGCAGGAGGAGAAGGGGACAACAGAGGATGAGATGGCTGGATGGCATCACCAACTCGATGCACATGAATTTGAGTAAACTCCAGGAGTTGGTGATGGACAGGGAGGCCTGGCATGCTATGATTCATGGGGTCGCAAAGAGTCAGACACTACTGAGTGACTGAACTGAACTGAACTGAAGCTAAACTAAGGGGAGATTTCAGTGACTACACACAGTTTAGATTACCAAGATTACAGAATCAGGCCAGGAAAGTCATCAAACAAAGAGCAACAACAGTCCACGGGGGTGCAGATCTGACTTGCAGAGTCATCAGCATTATATTAAAAACGTCTAGCTTTCAATTAAAAAATTATGAAGCATGCCAGGAAATAGTAACGTAAAGCCCATTCACATGAAAAAATGTAGTAAACAGAAACTGTACTGGAGAAGCCCAGACATTGGTTATACTAGACAAGGACTTTAAACCAATCATTTTAAATAATGTTCAAAGATCTAAAGAAAACTACATCCAAGACTTTAAGGAAAATCTCACACACAAAAAGACTACCAATAAAAATACAGAAATTATAAGAAAGGGGCTGCCCTGGTGGTCTACTGGTTAAGAATCTGCCTTGCAATGCAAAGGACACTGCTTCGATTCCTGGTCCACAAAGATCCCACATGCCTCAGGGCAACTAAGTCCATGCGCCACAACTACTGAGCCTACATGCAACTACTGAAGCCCATGTGCCTAGAGCCTGTGCTCTGCAACAGGAGAAGCCACTGCAATGAGAAATCCACACACCGCAACAATGAGTAGCCCCTGCTTACCACAAATAGAGAAAGCCTGCATGCAGCAATGAAGACCTACCACAGCCAAAAAATAATATTTAAAAAAAATTGTAAGAAAGAACCAACAAAAATTTTGGAGTCAGAAAGTATTAAATGAAATGGAAATGAAAAATTCAGTAGAGGGGCTTAAGAGTAGATAATCCAGTATGAGAAATAGAAAAAAATGGAAGAAAAATAAATGCAGCCTCTGAAACGCAGTGCAACACCATCAAGCATAACAACATACAAATAATGGGAGTCTTAGTAGCAGAGGAGAAAGGGAAAGGGGCAAAAGTGTATGTGAAGAAATACTGACCAAAGATTTCCTAGTTTGATGCAAAAATCAACTGACACATTATATAAGACGTAAAATATCAATTAGGATAAACCCAAACTTAATCTGCAACATCAGCCCTTCCCTGGGTCTCCAGCCTGCTGGCCAACCCAGTACATTTTGGACTTGCCAGCCTCTGTAAGTTACATGAGCCAGTTCCTCAAAATACACACACATACACACACATATTGTATTGATTCTGTTTCTCTGGAAACCCTAATATAAAATTATCACAAAGAAAGAGGCACACCATAGAACCACACAGGAACAATATTTTGTGTACTATTGAAATTAATTTGGTATTAACATGAATGAGACTTATAAAGTCCAACACACTTTCACCATAAAAACACTCTCCCCATTAGGAACATAAAGAAACTTCCTGAACATGATAAAATGAGTCTATGAAAAGCTCACAGCTAACATCATGCTAAATGGTTAAAGACTTAAAAGTATCCACCTAAGAGCAAGAAAAAGATAAGGATGCCTGTTTTCACCACTTCTATTAAAAACTGTACTGGAAGTTAGAGCAATTAAGCAAGAAAAACAGATAAAAGGCAACTAAATTCAGATGAAAGAAGTGTGACTATTTCTACTTGCACATAATCGATTCTATACACAAAAAATCCAAAAGAATTGGGGGGAAAATCTACTAAAGCTAGTAAGTTTGGAAAAGTTGAACAGTTGAACATTAATACATAAAACAGTTAGTTCTAAACTCCAGCATGAATAATCCAAAAATGAGAACTATTCTATAACTGTAGCATTCAAAAGACTAAAATATCCAGAGTAAATTTAATCAGGGAAGTATAATACTTGTACACGGAAACTATAAAACATTGCTGAGAGAAATTAGAAACAACCTAAATAGACGAAAAAACATCCTATGTCTACATACTGCAAGAGTAAATTTAAGATTACAATATTTCCAAAGTGATCTATAAATTCAATGCAATTGCTATCAAATTTCCAATGGCCTTTTTTGAAAAAAGAAATGAAAATGACTATTCTCAAATTCATATGGAATGCCAAGGGTATCTGAATAACCAAAACAATATTGAAAGAAAAAAAATGGAAAACTCAGACTTCCTAACTTCAAAACTAACTAAAATGAAACAATATAACCAAAACAGTGTTACTCTGACCTAAGGATGACAAATAAACCAAAGGAATAGAATTGAGAGTTTAGAAATAAACCCAAACAGCTTTGTTTGGCCAACTGAATCTTAACCAGGATGCCAATACCAGTCTGTAAAGAATAGTCTCCCCAACAATAGGTGCTGGGAGAAGCAGGTAACTACATGCAAAAGAGTAGAGTTGGACCCCTGCTTTACTCCATACACAAAATGTAACTCAAAGTGGATCAATGACCTAAATGGTAAGAGCTAAAGCTCTAAAACTACTAGAAGAAAAACAAAGGTGTAAATCTTTGTGACTTCAAATTAGGTAACAGATTCTCAGACTTGATACCATAAGCACAAGGAATAAAAGAAAAAATAGACAAATGGGACTTTATCAAAATTTAAACTTTTGTGCATCAAATAACATTATCAAAAAAGTAAAGAAACTCTACAAAATGGGAGAAAATATCTGCAAATCATACATCAGATAAAAGTTCTGTATTCACAATATATAAAACAAAAACTCTTACAAGTCAAAAATAAAAAGACAAAGATCAATTGAAAAACAGGATAAGGACCTGAAAGGACTTCTCTAAAGAAGATATACAAATGGACAATAAGCACATGAAAAGATGTTCAACATGGTTAATCATTAAGGAAATGCAAGTTAAAACCACAGTGAGATTCCACTTCACAATAGTTACAATTAAAAAATGGAAAATAATAAGAATGGTAGCTGAGGATAAAGAAATAAATGGTTGTGCAATGAGGAAATTACAGTATTACACTGGTCTCTTTTAAGAGTCCCAGAGAAGAGATGATACTGTCTGTTAGCTCAAAAATACCAGATGTCTGAAATCGCAAATGAACTGCTGTTTTCAGAACCTGATAAAGTTGAATGTAAGCCTAAAAACTTAAGTGGCATGCCTGTGGGAGATACTTTAGTCTTACAGTATAATGATGAACTGGACTAATTATTCATGCCTATGAGGGTCTCTACTAATGTGTCACTATTGACTCTTACATTTCAGGTTATATCTACCCATCACCCTGCACTGTGATGTGACACTAATCTTGTTGGTAAGATTCATCTATACCATGTCTTGTGATAATACTAATGTTGATAATCACATCATGAGAAATGCTGGACTGGATGAAGCACAAGCTGGAATCAAGATTGCTGGGAGAGATATCAATAACCTCAGATATGCAAATGATACCACAGTTATGGTAAAAAGCAAAGAAGAACTAAAGAGCCTCTTGATGAAAGTGAAAGAGGAGAGTGAAAATGTTGGCTTAAAACAACATTCAGAAAACTAAGATCATGACATCTGGTCCCATAACTTCATGGCAAATATCTGGGGAAACAATGCAAACAGTGACAGACTTTATATTTTTGGGCTCCAAAATCACTGCAATGGTGACTGCAGCCATGAAATTAAAAGATCCTTGCTCCTTGGAAGAAAAGCTATGACCAACCTAGACAGAATATTAAAAAGCAGAGACGGTACTTTGCCAACAAAGGTCCATCTAGTCAAAGCTATGGTTTTTCCAGTTGTCACGTATGGATATGAGAGTTGGGACTATAAAGAAAGCTGAGCACCGAATAATTGATGCTTTTGAACTGTGATGTTGGAGAAGACTTTTGAGAGTCCCGTGGACTGCAAGGAGATCCAACCAGTCCATCCTAAAGGAAATCAGTCCTGAATATTCATTGGAAGGACTGATGCTGAAGCTCCAATACTTTGGCCACCTGATGCAAAGAACTGACTCATTTGAAAATCTTACCCTGATGCTGGGAAAGATTGAAGGTGGGAGGAGAAGGGGACGACAGAGGATGAGATGGTTAGATGGCATCACCGACTCAACGGACATGAGTTTGAGTAAACTCTGGGAGTTGGTGATGGACAGGGAGGCCTGGCGTGCTGCAGTCCATGGGGTCGCAAAGAGTCAGACACGACTGAGAGACTGAACTGAACTGAACTGGTAAGCAAATATACTGGGAAGTTGGGTTAAAGCCTCCTCAGGATGTATAATACTGATGGAAAAATAACTGCTCGGAGGAAGAACAGGATTAGCAAATCATAAGCTAACTCCCATGCTAAAGAGTTTTGTACAAGTTTATTTTAAGGTACAAACAGAATTCGGAGTGGGTTGCCATTCCCTTCTTCAGGGGATCTCATGACCCAGGGATCGAACACAGGTCTCCTGCATTGCAGGCAGATTCTTTACCATCTGAGCCACCAGCGAAGCCCAATAAATAAGAAGGGAATAATAATTAGTATAGAAGTTTGAGAATACAAGTAAGACTTTTTAGAGCATATTAGCTTTTTCTTTAAGTCTACCCCTACCCCAAACTGACCCCTCCAAAAATTCACAATGTTACTACTTGGCTCATAGAAATGCAGTAGAAGTGACACTACATGGATTTTAAGGCTAAGGTATACAAGGCAACACATTTTCCACCTGGCTCTCTATAGTCTCTTGGAATGCTCAAGCACTGAGCCCAGCCACCTTGCTTGAGGAAGCCTAAACTAGCTCATGTGAAAAGACCACATGAAGATGCCCAAAGGGAGAGGAATGGGAGCCCACTGTCCAACTTCCTGACAGTGAACATCATAAATGCTCACTGTATGTCACTAAGTTTTAGGGCATTTTATTACACAGCCATCAATAACTGAACAGGCTCAAATAATTTACAACCTAGAGGGAGAGATAAATAAAGATACAAACAACTAACAAAAAGCAGGATGTGATAATCACCATGCAGAATGTAAACAGAAGGCCTTGAGAGAGGACCATAAAAAATCAGTCTAGCTAGGCATGGCTCAGCTGGTAAAGAATCTGCCTGCAAGGCAGAAGACCTGGGATCGATCCTTGGGTTAGGAAGATCTCCTGGAGAAGGGAAAGGCTACCCATCCCAGTATTCTGGCCTGGAGAATTTCATGGACTGTACAGTCCACAGGGTTACAAAGAGCTGGACACAACTAAATCACTTTCACTTTCTTTCAAGGGACAGAGCAGACCGGGGAATAAGAGGCTTCACAGAAGCAATCTTCAAGCTATGGCCTAAAAGACACATAGAACTTTGCAGGAAAACAACAGCAATAATAAGAAGGAAGGTGCAGGAGAACTTGGTAACAAAGTAGCATATCATGGAATTCTTCAGAGACAGAAACTGAATTTCTGGTTTACTGTCTAATATTGAAACAGTATCAAACTATTTGAAGGACACTGTAGGAAATGTTACTCTAAAATGAAACAAGGCAGAGTTCTTGAGATTGACCTTAATCATGAGAAATTATTAGATTTCTTGCTGTTTAATCTTTATGCAAAGGGCTAACTCTGACCCCTAAGAAATGAAAGCCACTTATCAGTGCTTCCTTTGATGTACGGGCCAAGGCAAAACTCAGTACCTCGCTTGCTCATTGTCCCAGACCTAGTATCAGCTTAATGACAGCAATTCTCCACACTCAGCATTCCTTGGAGTTCTAGGGGTGATTTTCAGGGAGGCACTGATCTTGAACCTAAATGAAAAGAGCCAGGGACTAATAACAGCCATAAAAAGCTGAGAAAATTAATAAGCTGCTTTAATCACTGAAATTTACCCTGACTTTTCTGATAAGGCCCTAAAGATTATATTTATAGGCAACAGGCCGATAAGCCAGGAAATAATCATTACTTACCAAACCAAATCAAAGCACTGAGCTCTTCAAGCTGCTCGACAAGTAGAGGCACGCAGTCTTTCTGAGCTGCTTGCTGGTGGTCTGTTTGGGAAACTCACCTTCGATCTGGGATACCTCTCTCTAAATCAGTACCTGCGTGCTCAGTCGCTTCAGTTGTATCCAGCTCTTTGTGACTCTATGGACTGTGGCCCACCAGGCTCCTCTGTCCATGGGATTCTCCAGGCAAGAATATATGGAGGAGGTATGCCCTCCTCCATGGGATCTTCTCCATCCAGAGATTGAATCCGCTTCCAACCTGCATATCCTGTGTCTCCTGCACTGCAGGAGTATTCTTTACTTGCTGAGCCACTGGGGAAGCCCCACTAAATCAGACTTCCTCTTAAAATGATCAGGAAGGCAGTCCTTAAAAACCCTGATACTTTAAAACTGCTGTTCTCCTCACCTCATAAAACTTCTTTAAGGAGCCCACCAGGCATAGCTTCAGGCTATCCACAATCTCTTGATGAGGCATCTGGAATACCACTCGTGAATACCATTTTGTGAGGGTGCTGGGGCAGAGGTGGGGACAGAAGAAAGAGAAAAGATGAACACACATCCACAGAGGAAGGACTAGATCTGAATGTCAGCACACACAGGCTTCTGCATGTATCAGTCACACAAGTACCCAGCAAATGCATTTATGTTACATGTAAAATCACATGCTGATGCAAGGAAAAGATACATGTAAAGCAGCTACAGAATATAAATAATTGTGAATATTTGCTACCATACTGCTTTTAATTGAAAAAAAAAAAAACCCCTAGATATCCACCTACAGAGGATTAAATAGTGCTGTAGCATATAATAAATTCCATGCAGCAATTAAAAAGAAACAATGGACATTTATTTATATTGATATGGGAAAATGTCCAAAATATATAGTTTAAGTACACAAAAAATGAGGAACAGAATATATAGTAATATGCCACTTGTGTGTCCACCAGCTACCTGGAAGTGTTAATATGTACATAAAAGAGAACCTAAAAGTATATATATGCCAAATCTTTGGTGGTGGTTAATAAAAGATAAGCCATGAAGAATTTTCACTTTCTCAATTTCCAGAGATTTTTACATAAGCAAGCTTCATTTTTATAATCAGAAAAAAACAAACAAAATCCCTCATTTCTCGGGGGGAAAAATCCACTACCACCAAGACACAGGCTCCATTCTGAAAGGGATCACACTGCAGCCAGGGAAGAAACTTAAGACATGTGACAAGGAATTGCACAAATTAATACTATAGGAAGAGAGAGAAGGAAGGATTTTAGTGTACTTTTACTACAATATTGAATACTCAAAAAATTTTATGGCTTTATAGTAAGACTAGGTGTTCAAATAAGGTAACCAAACACAACAGAGCCAGGAGTGGCACTCACAGATTGATGCTTGCGACGAAGCCAACCACGGAGCGCATGCCTCTGCTGGGGTCATGGTAAACATCCATTCCAATCACCATTAACTGTTTCTGGGTCAGAAAGCAAAAAACAAACCAAAACATCCAAGTAATCTGTCACCCCACGTTGAACTGTTGTCTGAACCCCAAAGCAACATATGGAAGTAAGTTCTGGGGAGAGGGGGAGAAAGGGTGCAACCAAACTGAAATTTTTAAACACTGTGAACATAGTCAGAGATTGTCAAGATCAGGGATTGGCAGACTTTCTGTAAAGAGCTAATCAGTAAAGACCTTAGGCTTTGTGAGCCACACGGTCTCTGGGGAACTATGTAATTCTGCCACTGCAACACACAAGCAGCCACAGGTTGTAGTACATAAAGGAGTAAGGCTATGTTCCAATAAAACTTCATTTAAGGACAGTGAAAACTGAATTTCACCATTTTCACGTGTCTGGAGATATGTTTATTTTTCTCAACCATTTAAAAATGTGAAAACCAGTCTAAGCTTTTGGCCTATACGAAAACAAGCAATGAACCACTCTGATTACAAGGCAATGAGAATATGGAAAACTCTGGGAGGAAATTAGGAAAATAGCAGGCAGGACTGTTTGGGGAGATGAACTGAATGAAGACATATCTCAGCATCACTCACCAGAGGAATATCTACTCCCCAGAGCTCACCACCCAATTTACAGTTAATCTGAAGTAAAATTTTCTGGGCCACACTTCGAAGTCTGGTGGGCTGACCAATGGTTCGGACATTGATGACCTGTAATACAGGGACCAAAAGATATGGGGAAAGAGGACACTAGCAACCTTTCAGACAACATAAACTACTCTAAAGCAAATACTACATTTGCTCAAGAAACTCCAGCTGGCAGATCATTTACTTTGCACTAACAGTTCTAACTCTAATTGGGTCTCTAGTCAGGCATGCGTGTACACACATGTGCACACAAAATGAAAATGAAAACCAAAAAACCAGCCAATAAAAACTTTCAAAAATATCTCATGCAGAGTAAAAAAAAAATTAATCTCCATAGGAAAAGCCAGCTTTCCCCTTTCAAAGGGACGCCTATACTCTCAGAACCCAGTCATGTGAAACAACCTGGTGACTTGGCTGTGAACAAGCACAAGTGCTCATGTGGGAACATGAAAGCAGTATTTACAAAGAGCATCTGCTATTCCCAGGTTACTCTAATAGGAGAAGTTTCACCAGCTGGGTCTACACACGCTGGCTTCTAATGGTGACTTCAGTCTTTTTGAACAGATTTATCCCGCTTTTCCAAGCCTCAAGGGATGCTAGAGTTTCCATCTGCACCTCCTGCCTAGCTCCCACTCACCTGTGAGGGTACAGGAGTCTGCACACAGCACAGCTTTTTAATGGCCCCGTAGAGATCATCACGTGTACCCATGATGATGCAAACAACCATCTGTATCTTCCCCTTGAGGAGATAAAGTATATATAAGTCAGGCTTTGGAACTCTGAGGGGACCCTGATAGGGTTCTAGTCAGGGGCAGTTCAAGAGTCTGGAAAGCCAGAGGACCTTTAGTGTATAATGGGGGCTGAAACAAAGATGGTGGACATTCCAACACAGACAAAGGTCCTTGAACATGAATGGACCTTTGGGTTCACATTTTTTGGGTTCCAGGCTTCTTTGCTTAGCTATGTAACATGCTATGTTAAATTATCTAGAGCTGGTCCTGATTACCTGACTTATTCATTAGGAGACTTAAGATGCTTGCAAAAGACCAGACTTAAAAATATGAAAGGGTTTCTTATTAGTTGATGCTTTTAATTCCCGACATTTTTTTTTTTGCCACTCTCATTAGTAAACTAAGTGCCTTATGACATTCATGCCACAGAACTTTAACTAGGAAATAGGGAATATAATATCAGAAGAAAGGATTCAGAGCCAAATGCAGAGGAAATGAAGTCACTGCCAAATCCATAAGATCTTCCTAACTCTCTGATTATGATAGAGAAAAATATTGCCAGCAGCTTATCTTATATCAGTATCTTCTACCTCTCACTACTTAAGAGATCTGATATTAAAAACAAGGGATCTGACTTCCCTGGCGGTCCAGTGGTTGACTCCATGCTTCCACTGCAGGGGGCTTGGGTTTGATCCCTGGTTGGGGAACTAAGGTACCACATGCTGTGCAGTGTGATTTTAAAAATTGAAAAAAAAGTAAGAGGGGAAAAAAAAAAAAGAGGCTCTTTCAAAATGTGAATAAAGGAAAGCAGCACAGAAGTAAAAAATTTGCCAACCTTTTATGCTACAATCAGAAATCAATAGTATACTATTCCAAACCAGATTAGTTTTAAATTAAGATCTTTCAGAGGACACACATTCCAGCAATCATATCAAAGAACTTCCCAAAGTCACAGAGAACAAAGGCTGTACACTGTGAGCCTATGGGCTGGATCTAAGAAATGGATGTGGTTTTTTAGTCTCTATAATGAGTCACAAGTCTTTTTTACATTAACATTTAAACTGCTAGGTAGATATACAAGTGCAAATCTAGATTTTTGGCTTCTATTGAAAAACAAATTAAAAATCAATTTGACAATGCTGGGCTGTTATCTGCAGTCATGGGGTTTACTCTCTTTATTCACTAGAGTTCCCTCCTGGCTCACTTCACTCTGGCAGACATCTGAGTTTATGACCCTGAAATAAAGAGAATAATGAAACAGAATGCCCGAAAGATGACAGATAATAAGACCAATATGACCAAGTAAGACCAAGTTACATTAGGAATGTAACTCATGTCCATGTCAATATCCATGAAGATTGTTGGCAGTGCACTCTCATAAAAGGACCATGCCAAGGAACATGAGATGGGGGAGCGAGCGGAGGTACTAAGCTGGACTTTTCTTTTGAAAGCAAGGCAGAATTTATCAGGCCCAGGGAAGGCCACTACAGAATAAGAAGACATGGAAAGTCAGCAAGAAAATACAAAGAAAGGGAGAACATGAGTGTGCTGCTACAGATGATACACCCAGAGTGGTGGATCAAGAGAAAGTCATGACGCGAACATAACCTAATTCTAGTATTGATCTCACATGAACTGACTCTTCAATTCAAGGGCCAGTTATCTCCAAAATTTTTTGCCTGCTTTTGCTCTCTCCTTAATCTTCTTCCTCTGTTTTATGTACAGATAAGAACTGTAGGCCTGAACTACTAAGCTGTGAATACTATGATCTGCTCAGCTCTAGTGATACCATTCGGCTATCAGGAACAAGCTGATAGGCCCCCTGCCAAGTTCATCACTGGAGCAATTTGAATCTTAAGCCAGACCAGACTGTGACAGCTCAGTACTGAATCGTCCAAGATAGCACCTGGCCCAGGAAACTGCTTTCTGAGCACATGTTCTATAATGATAACAAACTGAAGTTAAGTCAGCTATTCTCTCGGCCAATTACATGAGGAACAGAACACTAGAGTGAGTGAGAATGCCAACACAGGAGAGAAGCAAACCCAGCCAAAGGGCATGTAGACTACTCTGTTAATTGTTTCACGTGCATATGAGTAAGACACAGGTTCCTGGACACCATCAACAGCAGACCAACAACCAGGGTAATATAAAATCAAGTATTCAAGTATTTCAAAATGGGCATCCAGAAAATTCAAGTTAATTTATACCTCAACCCCCAGCATGGATTGAATGGTTCTGACATAGGTCTCTATGCGATCATCCTTCAGTTCCACCCAGGCCGGTGGGCTCATACGCATGCCAATGGGGCCGGCTATCTTCTCCAACATGTTCACCAGCTCTCGGGCTTGATCCATTGCTCTCTTTGGGTAAAACAGTGCCCAGAAATGCATGGGGACCTAGGAACAACCACAAGCTATTTTTTAGTACTTCCCATGACATCTCCAACACGCCAACATCATTTCAGGAGATGTTACTCCAAAGAACAAACTGCTTTTCACTCTGCTTCAGTCCTGTCTTCTCTAATGCCAATTACTAATGTAGATGTGTGTTGTAAGTACATTGTGGCATGCTCACAATGGAATACTATGCAGCAATGAGAATGGAAGCTCTATAACTATACTTAATGATATGGAGAAACTCATCAAGCAAGGTTGAAGAAAGGAAGGCAGACATCAAAGAATATATACGGTATGGTTCCGTGTATATGTTACATACAAACACGGCTTTAAAAAATTCAATGCTGTCAGAGGTCAGAACAGTGGCCATTTGGGGACTATGTAAGGGTAACAGGTAGTAGTAATTAGGATCATGGAGGGAAGAGTCTGGGGCACTGGTAAAGTTCTGCTTCTTAACCCAGTATTGATTACTCAATTTGTGAAAATTAATCAAAACTGAATCTCAGTGAACTCCAGGAGTTGGTGATGGACAGGGAGGCCTGGCGTGCTGCAATTCATGGGGTCGCAAAGAGTCAGACATGACTGAGCGACTGATCTGATATACATAAATGTACCTTTTCTTTAAATATATTTCCAAAAAACATTTTAGAAATAAAATGTGTATACTTTATGCATGGCCATAGCAACCAGGTTAGCAAAAAAGATTTTAGAATAATTATAATACCATTTTTTTCTTTAGTTGACTTGGTAGGAAACTTTTAATTTTACTTCTTTCACGGAAACTGTAGGGGAAAAGAGGAAGGAAAGAGAAAGGAAGAAGGAAGAACAAAGAGCAGTTGGCAATAGGCTGGCACTGTATGAATTACCACAGCAATTTATTTCTTTGTCCTGAATCTATGGTCAAGCAAAGGGCTTACCTCTGACAACTCATCAATTTGCTCTTGTTTGAAGGACCTTAGTTAAGTAAGTAATTCCATGGGAATTCAGTTGGTACTTCCTCTCAAAAAGAGGACAACTAAATAATTTCTGCTTCCTCACACTTCTAGGAATACTGGCCCTCTCTTTACCACCTCACAAATCACTTACAGTCAAGATGGAAAGGTCTCTGGTTACTTCCTTAATCCAGTTTAGTTCCGGAGATGTGATAAATGATATATTTCTTAAGTTAATTCTTTCCATTGGCAGAACACGTCCTTCAATCTAAACAGAAAATAAAGCACCTATGACACGAACCATCTGCAAACATTAGTTAGAAAAATGTTCAGAGGCTTGGTCTACTCTACTATATACACCTGTTCCGGTCATAACTTCTGAAAATGGTAGAAAAATGCAACTGTTAGCAGTTAAGAATCCATGTCAATAAAATTCTGAACACACACAGTTTTGATAGGCACTGCCCTTTAATTCGGAGAAGGCGATGGCACCCCACTCCAGTACTCTTGCCTGGAAAATCCCATGATAGGCTGCAGTCCATGGGGTCGTGAAGAGTCGGACACAACTGAACGACTTCACTTTCACTTTTCTCTTTCATGCGTTGGAGAAGGAAATGGCAACCCACTCCAGTGTTCTTGCCTGGAGAATCCCAGGGATGGGGGAGGCTGGTGGGCTGCCGTCTATGGGGTAGCACAGAGTCGGACACAACTGAAGTGACTTAGCAGTAGCAGCAGCAGCAGCCCTTTAATTACTGAAGCTCCCAACATGGTCCCCAAGAAAGGGATCAGAAAACATTTCGTCTTTAGAACCAGAGAATGAAGGTAAAATGCCTATAAATTCAAGGTGAACAGGAAAATAATATTTAGAAAAATTTAAGTAGAAAATTAAAGAGAAGATGCTGTAATAAGACTAAACATAAACTATTATACTTTATACAAAAGAAAAACAGGAAAAAAAATTCATATAATGAAAGACCAAATTAAAATGAAGAATAATAAATAAATCAGATCTAAATATCCAAAAGTAAGAAAATAACTAAATTGATATATCTATATGATGGATATTTTGTGACCATTACACTCACTTTCTAAGTGCACTTAACATAATCCTGTTTTTGCAAAAAATAAACAGCAATGTATACATTATAAAAACTGAATTGAAGAATGAGTCAAGAAGATCCCCAGAAAAAGAAATGGCAACCCACTCCAGTATTCTTGGCTGGGAAATACCATGGACAGAGGAGACTGGAGGGCTACAGTCATGAAAGAGTTGGATACAACTTAGTGACTGAACAACAAAGGAATCAGACTCATCTTTGCTTATGAAAGCAAAAAACTGCTGAAACTTTCTGGAGGGCAAAATACCAAAAAGTACTGGAAACATAAATATATATGTCCACTGACCTAGCAATTTCACTTGCATAAATCTATGAAAATAAACATCATGTACAAAGATATAATTATAAGGATGTTCACAGATTTTCATAGGAAAATGCTAAATTCAATTTGAATGTAAAAGAGTAAGAAATTATTAGTAAAATGAATTATCTTTTATCCATTAAAATATTCAGAAAAATATTAAATGACATGAAAAAACATTACAAATAAACTGAATAAAAAAAGAGGAAACCTCAGTGTGTATGCCCAGCAGTGGGATTGCTGAATCATAAGGCAGTTCTATTTCCAGTTTTCACTGCAGCACTGTTTATAA